>NW_028270183.1:8239766-8603522 GCF_037043375.1 Chiloscyllium plagiosum
CAAAGACAAGGTTCTCCTCACTTCTCTCAATCTGCAACCACAGGCGAAATCCTGCACCCTCCCCATGGTACACTGGCAGTGTTTGGGGGCTGCAATTAATTTGGCAGAAAAATAATGGACAGGAACCACTATAAGACCTTCCAGCTCAGTTCAGATTTCATCCAGCCACCGCTGATATATAAAAACATATGAACTAGGAGCAAATGTTGGCCATTTAGCCCCTCAATCCTGCTCCGCCATTTGATATCCATCATCATCTCCAAGTCTACTATATCAATCTTCTTTAGCATCTAACTTATCCTCAGTTAGCAAATATAAGCCTCAACTGCTCAATCTCTCATCACAAGAAAAGCCTTTCATTTGCAGAATTAATCTCATGTATCTTCTGTATATTGTCTCCAACACAACTCCATCCTTCCTCCAGTGAGGGGACCAGAATTGTGTGCAGGTTTGATATTGCTTCCGACTTAGTATCAAACAGGAGACTGGTACATTTGTTAGTGAGTGCCTGGTTTAAAGACATTCTGTGTCTGATTAAGGAAGCTGGCAGGAGGGGATTGGTGAGATTCATTGACACCACCACCCCCTCCCCTGAAAAATCTGCTGTCGTCTCCACACCCCCCCCCCCCCCCATCAACCATTCCAAGACCTTCCACTCCGCTTCTGCAAACCCTTTCCCACCATCGCTCATCTCTGTCTGTGTTCCCTCCTCGAGCTGATGTTCTAGGTGGCTACCAAACTAGCAGCAGCCTCTGAATCCCAACATCGCTCATGAAATAGACTCAGCAACCTTTTATTGACTAACCAGTACTCAGTGGCGTCCTAGACCTCAGGCCTGAGTAACAGAAACTGCAGCTCTCCAGATGATAAGTAAGATCCCAATGGTTCCATAGAATTCTGCCAGACCCTCAGTCGTAGCTACTAGATTGAAAGATTTCATCTTTGTTGTGCCACTAGTGATGGTGTGATGAAACCTCCTAATTTTGGATGTAACAGTTTTTTTTTTAACTTTTGATTCAGTCTTGTTTGAGGCATTCATAAAGTCATAGAGTTATACAGCACAGAAACAGAACCTTTGATTCAACCCATCTATACTGATCAAATATCCTAAATTAATCTCGTCCCATTTGCAAACATTTGGTCCATCTCCCTCTGAATCTTTCCTATGCATGCACAGAAGCACAGGGGTGACATGGTGGTTCAGTGGTTAGCAGTGCTGCCTCACAGCACCAGGGACCTGGGTTCAATTCCTGCTTCAGGTGTCTGCCTGTGTGGGGTTTGCACATTCTCCCTGTGTCTGCGTGGGTTTCTTCCAGGTGCTCTGGTTTCCTCCCACAATGCAAAGATGCGCAAGTCCGGTGAATTGGCCATGCTAAATTGTCCATAGTGTTAGGTGCATTAGTCAGGGGTAAATGTAAGGTAGGGGAATAGGTCTGGGTGGGATACTCTTTGGAGGGTCAGTGTGGACTTGTTGGGCTGAAGGATCTGTTTCCACATAGTAGGGATTCTCATCCAGATGCCTTTTAAATGTTATAATTGTACCAGCCTTCACCCTTTGTTTTGGCAGTTTATTCCATACATGCATGAAAAGTTGTCCCTTAGGTCCCTTGTATATCTTTCCCCTCTCACCCTAAACCTATACCCTCTAGTTCTGGACTCCCTACCCCAGGGAAAAGACCTTGCCTATTTATCCTATCCATGCTCCTCATGATTTTATAAACCTCTATAAGGTCACCTCTCAGCTCCAGGGAAAATAGTCCTAGTCTATTCAGCCTCTCCCTATAGCTCAAACCCTATTCTAAAAGTGAGCTAACCAATGTCATGTAAAGCCACAATATAACATCCCAACTCCTATACTCAATGCACTGACCAATGAAGGCAAGCGTAGCAAACAACGTCTTTACTGCCCTTCTGCCTAGGACTCCACTTTCAAGGAACTATGCATTTACAACTCTAAGTCCTTCTGTTAGCTGTTCCTTATAAATAATAACAATGTCTTACCGAATTAAGATCTTCCACATCTGGAGTAAATCCTGTCAGCATGGAAATGTCTATAATGGCCATTGTGGAATCGGAGACACCAAGAAATCTTTAAAATGCAAGTTATTACAATTTTACTGACAAAGTTAACAAAGGAACAACATGATAATCATTGCCACAATTGTTTGACAAAATAAGCAGAAGAACAGCATGATAATCATTGCCTTTTATCTACAGAAATTGTTGTTTTTAGATCAAAGTCTCTGAATTTTAAAGCCAGCGTCCAAGTTCATGAGGTAATTGGGAAGGTAAAAGGAATGTTGGCCTTTACTAAGGGAATAAGTATAAAAATAGGCAGGTTTTGTTAAAACTCTATCACGCACTAGTCCACCGCTGGAAATCTGTGAACAGTTTTGGTTTCCTCACCAAAGCAAAGATACATTGGCAGTCCAGAGAAGGTTCATTGGCTGATTTCAGGTATCAAGGGAGTGTTTTTTGAGGAAAAGTTGAGTAGTTTGGGCTTGTACTCATTGGAGTTTCGAAGAACGAGAGAGGGATCCACTCAGTGAAGCATACAAGATAATTAGGGGCTTGATAGGGTGGATGCAATGGGATGTTTGAATATGTGGGAGATGCTAGGGGTGAAAGACATCATCTCAGAGTAAAGGGTCACACATTTCTCCTGGACAGAAATAAGCAGAAATGTCTTCTCTCAGAAGGCAGTGAATCTGTGGAATTCTTTACCACAGAGGGCTGTTGACGTTGGATTATTAATTACACGGAAGATAGAATTCAAGTAAGCAAGGGAATCAAAGGTTAAGGGTAAAATACAGGTAAGTGGAGTTGAAGATTATCAGATCAGCCAAGAGCAGACTCAGTGGCCTGCGTCTGCGTCTGCATCTTACAATCTCAAAAAGATTCCTCTTGGTTACAATATTGCTTTAATTCTTTGAAGTTGCATAATGCAATAATCTTATACTTACATTTCTGTTCAGAAACTGCTGGAATAAAATAACCTTTATTAAGGTTTTCTCAGCAGAGAGCGGCGCGAGCTGGGCGGAAGTGAGGTTGGAGCGCAGAGCTGGTCGGGAAGGTAAGTGATTGATATTTGAGTGGGTGTGTTCTATACCCCAGGCCCTACATAGTAGGAATAGGGAGAGAGTGCAGTTGAACACGTGGCTGCAAGGATGGTGTAGGAGGGAGGGCTTCAGGTATTTGGACAATTGAACTGCATTCTGGGGAAGGTGGGACCTGTACAAGCAGGACGGGTTGCACCTGAACCAGAAGGGCACCAATAATAGGGCCTCCCTCCCATCCTCCTCCTCTAACCTAACTTTAAAGTTCACAGGTAAGCTACTCAGTGTTCTTGCTTTGGAGACGAAGTGTAGAGTAATGGCAGCTCAGGCAGTGGAATGTTCCTCCTGCCGGATGTTTGAGGTAGGGGTGACCACCGATACTCCTGCCGACTTCATCTGCAGGAAATACAGTCAGATTCTGCTCCTCACAGAATGAGTTAGGGAACTGGAACTGGAGTTGGATGAACTGAGGATTATTCGAGAGGCTGAGAAGGTGATAGATAGAAGCTACAGGGACATAGTTACGCCAGAGAACAGAGGGAGCTGGGTAACAGTTAGAGGTGGGAAGGGGAGGAAGCAGGCAGTGCAGGGATCCCCTGTAGTCATTCCCCTAAACAATAGGTATACCGCTTTGGATACTGGTGGGGGGGGCAGGCTAGCAGGGGTAAGCTGCAGTGACCGGGTCTGTGGCGTGAGGTCTGGCTCTGAGACTCAGAAGGGAAAGGGGGAGAGGAGGAGAGCGCTAGTTATAGGAGACTCTATAGTTAGAGGGACGGACAGGCAATTCTGTGGACATGGGCGAGACTCTCGGATGGTTTGTTGCCTCCCGGGTGCCAGGGTCCGAGATGTCTCGGACCGTGTCTTCAGAATCCTTAAGGGAGAGGGTGTGCAGCCAGAGGTCGTGGTGCACGTTGGCACCAACGACATAGGTAGGAAGAGAGATGGGGAGGTCATTCAAGAGCTCAGGGAGTTAGGCTGGAAGCTGAAAGCTATGACAGACAGAGTCGTCATCTCTGGGTTGTTGCCGGTGCCACGTGACAGTGAGGCAAGGAATAGGGAGAGAGTGCAGTTGAACACGTGGCTGCAAGGATGGTGTAGGAGGGAGGGCTTCAGGTATTTGGACAATTGGACTGCATTCTGGGGAAGGTGGGACCTGTACAAGCAGGACGGGTTGCACCTGAACCAGAAGGGCACCAATATCCTGGGGGGTAGGTTTGCTAGCACTCTTCGGGGGGGTTTAAACTAATTTGGCAGGGGGATGGGATCCGGACTTGTAGTCCAGCAAGTAGGCTAGCTGTTTGTCAGGATGTCCAAGTGTGTGGGGAGGCTGTGAAGAAGGTAGCACTGACAGGGAATACATGCGGACACAGAGATGGGTTCAAGTGCGTATACTTCAACGCAAGGAGTATCAGAAATAAGGTGGGTGAACTTAAGGCGTGGATAGGTACCTGGGACTACGATGTTGTGGCCATCACGGAAACGTGGATAGAAGAGGGACAGGAATGGTTGTTGGAGGTTCCTGGTTACAGATGTTTCAGTAGGATTAGGGAGGGTGGTAAAAAAGGAGGGGGGGTGGCGTTGCTAATTAGAAATGGTATAACAGCTGCAGAAAGGCAGTTCGAGGGGGATCTGTCTTTGGAGGTAGTATGGGCTGAAGTCAGAAATAGGAAAGGTGCAGTCACCTTGTTGGGTGTTTACTATAGGCCCCCCAATAGCAGCAGAGATGTGGAGAAACAGATTGGGAAACAGATTTTAGAAAGGTGCAGAAGCCACAGGGTAGTAGTCATGGGCGATTTCAACTTCCCAAATATTGATTGGAAGCTCTTTAGATCAAGTAGATTGGATGGGGCGGTGTTTGTGCAGTGTGTCCAGGAAGCTTTTCTAACACAGTATGTAGATTGTCCGACCAGAGGGGAGGTCATTTTGGATTTGGTACTCGGTAATGAACCGGGAAAAGTGATGGGCTTGTTAGTGGGTGAACATTTTGGTGATGGTGACCACAATTCTGTGACTTTCACCTTGGTTATGGAGAGAGATAAGTGCGTGCAACAGGGTAGGTTTTACAATTGGGGGAAGGGTAATTACGATGCTGTAAGACAGGATCTGAGGAGCATAAGTTGGGAGCATAGGCTGTCGGGGAAGGATGTCGTGGAAATGTGGAACTTTTTCAAGGAACAGATACGACGTGTCCTTGATATGTATGTACCGGTCAGGCAGGAAAGAGATGGTCGTGTGAGGGAACCTTGGTTGATGAGGGAGGTTGAATGTCTTGTAAAGAGGAAGAAGGAGGCTTACATAAGGTTGAGGAAACAGAGTTCAGACAGAGCAGTGGAGGGATACAGGATAGCCAGAAGGGACCTGAAGAAAGGAATTAGGAGAGCCAAGAGAGGGCATGAAAAATCTCTGGCGGATAGGATCAAGGATAACCCAAAGGCATTTTATGCGTATGTGAGAAACATGAGAATGACGAGAACGAGGGTAGGTCCAATCAAGGACAGTAGTGGGAGACTGTGTATTGAGTCGGAAGAGATAGGAGAGGTCTTGAATGAGTACTTTTCTTCAGTATTTACGAATGAGAGGAACTGTATTGTCGAAGAGGAGAGTGTGAAACGGACTGGTAAGCTAGAGGAGATACATGTTAGGAAGGAAGATGTGTTGCACATTTTGAACAACTTGAGGATAGACAAGTCCCCCGGGCCTGATGGGGTATATCCTAGGATTATGTGGGAAGCAAGAGAGGAAATTGCAGTACCGTTGGCAATGATCTTTTCATCTTCACTGTCAACGGGGGTGGTACCAGGGGACTGGAGAGTGGCGAATGTTGTGCCCCTGTTCAAAAAAGGGAATAGGGAGAACCCCGGGAATTACAGGCCAGTTAGTCTTACTTCGGTGGTAGGTAAAGTAATGGAAAGGGTACTGAGGGATAGGATTTATGAGTATCTGGAAAGGCACTGCTTGATTAGGGACAGCCAGCACGGATTTGTGAAGGGGAGGTCTTGCCTTACAAGTCTGATTGAATTCTTTGAGGAGGTGACCAAGCATGTGGATGAAGGTAGAGCAGTGGATGTAGTATACATGGATTTTAGTAAGGCATTTGATAAGGTTCCCCATGGTAGGCTTATGCGGAAAGTCAGGAGGCATGGGATAGAGGGAAATTTGGCCAATTGAATAGAAAACTGGCTAACCGGTCAAAGACAGAGAGTGGTGGTAGATGGTAAATATTCAGCCTGGAGCCCAGTTACAAGTGGAGTTCCGCAGGGATCAGTTCTGGGTCCTCTGCTGTTTGTAATTTTTATTAATGACTTGGATGAGGGAGTCGAAGGGTGGGTCAGTAAATTTGCAGATGATACGAAGATTTGTGGAGTTGTGGATAGTGAGGAGGGCTCTTGTCGGCTGCAAAGGGACTTGGATATGATGCAGAGCTGGGCTGAGGAGTGGCAGATGGAGTTCAATCCTGCCAAGTGTGAGGTTGTCCATTTTGGAAAGACAAATAAGAATGTGGAATACAGGGTTAACGGTAGGGTTCTTAGTGAGGTGGAGGAACAGAGGGATCCTGGGGTCTATGTTCATAGGTCTTTGAAAGTTGCCACTCAGGTGGATAGAGCTTGTAAGAAGGCCTATGGTGTATTAGCGTTCATTAGCAGAGGGATTGAATTCAAGAGCCGTGAAGTGATGTTGCAACTGTACAGGACTTTGGTTAGGCCACATTTGGAGTACTGTGTGCAGTTCTGGTCGCCTCACTTTAGGAAAGATGTGGAAGCTTTGGAGAGGGTGCAGAGAAGATTTACCAGGATGTTACCTGGAATGGAGAATAGGTCGTACGAGGATAGGTTGAGAGTGCTAGGCCTTTTCTCATTGGAACGGCGAAGGATGAGGGGTGACTTGATAGAGGTTTATAAGATGATCAGAGGAATAGATAGAGTAGACAGTCAGAAACTTTTTCCGCGGGTACAACAGAGTGTTACAAGGGGACATAAATTTAAGGTGAAGGGTGGAAGGTATAGGGGAGATGTCAGGGGTGGGTTCTTTACCCAGAGAGTGGTGGGGGCATGGAATGCGCTGCCTGTGGGAGTGGTAGAGTCAGAATCTTTGGTGACCTTTAAGCGGCAATTGGATAGGTACATGGATGGGTGCTTAAGCTAGGACAAATGTTCGGCACAACATCGTGGGCCGAAGGGCCTGTTCTGTGCTGTATTGTTCTATGTTCTATGTTCTAAGAGATGAAGAGACTAAGAAGAAAAAGTTGTATTTGATGGGCTCAAGACAGGCAGTATTATCCCCATCGATGTCAGACAAGCATAACTCAGAAGTGTGTTAGAATACGCTCCCCTTGCCTTGAGGGGAACAGCACAAAGACTTTTGTCACTATCCGAGATAAAGCAGCCTATTTGATGAGGACAATAGTCACCTCTCTGAGCATTCACCAACTCCATCATAGTATGCTTTCTGCTAGATACATAGAGCATGTCACCTGGGCTGCTCCAAACTCAAGCCTCTACCATCTAGAAGAGAGACTAGCAGTAGTGCAGGGACACCATTAGCTACAGGTTCCACTCGAAGTACACACAATCCTGACTCAGAACAATGATGCCATTCCTTTGTTGTCAAAGTCCTGCAACTCCCTCTTAAACAGCACTGTGGGTGTACACCAGACAGACTGAAGGATTCTAGAGAGTGGCTGACTATTATTTTCAAGAACAATGAGAGATGGGGGCTGAGGACACCACCTGTGACTTTAGTTAGTTTTGTCAATGCTATAGCTGGGGTTGGTACCCAAACTTTGAGTTCAAATGTGCAGTTGCACTTAAGGTGAGTTCAAATTTCAGAGGTGAGACAGAGGGTTTAAGGGCTGGGGGTTTGGTGATAGTAATTGTAATGGTCTATGGCAATTGTTTTAAAGAAGGTCATGATTGACAATGGCAGCCATTGACAATTGTCAAGTTAACAGTGAATCAAGGAATGCAGCATGTGGACCCAGAGGGGATGCTTCATCGTATCAGTCGAAAACGGGAGGTCAGATTTTAGGGTAAGACTTAAAATAGAGATCAAGAGGAATTACTGTGGATCTCAAAAAGATTCCTCTTGGTTACAATATTACTTTAGTTCTTTGAAGTTGCATAATGCAATAATCTTATACTTGCATTTCTGTTCAGAAACTGCTGGAATGAAATAACCTTTATTAAGAGATGAAGAGACTAAGTAGAAAAAATTGTATTTGATGGGCTCAAGACAGGCAGTATTATCCCCATCGATATCAGACAGGCACAACTCAGGAGTGTGATAGAATACGCTCTCTTTGCCTTGAGGGGAACATGTGGAATCTGTGGAATGCACTACCAATGGCATGGTGGATGCAGGACCATTGGAGGAGAAAGATAGATAGATTTTCAGTTAGTAACAGGTTAAAAGGTGATTGGAGGGGCCAGGAAAGTGGAACTGAGGCTGACATGTGATCAGTCATGATCCTGTTGAATGGTGGAGCAGGCTTGATGACCTGAATAGCCCACTCCTGCTCAAAATTCTTCAGTTCTAAGATGAATGAGAATACTGGGGCACAGAAGGTGGATCTTATGGACAAGTTATACTTGGATCATCGGTGAAAAGACAAGGAAAGGAAACTAGAGGAAGTTCAGGGTTTGGGCAATGGAAGGTTTGCTTTGATGAGCAACAAGGAAGGAAATGGATCCAGCTAGCTCAGTAGGTGGTTTCATTATTAATAACAGGATGAGCTCCTCACACATGTTGGGGACGATAGTGCAGGAGCAGACAATTTGATCTCAATTAGATATTCTTTGACTTCATGTTCAAAGACTGATTGTTGATTTATATTCAATTGACAACACAAAAGATTGATCCAATATTAATGCAACGTTTCAAGTCTGTGTGAGTTAATTAATTTCCATCTTGGAAACTTGTCCCACCAATTTCCTTGACAATATCAGGTTCCAAAACTAAACGAAATTCTTGAAATCTGTATTTCTTACCGTGTATAGATATTTATTGCCAGAGAATTCAGAGCATGCTGGGGTCGCTTTGCTGTCCCAATGCAAAATAAAAATGGTTATTTTGATTGAGAGCATTTTAATTCACAATTTTACATTTAAATGTGGGTAAAGGATAAATTAAATTGCATTTATTTGCTCTTTTCATGATCTAAAACCATCCTTTATCTGAAATGCTCGGGACCAGCTGGTTTTCGGAATTCAGAATTTTTTTGGATTTCAGAATAAGTGACAGTTTGATGCTGAAATTTTAAAAATTCTTACCGGAGGAGCATGACTCGCTGAGTAAGATGGGCCTTGAGACAGAATCAAGGCCTGCCAACGCTGGGTCATGCCCCCTACCCCCGCACGTCGCATCTGAGTGCCACGCATCAAGTGGGTGGCGACCTGGGTTAACTGTTTGCATGCCAAACAACCTTGTTAATGAGAAAAAGGACTTCACAAAAAAACCTTCAGACTTTGAAGCTTTTCGGATTTTGGAATTATAGGTCGTCTACTTGTATTTTGAGAGGGTTGTAATTCAGTATGGTCCCACAAACACCAATGGTATAAAAGTCCAAGTCAGCTGATCTTCAGCATTATTTCCAGATAAATGTTAACCAGGAAACTGGGAGAGCTGGACTGTTCCTCTTTAAAGTGTGCTATGCAATTACATCTGCTAGAGTGTGATGACAAGACCCTGATTCAAGATCTATCCGCCATCTACAAGGGACAAGTTAGCACAGTAATGAATAGTCTTCTTTTGCCTGAAGATGTGCAGTGCCCACAATGTTTTAGTACATCCTTCCGGTCAGAGCTGTTCACTTTATCAGCACCTCATTAACCATCTTAACCTTTTACTTTCACCACTAGCAATACATAATGGCAGCAACATGTGACATTTAGATTCCCTACAGTATGGAAACTGGCCCTTCGGCCCAACCAGTCCACACTGACCCTCTGAAGTGTAACCCACCCAGACTCATTTCCCTTTGACTAATGCACCTAACACTATGGGCAATTTAGCATGGCCAAATTCACCTGACCTGCACATCTTTGGACTGTGGGAGGAAGCTGGAGCACCCAGAGGAAACCCACGCAGACATGGGGAAAATGTGCAAACTCCACACCGACAGTCGCCCGAGGCTGGAATTGAACCTGGGACCCTGGTGCTGTGAGACAGCAGTCCTAACTACTGAGCCACCGTGCCACCCATTCCCAAGGCAGCAGGCTCACTCAACTACATCTTCTAAACCCACAACCTATTCCATCTGAACAGACACGTGGGAACAGCAGCAACTTCAAGTTTAGCTTCCAGCCACCCACCATCTTGACTTGAATATATGTTGCTATTCCTTCGCGGGCACTGAGTCAAAATCCTCAGCGTGTACCAACCACGGGATCCAACCATCTTCTTCACATGATCAGCATTTGAACACACAGTCAGCCCAAAAATCATGAAGTAGGGATTCTATAATCCTCTGGCATCAGGTCATTACAAACAGAAAGGTTAATTATGGATAAAGAATTAACTATTTACAGGCTTACTTGAAGTGAGCCAATGGATTATCCTGGGCTGAGGAACTCCTTTGCCTGTTCTTCCTTCCCATTTGCCTTCTCTCCAGCGAGAGACCATTCAACTGCCCCAGCCACCCTCTGTCACCATTGCCAACTGCTGCTGGAGATCGCATTACATTCTCAAAAGCAGTTAGGAGTGGGCATCACACACTGGTCAACTTGCTCACACTTACCCTGCATCTAAGAATAAATGAAAAATGCCTCTGCTTCCCAACCAGAGTAAAGTCATACCAGCGTCTAATCTGTCAAAGGCTTGTGCATATTTCACTGAGATAATGGTTTGCCATTCTAACTTCCATGAAATATAGACTACTAAATATTAAAGGGGCTATGGTAGAGTGAAGCTTGCCATTAACATAAGGACAAGTGCAAACAGGGTGTGAGGGGCCTTCAGAAAGTGCAGTGGAGGCTTACCAGAATAGCTCCAGAGTTGGGGAATTTTAGTCACTAGCTGAAAATGTGTTGTTGGAAAAGCGCAGCAGGTCAGGCAGCATCCAAGGAACAGGAGAATCGATGTTTCGGGCATAAGCCCTTCTTCAGGCTTATGCCCGAAACGTCGATTCTCCTGTTCCTTGGATGCTGCCTGACCTGCTGCGCTTTTCCAGCAACACATTTTCAGCTCTGATCTCCAGCATCTGCAGTCCTCACTTTCTCCTCGAAGATTTTAGTCACTAACATTGGATGAAAGAAACTGGAGCATAAGGTGGATATATTCTCATCAACCAGTTCAGAGATGCTGTTACTCACTCTTGTAGCAGGTGAGACTTGAACCTGGGTCACCTGGTTGAGAGGGAGGGACATTATCACTGTACCACAAGAACCTCTTAGAGCAAAGGGCATTGAGTGAGGGGAGATTTGATAGAATGTGAAAAATAATGACACATTTAGATCAAGTAGCCAATGAAAACCATGTCCATGAACCTATGGTACAAGGACTACAGGAAAGGATGCGAGGACAAATACAAAGGGTCAGATGTTCAATGCAGTTTTGGGAAACCAACACCTGACCCATGCCTCAACTGTGTCGCTCAAATAGTGGTTCCAGGAGGCAAGGACTGACTGCCTGGCGCCAGTGAGAAAGATATGCAGCAGCCACGATGGAGCCCATCACTTACTTGGTGAGTAGAGCAGGCAGCTCCCCAGAGGGGCAGCAACATTAGTCAGGGGTGGGGGAGGGGGCAGGTAAAGTCAAGTTGCAGCACTCGACATAGTTCAAATAGCTGATGAAACAGCAGCTTTCAACAAATATATGGAAGCTTCCTCATGTTCTCACAGTGAACACAATACACACTAGGGTTTTCTGATTTATTTGACCTTTGAAAATGTCAGTACTTATTGCCATCCTGAATTGCCCTTAAAGTAGTAGCTAATTAGACGCAAAAGATGACAATCAGGAGTCAAATGTTCATAACATATTGCTATCTGTTTAGATTCACACATAGGTCAGGCCCAAATAAAGACAGCAGATTTCCTGCACAACCAGAAAGGTTTTCCAATGACTATCTGGTCAGGGAGTCAATCGGGGAGACTAGGACCTGTGGGAACAGCTTTATAATTAGAGGGGGCAATTTAGAACGGAAATGAGGAGACATTTCTTCAGCCAGAGAGTGGTGGGCCTGTGGAATTCATTGCCATGGAGCGCAGGGGAGGCCGGGACGTTAAATGTCTTCAAGGCAGAGATTAATAAATTCTTGATCTCGCAAGAAATTAAGGGCTAGGGGGAGAGTACGGGTCAGTGGTGTTGAAATGCCCATCAGCCATGATTGAATGGTGGAGTGGGCCAAATGGCCTTACTTCCACTCTTCTGTCTTATGGTCTTATGGTCGTTTCATGGTCACCCTTATTAACAATTATGCACTAAATTTATTTTGTTAACTGTTGAAATATTATTCAGACCTCAAGTTTACATATCCAATAACATGACCATGAATATTACCAATTCATTAACTACCTCTCATCATTTAGGTTGGATTCCAATGCTACAGAGCAAACAGAAGTATCTCATCATATTTTTTGATTGGGGGACAAGAGACGCGAGAATGTTTCTTCTTGTGATATTGCCAGGTAAGTTCCCGGCAAGAAGTAACAAGCGCGGGACAGCCTGTACTCACTTTGAGGCACCTCTTCCACAGTAACGCGTAAATCAAAGTTCTTGCATTCTTTGGCTACCTTCGATAATTGAGCATAGTAACGAGTTAAAACCTGTACAGCAAAAGAAAAATGGTAGTCACTTAGGAAGGCATTACATGCGAAATAATGACATCAGTCAAATCTTCTCATGTCCAGGGTAGAGGAATTAGCAAGAGTATCTGTGTTGCATATCGGGATACAGTGGGATCCCCGCATAGCCAAATGCGTGGGTCATCCAAATGGGTAATGGGCAGATTTGTACTACCCAGAATCCTCCATGAATGTCTCCAACACTGAGCTAAGGGTTGGAGATCTAGGTCACGTGGACTCTGGAGTCATGTGGGAAATCAAGCAGGGAGATGTTAAGCTGATTGGAACTTAGGTCAGAGGGATTAGCCAGTGCAACTGAATTGAACAGCGCTATCAATTCCCGTAACCATGCCCTCACAAACCAACTGAAATCCAATCAAACACTGACCTGATTCCCCAACCTGAACTGACTGTCCAACAGCCCTACTCCCTCCCCTCTCCCTTTTGTAAATGAGTGCCATTTGTACCTTTACTGTAAAGGTTTTAACATGCCCCACACCTATTTGCGTACTCCACTCACCCTCTCGTAGTCCTGCCCACTCACTCACCCGCTCCTCATTCACTCATTAACCACTCATTGGCCACCCATTCACTTGCATACCAACGAGTCTATCGACAAACTCTCAATCATTCTTTAAAAAGCATGACACCTCTAATAATTTGAATGCAGCAGCTCATCGTGTGAAAAGAGAGCACTGCTCTCTCCTTCCGTCCATCATCACCCTGGATAGGTTGTACTGCACCTTATCTGCTTCAGGCAAGATTGGAATCCCTAGCTGAAAACAGGCAGGAAACTTTGCTACCAATGGCAATTCACTCTGAGTGGAAGATCTGGGGCACTATCGTTTGCACAATCCCTCCCAAGTCACCCTAATTTGGAATGTTATTTCTATTCCTCAATTGTCACTGGTTCAAAATCTGGAATCTGCAACGCATGGACATTAAATTACAGAGTTGTTACAGCACGGAAGGAGGTCACCGTGCCTGCACTGGTTCTATTATCTAGGACCAATCTCCTGCATTTCCCCATAATCCTGCACTGAGAGTGTGGTGCTGGAAAAGCACAGCCAGTCAGGCAGCATCCAAGGAGCAGGAGAATCGACGTTTCGGGCATGAGCCCTTCATCAGGAATGAGCATCATTCAAGCCTTCATTCCCGTTGAACGGCTTATGCCCGAAACGTCGATTCTCCTGCTCCGCAGATGCTGCCTGACCTGCTGTGCTTTACCAGCACCACACCCTCGACTCTGATCTCCAGCGTCTGCAGTCCTCACTTTCTCCCATAATCCTGTGCACCATCTCTCTCCAATTAATCATCCAATGCCTTCCGGAATGCCTTAATTGAATCGAACCTGCCTCCACTACATTTCCAAGCAATGCACCCTAATTACTCGCTGCACAGAAGGGCTTATTTTTCTGACAAAACCCTTTCTGTGCTTGCTCATCACTAACAGGGTTGGAGTGACATCTCACATCATCTCAAGGGAAACTTGGAAAGGTCAATCCAAATTGCCAGTCAAACTGCTGCCCACATCCCAAGAATAAATTAGAAAGCTGCTCACTTGGTCTGTAGAAGCATTTTCAGATTAGATTCCTTCCAGTATGGAAACAGACCATTCGGCCCAACAAGTCCAAACTGACCCTCCGAAGAGTAACCCACCCAGACCCATCCCCTTACATTTACCCCTAATTAATGCACCTAACACTGTGGGCAATTTAGCATGGTCAAATTCACCTGATCTGCACATCTTTGGACTGTGGGAGGAAACCGGAGCACCCAGAGGAAACCCACACAGACACAGGGGAGAATGTGCAAACAGTTGCCCGAGGCTGGAATGCAGTGCTAACCACTGAGCCACCGTGTCACCCCGACCATGTGTGATACAAAAAGAAAACAACCATTTCTGAAACAAATGCATCTTTTTCAACTGAAATCTTCCAAAAGCTGGAATTCTCTGTTGAAGGAGTTTGTTCCTGTTTTGCAAAGGAGCCCGGGTGGTTTTCTGCACTACCACAGCCCAGTTTGGCCTGAATTTATCTTCGATTGATGCTTTAATAGTACAATGCAATTATTTTCTGTTCGACGCAGAATAGTTTAGGTGTTCTAGTCTCAATGCAGTTAAGATGGATTCAAGGCAGTAGGGAGAAGATGCAACAGCGATTCACCAGAGTTATCCCAGAGCTGAGTGGAGGTACTATTCTTGAAAAGGGAAGGTTACTGGGTGACCTGTTTGAGGCGTTTCACAGAGTTGATGGGGCACAGAGAGAACCCATTATTTCTGCACTCGCTCTCTGAGCATTTTAACTTTGTACTAAGCTGCTGCTCTTTCCCCATACTGCTTCTGCTTAAAATAACCAGCCAATGGTTTCACCAGTGCCTCAGTTGAATACGCCTCCACTTTATTTCCAAGCAGTGCGTTCCAACCTTAACACTGTTTGAAATAGCTTTTCTCTCACCTCACACTTGCATCTTTCGCTGTCCATTCTGGGTTCTCGACCCTTTTACAAGTGGGAACACTTTCTCACTATCCAATCTGCCCAGGTTTCTCATGATTTTGAAACCTTCCAACAGAACTCTTCTCAGCCTTCTCTCCAGTCTCAACTTCTCCAACCTTTCCTCATAACATTCCTCATTCCTGGAACATTGCTTGCAAACCTCTTCCACACTCTCTCCAATGCACTCACCCCCTTCCCTATAGTACGGTACTCAGAACTGTACAAAACTCCGGCTGAAATTGAACCAGCATCTTCGACAATTTTAGCATAATCTCCTTGCTGTTGTACTCTATTCCCCATTTGTGAAATCAAGAATACTGTATAATTTATTAACAGCCTTCCCTTCCTGTCCTGTACTACCAAGTGACTACTTGGATACCATTTAACATACCATCCTCAGCCATGAAGGGATCACTACAACATGAACTAAAATCTGCTGGCAATACAGAGCTCTCAAATAATCAGCGTTTGGAACCAACACTCACCTTCAACGTTCCTTGACCTTTTCCTTTCGCTTTCACTGTAAACTTCCCAATGTTCTTCATCTGAAACGTGGAGAATGCAGATTAGCCATTTACCCAGATATCATGCCAACATAACACAACAAAAACTGTAAAGGAATGAATCATTCCTTTAATTCGTCAATGAGAATGGCTTCATTTTTTAATGGTCAGTAAAACTGGGAATGTCAAGAAAAAATGGAAAGGCTCTCTGTTGGTTTTCAATCTTTGTTCTCAGGAAGACATGGCCATGGGAATTAAAGGGAGCCTCCTTTTACATTACTGTAATCTTTGAAGTGATGGTGGTCTCACCGTGGTACCATTACATCAGGATTTAAGTGCAAAGTAAGATGGTCCAATTCTTCTCATTCATCACACTGGTGGTTGTTTACTAGGGTGAGCATTACCGTTCAGGCAAATATGGTGAATTGCTGCAACACAACATTTACTTCATATACCTCAGTTCCGTGAAGATTGAGGAGTTCAATCTAAAGTCTGAGTGCCAAACAAGCAAACTGCTTTCTCTCAGACGCTCAGTTTGCTTGAGTGATGCGTGGTTCCACACATAAAGCTGTATACAGGTGCTGCATCCAACTTGAGTTTCTTGGATGCTGGAGAGATTTTGGGGAATCAGCAAGGGAACCAGTTAAGATGGAATGCAGTCTCATACCTGCTCTGAATAATGGTCAGCGAGTCCAAAACGTTAGTTCTGTTTTCTCTCTCCACAGACGTTGCCAGGCTTGTTGGGGTTCTCCAGGAATTCCTGTTTCAGGTTTCCAGCACCCATAGTTCATTGCTCTACATTATGTTAATCTCTCTGGTCTGGTTGTAAGGTTTGGTCCACTTTTAGCCTCATCATGTATCAATGATAGGAACTGAATAATAGTGAGTTCATGGAGGACCGACAGGGGTATACTGAGATTTTTCTTGTTAGAGACGGTCATTGCCTTACATTTGTGGCAGAAATGTTTGTTGGCTACAGCCTTGTGGTTCCAGGTGAACAGGTCCTGCTCCTCGGATGCTGCCTGACCGGCTGTGCTTTTCCAGCATCACACTTTTCAACTCTGAGCCCAGCATCTGCAGTGCTCACTTCCTCCCCACAGCTTTGTGGTTGTAGGGTACGGGTGTATGTTATTGTGGGCAGCTTCAAACGTTCCAGGAATTGTGAATGGGGTGAAACACTTGCGAAACTGTCAGCAAAAAGACTCCACCTTCTCACTACTTTCCAGTTCATATTACCATAAGTTGAGGAAACGTCACAGACCAGAAACAGACTCAAGAGGCTGAATGGCCTATTCCTGTTCCTATACCCCTGTGAAATAGTATTTGATTCTGATTCTACAGGTGTTGCCGGATCTACTGAATATTTCTCACATTTTGACATTTTTATTTCATCAAGTCAGCATTTTCAGAATGTGGTTTTTGAAGGTGCTGTTGCAGGAATCTAGAAGCCTGGACAAACAAACTTGAGAGACAAGTTCAAATACCTGCTCCAGGAGATATGAGATGCTTTGTGAAGATTTCCGCTCCACTACAGTGACCTCACCATGCAAAACTGTCAACTCCTGAGATAGCCGACACTGAAATTGTCGGCTGAGCAAAACGGGATTTAAGCAACATAGCTCCTGGAAACATGTCTGCAGTGCATGTTCATGAAGTCGGATGAATGAAGATGCTGTGAAACATAAATGCAGGCGCAGACCAGGAGGAATGAATGACCCAATTCTCCACAGCCAACTCACCGCAACATAATGCAAAGTGGGTTAATACACTGGAGACAGCAGTATTACACTGAGAAACAGGTGCAAATGCAAAAATTCCAATGTATATGCTCAAAACAACAGTAAGCACAAATGCCCATTTAGGGTAGATCAAACATAATTGTGTTAAAATAAACTTTCAACATTATGCAATAACTAACCTCTTCTGTTTTGGTGATATATCTATTTGCTGAGCTAAAATGCCATGGAACAGGAAGTGCCCGGCCAGGAATGTTTACGACAACATCCAAATCAATTTCCTTCTCTTGAGGGATATTTGCCTGGTAATCAGTCAGAGCTTGTAAAACAACCATTGTCACCTTCGTTTGGAAGGAGGATGGTGAAAAGAGGGAAAAATATTGTCAAATATATTTAAGTTAGTGAAAGTTGAAAATGTCTTGTTAAAGCAATAAGACTGAGTAATCAATTTCTTTTTGAGCTTCAATTACAAGTCTTGGAGAAAAATCAAGAGGTACCAGGAGAAATCTTCAAAAATGGCAAAACTTATGACCCTACCTGACATTAATATTTTACAAGTCAGATCAGAAGTTTAACGCACAAAAGAAAATCAAGTGAAATAATTACATAAAACGCAAGTTTCAAACTTTGGAAAAATACAGTAAAGTTATAATGACATTAAATCCAAAGACACCCCTTCACTTCCAGATCAAATTCCCTTCTAGAAAATATCCATAGCACTTACTTTAATTCCAACTTCACCTCAAATCTTAAGAATCTAATAACCTTTTCCTAGAGTCTAAAACTTTCTGAGCTCCAAATAATCCCTTCAGAATTTTAACCAAATATCTCTGGTCTGGAATTTTGACTAAATCCTTTACTCTGAGATAATCTACTTCTTAACAGTTCTAACTAACTACCTTCCTCAGGAGTAACTGCTTTGCACACCTGACTTCAATCAGGTCCACAGAGCTGCCAAACCGAATAATGAAAAACATGTTTTTCTTCAAGTTATGGGTATTTTCTTTAACCAAAAGGAAAAAAAGTCAATTTTTAAACTGAAGCCAAAAGCATAACTATTTACATTGCTTAGTCATAAAGCTTTCAATGCAAACACATTCCCATTAGCTCTTTGGGACTATCTTTGTCAGTGTTCTTTCTGTTAAAAGTCATAATGGCTACAGGAAAACGTACAAGTTAATCATTAAACCCTTCAGACACAGAAAACCCAGATGCCCCTTGGAAATTAGTGGTGAGCTGCCTTCATAAACAACTGCAGTCCATGTAGTGCATATACACCCAAAGTACTGTGGAGTGGGAATTCTGGGCTGAGTGTAATTTCAAATCAGGGTGGCATGTGACAAGGAAGGAACTCGTAGGTGTGATATTCCAATGGACCTCCTGCCCTTTATCTTGTCGGTGCTAGATCACAAATCTGCAACTTGTGCAAGTGATAGAATAATAATTTTACGCTGTTTCATATGAATGATCACTTTTGATGTGTTCTGACCTTTCAATCATTTTCGCCTCTGGTTGGAGGGAAACTTGTGGGTGAGTGCCCTTTCTTACAAGCTACAGTGTATACCTACTGGGGAAGTGAAATGCTGACAAATAAAACTGGATTGTATTGTCAAGTTAAGAGGTAATAATTCTTTACATTTATGAAATAACTGTATGTATCAATTGGTTACTGAAAACTGTGTCAGCTTGACTCAGGTAGATGCATTTTTTTTAATGTGTAGGCTGACTAAGTACTGAATTAGACTGATCAGTGCAGCACTGTAAGAGGTGGCTGCATTATAAGGAATCCATCCCTTCTGGAATAAATAAAACTAGCTCGTTTCATTGTGTTTGAAAGACTAGGTGAAAGATTTCCATTGAAATTCAGTAAGAGAGATGGTACTGATCAGTGGAATCACTGCTAAATCTCATTTCAACTTTGCAATTCCCATCAACATTTTGGGTGTGCAGAAATCTGGTCAGAGGTTCTCGAACATTTTGAAAGTGGTGGAAGTACGCTATCCAGTCTAGTTGCTGTCACTTGACCTCAGTAACCATAGATACAAGGTTTAACAGTCTGACAACATTGCAGAAGCAGGTGGAGTGTGTCAAGAGTAAATGATTAAGTGGGCCAATATTTCATTAGTTAGGCCACTTTTGGAATACTGCATTCAATTCTGGTCTCCGTGCTTTAGGAAGGATGTTGTGAAACTTGAAAGGGTTCAGAAAAGGTTTACAAGAATATTGCCAACGTTGGAGGGTTTGAGGGTGAGGCTGAATAGGCTAGGGGTATTTTCCCTGGAGGGGTAACCTTATAGAAATTTATAAAATCATGAGGGCATGGATAGAGTGAATAGACATGGTCTTTTTCCCTGGGGTTGGGGAGTCCAAAAGTAGAGGGCATAGGTTTAGGGTGAGAGGGGAAAGATTTAAAAGGGACCTAAAGGGCAACTTTTTCACACAGAGGGTGGTACGTGTATGGAATGAGCTGCCAGAGGAAGTGGTGGAGGCTGGTACAATGACAACATTTAAAAGGTTTCTGGATGGGTATATGAATAGGAAGGGTTTGGAGGGATATGGGCAAGTGCTGGCAGGTGGGACTAGATTAGGTTGGGATATTTTGGACAAGTTGAACGGAAGGGTCTGTTTCCATGCTGTACACCTCTATGACTCTTTCCTTTCATGACTATCTGAGAAAACATTAGCTGGGCGTTCATTGCAACAGGTTCCTGGCTCCATTGCAGTCAGGTGATGACCATGCTTTCTCCAGGTGAGCCTCCCAAATATCCTGACAGAATTATTAAAGTGAGCCTGATGCTTGTAAACATCCTAGATCAAGAACACATCGTTATAGTGAGGGGAAGCCCACGCACTCTTTCACAGCATTGTGCAATTGTCCTTCTTTACCACACTTTGGGATTCTCTGGGTGTTCTGGTTAACCCTGCTCCACAAACAACATCCAAAAAACAAACACAAAAACATGATTTTTCTCAGGTTTATCAGATCTTGTGGCTCTTATACACTACAATGGTTTGAAAACATTTCTTGAAAGCATTGCCCAATGAACTCCCTTAGCTGCCTGAAAGATGGGCTGAACATCTATAAAAAGCTTTCTTCTTTAGAAGCCTTTGGTGATTTCTTGTTTGATAGCAACACAACAGACAGGTTTAACATCTCACTCTCCAAGATTCCTGCTAAACATTGCTAATTTTCCAAAGAGTTTTTGACAAATGTTGTCACCTGTGTGCTTCTGTAGCCACCTTCAAACTTGCTCCTTTGAGACAACCATTTCACTAATTTGCCGGCTTTGTCAAATTCCTTCAAGTGCACAAGAGTGAGAAGGGAATATCCTGTAGTCTCAACTGTGTAGAAAGAGTTGTCTTCACCGGTATCAGTCCAGTATGATTGGTCTAAAAGGTACAGAGAAAGAATTTAAAATGGTGATCATTCAAAGTAAGTGTGTCAATCATTTCAAATTTGATTTTATTGTCATGTGTACTCAAGTTCAAAAGTACCACACATAGCATCATCTTAGGTACAAGTATGTAAGTACAGAATCTTAAGTACAATGTAGAAAGAAGGGACAGTTAAAAGTTAATGTTGCAGTAATTATGGGATAGCATAAAACATATGAAAAAAGGTTGAAAGTTACACATTGCAGACCTTCTTGGGTTTGAAGAGAAAATAAAGAAATTAAACTTTAAGTTCAAACATTTCTTAAGTCCTTGGCTGGTAATAAACTGGTCAAGAGTATGGTGCTGGAAAAGCACATCAGGTCAGGCAGCATCTGAAGAGGAGGAGAGTCGACGTTTTGGGCATAAGCCCTTCATCAGAATACTTTCATCTGATCTGCAGCACCTGCAATCCTTACTTTCTCCTGGTGATAAACTGGTGTATGGTTCTCTTCCAAAAACAAACTTCCTTGGAGCGAATGTTTTATCTTGTTCAGGCAGATAGGTACCTTACCTCCTTTCAAGTGCATTCCCAAGGAGACTGGGATTAGAATTCCAGGGGCAAGGCACTCCTGGGGAATTCCTCATCCCTTCTGAACAAGTGGCAAAGAGAGCAGTAGACACAAAATCAACAGCCTCCTGTTTTGGAGCTTCGAAAAATTAGGCATAAATAATTCATTGGACAACGAACAGTAGGTATTCACTTTAAAATGAAATTTTGTTGATTTTGTTTTTTCTTCAGCCAACACAAAAAGGAACAGAAAGTGTTTCGCCACTGAAATGTTCCAGCAACACATTCAGGATTCCTGCTAACTTTCAAAACAATCTACAGTAAGGGACAATTATTTTGCTTTTCTCTCTGCTTATGAAGCTTCTGGTTAGAGACACAAATGAAGAAATATTATATTTGCAATCATTAACACAGCCAAAGGGCAGATTCAATCTCCTCCTCTTCCTCCATCTCATTAGTCAGAACATATTAGGCTTCCTAAACCAATAACAGTGCTGGAACTGAAGTTACCATCTACTGACATCGTGGTAAATGTCTAAAAAGACTTACTAGTACTATTTTCTGCTCAAGCCTCTCTGTATCTGCCTCCCAATCTGAGCGCAACTGATACTGGGAGCTGTAGCATGGATGTTCTAGTGTTGGTGACCCAGAAAACAATATTTCACAGACATGAAACAGAATGGACTGAAACTAACTATCAGGTGTATTGCCAAATACGGTTATCACCCAGTCAACTCTGACACAGTGGAATACAAACTGAGGCATGGCGAAAACCAGGCTGCTGCTTTGTCATGAGCCACTTTCACAATACTAAATAAACCAACTTCACTCCTGAACCTTCAATTACTGATCAGTTAAAGAGACAACGGTCACTACTTCATCAGTGCAGTGATTTCAGAACTTGAGTTCAGGTTTCAGGATTGTAGCTTGCCTTTCTTCATCCTCAGCTTACATTAACTTTCATTTACTGAAAGATTCCCCAAATTTACACAGCTAAACAAAATGTCAATACAAAGATTCGGAACTATGGGAAAAATGTGTACACTGCTACTAATCAGACTTACCTCCTGAAGCAAATTTCATCAGGGTGTTCAGTTTGTTGATTTTCAATAATGAGAGTGCATAGGCTGTTATTGCCACAGAATATGCCCTCTTCAGATTATCAATGTGGTTTTTCAGGTATTCTGCTGCTTTTGTGATACTGTCTTTATAATTCTGAAATTAACAAATCAAAATTAAATCAGAAAACTTTCCAATGAAATTTCATCAATTGTTACCAACTGGTGTATTGAGAAAATCTTCATGTTGGCAATATTAATTAAAACGCAAAATCAGTTCTAACCTGGTTATTTCTCAGGATCTTGTTGGACTTTGAATAAGATATGAAAAGTTGAAAATAATAAGTTTCCCCATAAGTTTTTTTTTTATTTATATGGAGTCCATCACAATTAAAAAGTATTGTAGGAAGATCTACTACATAGACGCATAGAATGGACACTAAGGAAGAGTGAAGAATTTGTAGATGGAATTTAGAGAGTCATAGCACTTTATGCAATACTGTACGAGAAAATAATCTAATAGTGATGCCTTTATACTCACATAAAGACAGCAAGTGAGGCAGGCTATAAAACAGCTGTTTCTAAGAACTATAGAAATCAACTATGCTCAACATCTCGGAATCACCAAATCCTACAGTATCATTCTTCATAATGCAGGAACAGCTTTACAAAACCAACATTGAATGAATGTGGAGTGCTGTTCTTCTCACCCACCTTTATCGCTCTCAATGACCTAACTTTCAGTCTCACCCATACCCTTCCATTTAACCCCAGCCATCAATTCCACTTCTCCCTCTGCACACCCTTCCTCACCTCCAGCCTACTGCTCCCAATCCCTTCTGTTACTGATTTACCTCCCTTATTCTATTGCCCATCCTCCTTATACAGCTCCGCACAACTCTTCCCCAGGGCTCCAATCTCTCTTTTGATCTTTAGCGTCCGTCATCAGTTTCACTTTTCCCTGCATCCTTCAGGCTGAAAGATTTTTACTCATCAAGTGTTGAATAGGCAAAGTGGTAGTGTCTCAGCATGGGCATTCAGACATGTGCCCTGTTCACTCAGATCTCAGTAGGCAGGGTCAAGTTTAGCAATAGTTCCTCGAGTTGAGTAGCTAGTAATTACTTCCAAAGTTTATGTGCTGAATAATTGCCACTTAGGTGACATTACCAATTTCCCCAGGGCAGGATTGACTGGTACGAGAAGTCCTAGTTTGAAGGTATTAGGAGGAAGGTTTAAAGGAGACCTCAGAGGTGGGTTCTTTACGCAGAGAGCTGTGAATGCATGGAATGCATCGCCAGTTGAGGTGGTGGAAGCAAAGTCACTGGGGACATTTAAGCGACTGCTGGACATGCACATGGATAGCAGTGAGTTGAGGGGTGCGCAGGTTAAGTTACTATATTTTACATTAGGATTAAGTCTCAGCACAACATCGTGGGCCAAAGGGCCTGTTCTGTGCTATACTTTTCTATGTTCTATGTTCTATGGTTGACTGCAGTGGACTTAAGAAACAATTAAATTTTCAGTAGCGATAGTAGGAAATTGAAGATAAATTCAGTAATATTGCCTTGTAGACTTGCATCTTATCTTACATGAACAGAGGAGGCTCCTTTACCTCGACAAAAGGTGAACAAATAATATCAGCCTCAAACATTGCAATGAGCACAAACGCAGTTAAGGAAGCATCATTTTCAGATCCACCAAGTTCCCCCTAAAGAAAACAAACACACAAGACATAAAACATCTCATTCAGACACTTCCTCACATTAGAATTAGTCCTAATGTGTAAGCAGTTAAATGGATTGCTCAGCCAAGATTTGATTTAAAAGTCCAAAAAAAAACTGACACAGAAATGTCTGACAATTAAGATCATAAATTAAAAGGTAAAGCCTCAAATCCATCTGAGGGAACAACATGGGCTATTTAGAACATCTAATTTAACTTTTCAGGTCCAGTGACCCTGCTTTAAAAGTTCTGTTAAAAGTTAAGAGAGCTAAAAGGTCTTTTAGCTTTCTCTCTCCACTGATGCTGCCAGGCCTGCTAAGTTTCTGCAGCAATTTCTGTTTTTGTTTCTGATTTCCAGCACCTGTAGTTCTTTGGGGTTATTTTTAAGAACAACTGTGTAAATCCAACAAAAATGTGAATTTTACACGACAAACATTTTAGAACCAAAGTTCTTACCAAGAACATTATACCTTGACACTTACTTCTCTTGTTGGATTTTTGAACAAAGCATAAAGAGGTTGAATGTTATAAATTTACCAAATAGCCCAAGAATTTTTTAGCATGATTTACAGTGGAGCCCGGTCTAAATGGACTCCATTCGATGGTAGAGCCTCTTCTGTACTGTATGAGTCTATGATTTGGTGAACAAAGAATGTGATGACAGATTTTGGAGAGGGAGTAGGAATGAAAGCAGAAAGATTTAGGTACCACGTCCAGAAGACCAGTGGGACAATGGTTAAAAGCATGTTCGTCAGTGGTGGAGGGTGAAAGCAGGATGTACAAGTTATGGTGGGATAAGGCAGTCCTTAGATGGAAAAGGATGAAAGGGGCAGTTAAAGGAAGTTTTGATGAAGGTGTTCAAAATCTTTCAGAGTATGGGTAGGTTAAAAATGAATAAAGTGTTTCCAGTGCCATGAGCATCATTAAACAGAGGACCCAGTTTAAAGTTATTCATACAAGAGGCAAGTCAAAGAGGATTTTCATTATTAAATATAGTGAGTCACTTTGATCTGGAATGCACTACCTGGTGGATTGAAGGGAGCAGGTTTAACAGGAAATATCAGAAGAGAATTAGGGGATTCAGTGAAGGGGAGAAATTTGGGGTAAAAACAAAGAGTAGAGAGTAACTGGATAAATCTTTCAAAGAGGATGGCACGGTGGCTCAGTGGTTAGCACTGCTGCCACACAGTGCCAGGGACCCGGGTTCGATTCCAGCCTCGGGTGCCTGTCTGTGTGGAGTTTGCACATTCTTGCTGTGCCTGCGTGAGTTTCCTCCGGGTGCTCCGGTTTCCTCCCACGATCCAAAGATGTGCAGGTCAGGTGAATTGGCTATGGTAAATTGCCCGTAGTGGTCAGGGATGTGTAGGGTCAGGGGTAAATATCGAGTAGGGGTCTGGGTAGGTTACTGTTCGGGGGGGTTGGTGTGGTCTTGTAGGGCTGAAGGGCCTGTTTCCACACTGTAGGGGTTCTATGAACTGGCACTGGTGTGAGAGGCTGAATGGTCTCATTCTATGATTACACCTATTCATTCTATGATTTTCTTAATCCAGCCAGCTAGAATAATGAAGAATGAAAAAGAAACATGTAACATACAGTCATGGTTTTTAAATACAAAACAGGAGCATCTTCTTTGAAGTGACCGTCGAGGAGCTGTTTATTGTATATCAGCCACTTAGCAGCCTCACAAACATGTCTTGCATCAATTGTGATCAAATTGTTCGACATCGCAAACACTTTCAGCACATATGCAGTCAGCCTGCAAAGGAAGGAAATGCAAGAGAAACTCACTATGAAACATTTTTTGGAGCAAAGTAATTGAAAGAAGCTTTTCCCACTGAAAACTGAAAAGGCCACTCTTTCAGTGTTGAAATCCAAATAAATACTTTTTCCACCTAATCTGGAGGTCAACAGAAATAATATTTTTTGGCCCAAATTCAACCTTTCAGTTTCCTGTCCAAATATCGAAAAAGGTAAGAGGTAAGGTCATCATAGTCCTGCTGTCTCACAAGAAAGAGAGACAACTGAAAGGCAATTACCTAGTGGTATTATCATTA
The DNA here is from genome assembly GCF_037043375.1 of Chiloscyllium plagiosum. Lineage (NCBI taxonomy): Eukaryota > Metazoa > Chordata > Chondrichthyes > Orectolobiformes > Hemiscylliidae > Chiloscyllium > Chiloscyllium plagiosum. Next base: position 8,266,113 of record NW_028270183.1, read on the forward strand.
GGTATTAGTCCAGAAATTCAGCTAATAACCTGGGGGACCTGGCAGATGGCAGAATTCAAATGCCTTAAAATATATGGAATTAAGGGTCTAATGATAACCATGAGACAATTATTGGAATATCCCATCTGGTTCACTAATGTCCTTTAGGGAAGGAAACTGTCATCCTTATCTGGTCTGGCCTACACGTGACTCCAGACCCACAGCAACATGGTTGACTCTTAACTGCCCTCTGGGACAATTAGTGATGGGCAACAAATGCTGCCAAGAGACACTGACATCCCATGAGTGAATAAAAAAACTGGTGATAGTTTAACCTGGGGGCTACCATGCCTCATGTGAGGGCAGACATTGGGGAGTAGAGTCCTTATGTTAACTTCAGGCTGGATGGGGCTGTTGGTATCATTGTGTATCATAACCCAGCTGTCCCTATAATGTTAATGGATAAAATATTTATACTATTGAGTCTATGACAGAAAGAGTAAACACATTAAGGCAATTAGTTTTGATTTGACTCAGAGCAATAGAATTAAGATTTTTAAAAATTTATTCATTTTGTGGGATGTGGGCATCGCTGGCTGGGCCTAGCATTTACTACCTGTCTCTAGTTGCCTCCCTGAGACAGTGGGGGTGAGCTGTCTTCTTGAACTGCTGGAGTCTACCTGCTGTGGGTTGACCCACAAAGCTGTTAGGGAGGGAATTCCAGGATTTTGACCCAGCAACATTGAAGGAACAGCGATACATTTCCAAGTCAAGATGGTGAGTGCCTAGAAGGTGAACTTGAAGGTGGTGGTGTTCCCATATATCTGCTGCCTTTGTCCTTCAAGGTGGAAGTGGTTATGGGTTTAGAAGGTGCTGTCTAAGGTGAATTCCTACAGTACATCTTGTAGATAGTACACACTGTAGCTACTGAGTTCAGAAGAGAATTGTTATCTATTAGAAGGAGAACAAACTTCATTTCAGTGGGGAACAACTTTCCTTAGTAGAGTGCTTTCTTTAATGAGAAGTTTCCAACTCAGAAGAGTTTGTGTAGAAGCTTTCAAGCTGTTAGAATGGACAGAGTTTAGACCCTCTGAATTGTTAAAAATTGACTTCTGCAGTTCAAGGATAAGAGACTGGGAGGAGTTATCTGAAGAGTTCAGAAAGGCATATAGTTTCACTGGGATTGAATGTTTGTGATGGACGATATTGGAAACCAGGTTGAAACTGCTTTGATGTTTATGCTCGGATTGTTTTAAACTGCCTTGTGTATCCATATAGCTTGATTCATTTTTTTGTTGTTGTCTTTAGTTGACAAATGCATTTCATGCAATCTAGTGACGCATCATGAAAGTTTTGACACCAGAATTATTTGGTCAGAAGACAAAATCAGAAATGCAAAACTTTATTTGTTTAGCACCTGTAACATGGTGAAACATCCCAAGACATTTGATGGAAGCGAGATTCTATGAGATATGGAGAGACAAGATGACCAGAGAGAGAGAAAGGCAACATTTTATTTCATTGTAACATACCATGTGCTAGATGGCTGAGTCAGAAATGCTGCATAGGAACCATCAGCTTTGCGATATGCGAGTTGCTGAGTATAACCTGAGTGGGGGAAAAATTAAATGAAAATCAAAAGTTAACTAACTCTGGAGATACAAAATGAAACAGATAAGAAGCTGGGGGAAAACAGCGATTTTTTTCGACATATTGGTGAGCTGGATGGTTTTTCCTAGTAGTTTCAGGATTATCATTTGACTTTTAACTCTAGATTTTTATTGGATTCAAATGCCACCATCTGATGTGGCAGGATTCAGATATTACCTGGGTTGCTGGATAAATAGTCCAGCAATAATACCATTATGCCATCATCTCCCCTTGCATGCTCTTTTCTTGATTTGCATACTAATCTTTCTTGACTTGTATATTCTTTCATTCCTTTTATCAGATTATAATTCGGACATTGTCTCCTCCACTATGATGTCCTATGTATCTGCTCCACTAGCTACCTGAAGAAGGAGCAGCGCTCCAAAAGCTAGTACTTCCAAACAAACCTGTTGGACTATGACCTGGCGTTATGTGATTTTTAACTTTCCCCTCTACTGTGACATTGTAAACTGAATTCTACTTCCGTTCACATGTGCAAAGGGGAGGGTGTGACCTATTGGCATTATCGTTAGACTATTAATGCAGAAACTGTGGTAACATTCTGGGGACCTGGGTTCAAGTCCTACCACAGCAGATGGGGGAATTTGAATTCAACAAATAACTGGAAATAAGAGTCTAATGATGACGACGAAGCCATTGTTGATTGTCAGGGAAAAGCCCATCTGGTTCACTACGGAGCAGGAAACTGTCGTCCTTATCTGGTCTGACCTACTCGTGACTCCAGACCCACAACAATGTGGTTGACACTGGTATGGGTAATAAGAGCTGGCCTAGCCAACGACGCCCATATCTGAGAGTGGTGAACTCGGCCCGGACAATCACAAAGGCCAACTTCCGATCTATAGAATCCATCTACCAGGCCCCGCTGTCAAGGAAAGGCCGCCAGCATCCTCAAAGATCCATCCCACCTTGGCAATGTTTTTCTACAACCTCTACCATTGGGGAGAAGGTACAGAATCCTGAACACACGCACCAGCCGGTTTCGAAACAGTTTCTACCCTAATGTTGTTAGAATACTGAATGGACTCACAAACTCTTAAGATTCATCGATACCTGTGATTTTGTTTTTGCCGCTGTTTCCCTATTATTTACTTATCTATGTTACTTAACTCTGTGATCTGCCTGTATTGCTCGCAAGGTAAGGCTTTTCACTGTGCCTCGGTACACGTGACAATAAATTCAATTCAATTCAATTCAATTCAATATCCTATGAAGGAATTTTTAAAAATGCTTGTCTAGCATTCTTTGATAAAGTCCATATCATCTATTTGTTTTTTCCCTCTGCTCCTCTTAGATCCTGTTATTCTGTCACCAAAAGAGAAAATGCTGGAAAATCTCAGCAGGTCTGGCAGCATCTGTAAGGAGAGAAAAGAGCTGACGTTTCAAGTCTAACTGACCCTTAGATTCTAGTATCCGCAGTAATTTGCTTTTATCCAACAGTGTCACATTTATGTGACCCATTCAGGTTATTTGTCCTCCAGCTCTGATCAGTACACAAACCTGCTCCTGTCCAGAGCACCTCTTAAACTTCCTTCAGCTCTCCCTCTCCCAGATCAACACTGTCGGTCCCCCATCACTGTCTCCAAGAGAGTACACTAGACATTGTCAATGTCTTCTTACAAGCAACAATTTCCAGTGCCCCATTTTTGTAGCCCACTGTCTAGACCACTCATTGAGATTTATTTTGCCAAACTTTGTGACCTATCACTTTTTCACCAGGCAACAATTACTGCCTGCCTACTCCACATTACTTACATGTCTGTATACCTACAAGACCTCTGCCATTGCCACTTCATTACCAATAGATTGCATTAACATTCTAGCCTGATAGAACTTAGCTTATGAGACATTATTGCCATTATAATATATCATTACTGACGGTCTCCATGTGCAACAACATATAAAATTCATTTTCTAAAACATGACATTCGTTAACTTAACAAACATTAGCACCATAATTCCAAACCAACTCATCTCTAAACTTCGAGACCTAGGTCTCACCTCCGACCTCTGTAACTGGATCCACAACTTCCTGAAGCATAGACCACAATCAGTAAGGATAGGTGACAATACCTCCTCCATGGTAATCCTCAACACCAGTGTCCCGCAAGGCTGTGTACTCAGGCCCCTACTGTACTGCTTATACACGCATATTCTGTGTGGGCAGATTCTGCCCCAACTCCACTTACAAGTTTGCTGACTGTACCACCATTGTAGCTCAGATCTCAAAAAATGACGGAATACTGGAAAGGGATTGAGAGTTTAGCAGCGTGGTGTAAATGCAACAATCTCTCCATTAATGGCACCAAAACAAAGGAGCTGGGTCATTGACTTCAGGAAGCAGAATGGAGGGCACGCCCCTGTCTGTATCAATGGTGCTGAGGTGGAGATGGTCCAGACTGTCAGGTTCCTGGGAGCTACGATTACCAACAATCTGTCCTGGTCCACCCATGTTGTCGCAATGGTCAAGAAAGTACAACAACGTATGTCCTTCTTCAGGAGGCTAAGGAAATATGGCATGTGCACAAGGACTCCAATCAATTTGTATAGATGCACCATAGAAATCATCCAATCTGATGCATCACAGTGTGGTTTGGCAACTGCTTCCCAAGACCGCAAGAAACTACCGAGAGTTGTGAACACAGCCCTGTCCATCACACAAACCAACCTCCCACCCACTGACTCCATCTACACTTCCCGCTGCCTTGGAAAAGCAACCAACATAATCAAAGACCCCTCCCATTCCAGTTTTACTCTCCTCCACCCTCGTGTTGGGCAGAAGATATGAAGTCTTGAATACACGTATAAAGAACAGCATCTTCAGCGCTGTTATGCGACATTTAAACAAACCTTTGAAATGTTAATTCTGATCTCTCTCTCTGAACCTTCTCTGTGGCTGACACTGTAAAACTGCATTCTGCACCCTGTTCTGTTCCCCTGATGCACTTTGTATGGTACAATCTACCTACATAGCACGAAAACCAACACTTTTCACTAAATCTCAGTACAGTCAGTTCTGATATAATGCAGTGGTTCCATTCTCATGCAACCCCATGTTATAAGAAAATCAAGTCATACTAATGGGGCCGGAATCATGTTATAGCCAATACACACTTTAGAAACGGTGCCCCTAATTGTTCAATCATGTTATGACAATTTTGCATCAATGAAATGCACATTATAGCAGAACGACCTGTGCATGTGACAGCAATAAATCTATCAACACGAGTCCAAAAAGAGTGAAATGTACCTTGTCTAATGTAATTCAATGAAGTCCCTCGTTTGTCAATTCCCACTCTATCCCATTGCATCGTTTTGTCCAGAAATTTGGTGACCAGCACTCCTGGGGTTAAATTTTTCATGTTCTGCTCTCCACAGCCACCAGGAACACTAATTAGATGCCTCAGCTTGGCTCCATCAATGGAATTTTCAATTGTTTGGGCTAAAATGTCTCCTGTTTCGTTAACAAAAATACGTTATGAAGTACAAAAGCGAAATGACGCAGACTCTAGAGTTCATGTTTCAGGTTATTGATCCGAACTGAAAAAAGTTATAAACTTTTTTTTTAAAATAAGATGAAAGGGATGGTAGCACCAAAGCATCAGAGATTGTCGCTTAAAAAGGGAAATTAAATTGCTTCATCTTTTGACTAGGTACATTGTATGCATCCATGTTCAACAATTAGATCAAGGATTGGAGTCTATAATTTCTACCCCCATATTAGTTCCTTTTCTTTACATGTTTCTGTCATGTTTTTTCTGCCCTGTTTTTCTTCTGGATGGCAGCTGTTCATTGTCCTGCCATTCACACCTCATCCAGTCACATCTTCTCCAGTTAGGAAGGCAAATGCAATGTCAGAACTCCATTCAAGAGGGCTGGAATACAAGACTAAAGACGTACTGCTGAGGCTGTGTGAGACTGTGGTCAGACACTATTTGGAATATTGTGAGAAGGTTTGGGCCTCATATCGAAGGGAAGATGTGCTGCCCTTGGAGGGGGTCCAGAGGAAGTTGACAAGAATGGTCCCAGGGATGAATGCCTTTGTTATATCAGGAGTGGGTGAGACTCTGTGTGACTAGGACCCAAGGACGGAGCCGAAGAGTGAAGGGACAACCCTTTAACACAAAGATGAGGAGGAATTTCTTCATGCAGAGGGTGGTTAGTATGTGAAACTCATGTGGCTGTGGAGGCCAAGTCATTGAGTGTGTTTAAAATAGAGACCGCTGGACCGGTTCTTGATTAGTAAGCGGATCGGGGATTAGGGGGAGAAAGCAGAAGAATGGGCTTGAGAAACATTAGCCACAATGGAGTGGTGGAGCAGGCTGGATGGGCTGAATGGCCTAATTCTGCTCCAATCTCTTATGGCCTTGTTGGGAAAGGGCAGGAAAGTGGTCGTGAAGAGTGGTTGTATGGCAGAGCATGCTCAAGGGGCTGACAGCTTACTCCTGCCTTTAATTCTTATGCTTTTATACACCTATTTGGTGGAAATATCTACTTATCCCCATTTTCCACACTTTACTCATAATCCTTCAAATTTCTGTCCTCAAGTTTTTGTTCATATATTAACATTTATTTATAAGATCTTTTACATTTAATATTGCTAAAATAACTTAAGTTTTGAAAAAAAAGTTTGAAAAAACACAAATTACAAATTTTGGGGACATGCCTGGAATGGTTTCTTTAAAACACGTCACTGAATGCTCACTGTGGTAATTGGCGGATTTTTATTTTAAAAGACTTCTGAGAAAGCATATGACTGGTTGCTTTGCTGTAGACCCTGCTGGGGCTGTTTTTTTTTTAAACACAGTATCTAGATTGGTGTGATTCTTGTTTTATCTGGTTCAGTTGGATGAAAGCCTACTGAGAAAAGGCCATGTTAGAGGGAGACCCACTAAGAGCAAGCTGAGTTGAAGGAAAGCTTGCTATGAACAAGTTGCCCAGCTGGTCTCTCCAGTTTCTGAATCGAGAAACTGTGACATCAGTTCAGTGTGAAACCCATTCGCTTCTGAAACAATGTTTGAAAGAGCGTCTCAAGATTGTATTTCCTGTTTCTGCAAGACTTCAGAGGTAAGCAGGCATAATTAAAGCAACAGATTCTGGAACATTTTTCTTTCGGCTTCTGACACTGAAGATGTGCTTGCCCCTTCAGCCTCTATAAGAAAACAACATGAGATTTTGTGTAGAAGCAATCCTTTATCCATTACAATGTACCTTGGACACTGATGAATGTGTTAAGCTCTGTTTTTAGAAGAATGTCACTTGGAGACTTGATATCAACCTCAAGATTTTGTTCTCCACCTGAAGCGAAGAAAGAATATATTTAATTAAATAAAACAAATCCTTTCACCAATTCTTTGATTTTCTTAACAGCTATTTATTTGGGTTTATGTCACATGTTTGTCCTTACTAGATTCACTCCTGTAATTTATTAGATATTTCAGTCTTGTTCCTTCCAAGGTTTCATGAATGGAAATGGAATTTTCTATTGTTATGGACTATGCCACACCTCTCAAAACCTCTTTAAGCAGATCGCCCAGATTGTAACTTTGCTATTTATTTAGCTCGGTGTATAATGGATGTTCCCAGAGTAAATTAGCTGGGTCGACTGCCAAATTTTAAACAAACAAAGTTTATTTACAATATTATGGAATGAAACAAAGAACAGAAAATAGAATACCCAATAACTTATCCAATCCAAATCTGACTTAATGATGCTGTTCCAAAACACATATGTCCCTTAACACAATCAGTAAAAGATGGCACAAGCTTACTGTTCGTAAGGAGAGAGAGAAGTCCAGCACCTTGTTTCACACATACCCTCCTGTAACTGAACCAAAAACCCTCAGCTGCCAAGACTGGCCGCTCCCCTTTCATTACAGAAGTTATTTCTAAAGCATGAAAGCCTTTGGCCTGAAAAATCATCTGTTTAGGGGTAAACAAAAAGGGCTCAAGTAAACCATCTCTGCACCAACTCAGCCGTTTCGGAGCCTGGGCTGTTTTATGACCTCTCTGAAAATAGTAACTTTGAGAAAAACGACTAGCTTTGTGACACTACATAGATAAATGCAGACCAACTGAAGCCTTATTTGACTTGAGTCTTCAGACTGAGAAATTCATGTTCAAGTATGTGAAATGACTAGTGACTTTAAAAGGTTGGCCTTGTTTTGGTTGCATTTTGTTCAAGTGATAGAATTGAGAGACCAAAATGTCACTCTAAACATCTCTTGAGTGTTAGTTGGATCATTACTAGAGTATTGTGCAAAATTCTGGTCTTCATGGATGTAGGTTTGCTCATGGGAAGGTTAATTTCCAGACGTTTCGTCACCCTACTAGGTAATATCTTCAGTGGGCTTCCGGGTGAAGCACTGTTCATGAGTCCTGCTTTCCATTTATATGTTTGGGTTTCTTTGGGTTGGTGATGTCATTTCCTGTGGTGATGTTTTTCTTGTTCTTTTTCTCGGGGGTGGTAGATGAGATCTAACTCAATGTGTTTGTTGATAGAGTTCCGGTTGCAATGCCACACTTCTAGGAATTCTTGTGCATGTCTTTGTTTGGCTTGTCCTGGGATGGATGTGTTGTCTGCCAGACTACTCAGACCCCTTGGCATCATGGTAGCCCACAAACCTACCAACACATTAAAACAGCAGCTAATGAACTTGAAAGACCCTATACAGACAAGAAGCAAAACTAATGTCATTTACAAAATACTGTGCAAGAACTGTAACACTACATTGGACAAACAGGCAGAAAACTAGCCACCAGGATACATGAACATCAACTAGTCACCAAAAGACATGACCCTCTTCACTAGTATCCTTACATACAGATTAGGAAGGACACCACTTCGACTGGGACAACACATCCATCCTCGGACAAGCCAAACAGAGACACGCACGAGAATTCCTAGAAGCATGGCATTCCAACCAGAACTCTATTAACAAACACATCGAGTTAGACCCCATCTACCACCCCTTGAGAAAAAGAACTGGAAATGACATCATCACAGGAAATGATATCACCAATCCAAAGAAACCCAAACATATAAATAGAAAGCAGGACTCATGAACAGTGCTTCGCCCGGAGGCCCACTGAAGATGTTACCTAGTAAGGTGACGAAACGTCTGGAAACGAGCCTTCCAGCTCAGCGAGCAAACCTACATCAAGAACCTCAACCTGACCTACAAGTCTTTTCAAAACTCGCTCTGGTCTTCATGTTACAAAGGAAAAGATATAGAAGATGCAAAAAGAACAGGTGTGTAAGGATAATACCAGAACCAAGGAGTTCTGTCAACTGGAGAAGATTGAACAGGCCAGAACTCTCCTCTGTAGAAACAGAAAGCTGAGAGCAGGCCAATGGGAAAGCATAATAAAGGTGTTCCCATTGGGGGAGGGGAGACCAAAACCAGGGACCATAAAAATAAGAGAATCTCCAGTAAATCAAGGAACAAATTTAGAAGAAATTTGTGTCGCCAGGAAAAGGTGACAATATGAAGCTCATTGTCTCAAGGCAAGCTTGAGGCAATGAGCTTAGCTGGATAACAAAAGCTAGAAGAGGGTCATATTGATTGAGTGAGATGAAGATGGTTGGAACAGGTCATGTGGATCGTAAGTACTAATACAGACCAATTGAGCTGAATGCCCTATTTCTGTTCGACTAATTAATTTTTCTTTTAAAGCCACAAAACTTTGATTTGTAAATTTTCCCTTATTTTATACTTTTTATGACTCAATTTGAGTGCACATTTCGACACAATTAATCCAACTCATGTTCAGAACACCCATTTTTCAATTATTATGAAAGTTACTTGAAGTAAAGAGGCAAGCTGTCATTGTTCATAAGCAAAGTATTTTCTCATTTACTAATCTCAGGATCAGGTACAGAACAGACCCAAATACAGGCGCCAGATGCCTTTATTCTATAAGACATAAGACATCGGAGCAGAAATTAGGCCATTCAGCCCATCGAGTCTGCTCCACCATTCAATCAGGGCTGATAAGTTTCTCAACCCCCTTCTCCCACTTTCTCCCTGTAACCCTTGATCCCCTTGATACATAAGAATCTATCTTTCTCAGTCTTAAATGTACTCAATGACCTGGCCTCCACAAACTTCTCTGGCTATAAGGTCCATAGATTCACCACCTTCTGAAGAGGTTTGTCCTTATCTTCGTTCAAAAAGGTCTCCATTTTACTCTAAGGCTACGACCTCAGATCCTAGTCTCTCCTACCAATGGAAACATTTTCACAACATCCACTCTGTTCAGACCATTCAGTATTCCATGTGTTTCAATTAGATCCCCCCTCATCCTTCTAAACCCCATCAAGTATAAACCCAGAGTCCTCAAAACGTTCCTCATATGTTAAGCCTTTCATTCCTGGGACCATTCTCATGAACCTCCTCTGAACACACTCCAGGGCCAGTACATCCTTCCTGAGATATGGGGCTCAAAACTATGCATGATACTCCAAATGTGGTCTGACCAGGGCCTTATTGATCCTCAGAAGTACATCCCTGCTTTTTTATATGCAAGCCCTCTCAAAATAAATGCCATCATTGCTTTTGCCTTCCTAACTACTGACTCAACCTGCAAGTTTACCTTGAGAGAATCCTGGACTAGAACTCCCAAGTCTCTTCGCACTTCAGACTTCTGAATTTTCTCCCCATTTAGAAAATAGTCCATGTCTCTATTCTTCCGACCAAAGTACATGACCTCATATTTTCCCACATTGTACTCCATCTGCCACTTCTTTGCCCACTCTCCTAACCTGTCCAAATCCTTCCGCAGCCTCCCTGCCTCCTCAATGCCACCTGTCCCTCTACCTATCTTTGTATCATCTGCAAACTTAGTCAGAATGCCCTCAGTTCCTTCATCTAGATTGTTAATGTATGAAGTGAAAAGTTGTGGTCCCAACACTGAGCCTTGCAGAACACCACTTGTCACTGGCTGCCATACTGAGAAGGACCCTTTTCTCCCCACTCTCTGCTTTCTGCCAGACAGCCAAGCTGCTATCCAGACTAGCACCTTGCCTCTAACACCATGGGCCCTTATCTTACTCAGTAGCGTCCTTGCGGCAGCTTGTCAAAGGCCTTCTTGAAGTCCATCCATTGGCTCTCCTTGGTCTAACTCACGCGTTACTTCATCAAAGAATTATAGCAGATTTGTCATGTATGACCTACCCTTGATTAAACCATACTGACTTTGCCTTATTTTACCATACACTTCCAAGTATTCAGAAATCTCAAAGTTCACATTGGATTCCAGAATCTTATCCATGACTGAAGCTGGGCTAATCAGTCTGTAATTTTCTTCTTTTGCCTTACTCCCTTTTTAAACAGGGGTGTCACGCTAGCGATTTTCCAGTTCTCTTGGACTCTTCCTGGTTCTAGCAATTCTTGAAAGATCACCACCAACACCTTCACTATCTCTTCAGCTATTTCCCTTAGAACTCTGGGGTATAGTCCACCTTCAGGCCATTAAGTTATTCTCCCGGAACAATGCTTCCCAACCAATAATAACAATACATTTCTTCCAAATAAATCATCTATTTCAAGCCTTTATTCAACTTCTGGTTATAATATTCTATTAAATATTTAGGCGTGTTCACTTCAGGTTTGTGCAAGAGATCACTGCCATTGCAAACATTTTATTTGGCATTACTGAACTTGTTGAAAGACAGATGTGTTTTTGCAAGGTAAAAACAAGGGCTGCAGATGCTGGAAACCAGAGTCCGACCTGTTGTGCTTTTCCAGCACCACTCTAATCTAGGTGTGTTTTTGCACTGATCAGGATAAACACAAGCATGCCAAATTTCAAACCATCACAACAACTTATGCAAAAGGGGAAAACAGTGCTGATTGGTTCATATGCCAACACTGTCTGAGCCAGGTATTAACATGGACAAAGCAATGGGCAACCCTAGGCCTCCCAAGCATCATAGAAAGTCGACAGACTGACTCTCCAAACAGTATCCCACCAGACCTACCCCCCTATCCTATAAACCCGCATTTCCCATGGCTAATCCACCTAACCTGGACATCCTTGCACACTATGGGGTAATTTAGCATGGCCAATCCGTCCTTACCTGGACATCTTTGGACTGTGGGAGGAAACCAGAGCACCAGGAGGAAACCCATACAGACATGCGGAGAATGTGAAATCTCCACACAGATAGTTGCCTGAGGACAGGATTGAACCTGGGTCCCTAATGCTGAGAGATAGCAGTGCTACCTACTGAAGCCACCATGCCTAGCTCATTGACAATTCAATAAAGGTGTAAAATTGTGTTTGCAGCGAATGCATACCCGAGTGTGTGTGTACATCACTTCCAGCAAATGTAACTGGCACATATTGAAGTGTACAGCCTATATACCCGACATAGTGCCAGCGCACCAAATCCATTCAGCAGGTCAGTGACTGTACTGACCAAGTCATCATATTCTGTACATCATGGAAACTCGTAAATGGGCCAAACCTCCCTCAGATTCCTTGGAAAGGCCAAGTAACTCAACAATTTGAGCAGATTAAGCAAACTGTTTCGAGTTGCTGATGTATACAGCAGTGAGGCAAATGATGCTGTGCGCTAGTAGGAAGCAGACACCAAAAGGTGTTCTGTCTGTCAGACAACTGAACAATGTCATGCATGAATTTCGAACCTGATGAGCTGCTCAACATGTCGGCTTAAGGCCTACACAATTGGTTCATCAAACCCAGCAACGTGTTTGTTTAGCTGGTTGCCAAGGCAGAGTACAGGCCATACTCAAACAGGCCCTGCAGTTGTAAAGTCAAAACAAGACGGCCTACGGTTTAGCTGTGAATTCACAATTGTAACAGTCAATTAATTGAAAACCAATTTGAAATATTCAGTTGAGTTTGTAATTTGGCTCACATTTACTAATATACATTTAAAGGCAGGGAGTTATTCCACACAAATAAAAGAACCTGTACAAGTTTCCCATAACTTTTGACTAACCCAAAGGTTTGGCAAGCTAATATTTCCCATTATTGTCTGCATGGCAACATGTCAGCTAACCAGTGTCAGTTTACTGACCAAGAGAAACAGAGCATTTCAGCATGAGGTCTCCATTTTCAGCAAGAACACTGATGGCATTTTGAAGACCAATTTTTTACAAGGAGGTTCACAGTGAGAAAAGAATCAAACCTTGAGGATCCAACTCATAACTTCGCAACGGCAAATCAATTTCTTTCCCGTCGGGCTACAAGAGAAGAGAATGAAATGAGTTTGAAACAGCCTGGTTTCTTTTATGGATACACATATGAATATATGCATTAGGAAGAGGCGTAAATTATTCATCTACTCCAGCCAGATCCCCCTTTGCAAAAGACCATAGCTGATCTAATCCTACCTTCCCCACTTACCTTTCACTCCTTTCATCATCAAGAATTCATTTACCTCTGCCTTAAAAATAATGAGGGATTCTGCTTCTACATTCTTTCGATGAAGAGAGCTCCAAAGATTCATAGAGTCATAGAGATGTACAGCATGGAAACAGAATTGCATGCAATACTCCAACAGTAGTCTAACCAATGTGGAGAAAGTGAGGTCTGCAGATGCTGGAGATCAGAGCTGAAAATGTGTTGCTGGAACAGCGCAGCAGGTCAGGCAGCATCCAAGGAACAGGAGAATCGACGATTTGAGCATAAGCCCTTCCCGAAACTGGATGCTGCCTGACCTGCTGCGCTGTTCCAGCAACACATTTTCAGCTCTAACCAATGTCCTGTACAGGCGCAACATGACCTCCCAACTCCTGTACCCAATGCTCTGACCAATAAAGAAAAGCATACCAAATGCCTTCTTCACTATCCTATCTACCTGCGACTCCACTTTCAAGGAGCTATGAACCTGCACTCCAAGGTCTCTTTGTTCAGCAACACTCCCTAGGACCTTACCATTAAGTATATAAGTCTTGCTAGGATTTGCTTTCCCAAAATGCAGCACCTTGCATTTATCCTCTGAGAAAAAGTTTATTTCCCTCATCTCCATTCTAAATGGATGACCTCCTATTTTGAAACAGCGACACCCTGGTTCTGGAGTGTCCCTCAAGAATAAACATCCTTCCACAATTTACCCTGACAAGACCCTCACAATCTTGTATGCTTCAATCAAATTGCCTGTCAGTCTTCTAAACTCCTGTGGATACAAGCCTAATCTGTCCAACCTTTCTTAAGATAACCTGCCTGTTCTGTTCCAAAAACAGGAATTGTTGGAGAAATTCAGTGGGTCTGAGCCCAGTTCGAAAGGAGCGTCACTGGATTTGAAATATTGGTTCTGCTTTCAGTCCACAGATGCACCTGTTGAGTTTCTCCAGCAATTTCTGTTTTGGTTTCAGATCTTCAGTATCCTCAGTTCTTCATGTTATTTTACCGCCTATTCTAAATATCAGTCTCGTAAACCTTCTCTGAACCATTTCCAATGAATTTATATCTCTATTTGAATAAGAGGACCAATGCAGTAGTCTAGGTGTGTGTCCCCAATGCTCCCTCTAGCTGAAGCATAACCTGTATAATTGTGTATCTCCAAAGAGTTTGCAATCCTTCTGATTAGGATACTGTGATTTCCAAGCTGAATACATTCTGACCAAGGCAATCCCCTGAGCTTTCCTTGCATCACTCATTATTATTCATGCTAAATATGATCCACTCCTATATTTAGGTGAACATTTTCAGAATTTTCCTAAACTCTGAGAAAAATCCTGGAAAATGATCATGACTGACAAGATTCTAGAATATCTTCCTGTCTAATTTTCTACTTCCCATTTGTCCCCAGTCATTTTGTAATGATTTCTAACCAATGCCAGTGTGTTGCACATGGTGATGTCAAGTGTCCGCTATCTAAATAATTAGGGTTCCGAAGAGTCTGTTTTCAAAGTTTTGAATTGCAACTGAGGAAGTGTAATCTAGGATATAGCTGGTTTATTATAAAGCAAAAAGATTCACAGGAATTATTTCAGGGATGAGGGAGTTCAGGATTGTAAGGAAGTGAAAGAAGCTATGTTCAAAGACAAGTTTGAGAGTGGGTTGAATAGATGTGTTCAAACTCATGAAGGCTCTGGGCAGAATAGATAAAGAGAAACTGTCCCTGCTGATGGAGGGACCAAACAGCAAAAGCTGCAAGCAAGAGGTGACTGAGAACGCACCAAAGGATAGAAATACCTTTCTCTTTTCAAAAGGTTACAATCGTAAATCCACTTCCTGAGAGATTGCAGTAGCATGTTAATTAAAATAAATATAATGGCATATATAATGCTAAAATGAATGGAATTGTTTAATTAAGTACCTAGAGCATATATTCTGACCAAGGCTATCTCCTTGATCAGCCATGATTATATTGAATGGCGGTGCAGGCTCGAAGGGCTGAATGGCCTACTTCTGCACCTATTGTCTATTGTCTATTGTCCTGAATAGCAGCCCTGTCATTATCACTCATGCTAAATATGGCCCACCCCTATATTTAGATGGGCATATTCTACATTTTCCTAAACTCTCAGAGAAATATCCAGGAAATGATCATGACCAATAAGTTCCCAGAATACCTCCCTGCCTAATTTTCTACTTCCCGCTTGTCTCCAATCAATTCGTAATGATTTCTAACCAATGCCAGTGTGTTGCACATGGCGATGTCAAGTCTTCACTATCCAATCAATTTGACAGATAAAGACAGACTGCTAAAGGTATCAACTAGTCTGGCCATGCATGCACTCAACATCCAGAGGTTTCATACTTACCAGCACACGGAGGGGTTTGTTCACACCATCAGTAACAAGTTTGTCATAGACTGAGGCTTTGACTTCAACATTGATTTGCCCAATTTCCAATGGAACTATGATGTAAGGTATAGCTGTTGACCCTTTTGCAGGGATATCAACATATTGCCTGAATCTCTGCGACGATTTTGCAGAACTACAGAACTTTTCATTATATGGAAATTCCACGCGCACCTAGAATTCAAAATACAATTAGGTGATGAAATAAATCTCCATTTATTAATATAAATCTGTCTTATGTCAAAAATTAGAACTGAACTAATTCACTTCAACACAGCAATTCAGATTAGCAACTGCATTCGAGAAAACTATTCTCCCTGGCAATATTTCCTGCATGATTAAACTAGGATTGAATGTATGGCCCCCAATTTCATTCCTCAGCGGTCTCCTGACCATAAAACCATAGAAATAGGAACAGGAATAGGCCATTCAGCCTCCATGTGGATGCTCCAGCATGTAATAGGATCATGGCTCATCCAACATTCCTCACACTGACTTCCTCGCTCTTGTCCTCTAACCGTCGAGTCCCTGACTGATCACGAATCTATCTATCTCAACCTTAAGCATGGACTCTGCCCCCACTGTGGCAAGGAGTTCCAAAGTCTCACAACCCTCCTAGAGGAGGGATTCCTCCTCACCTCCTGCTAAAAGGACGGGGACCCTCTGAACTGCATGTGGGTCACCAACTCAAAATAGCTGCAGGCAATTAACATGCGGGACCTGGAAGGACATCAGTGGTGCAGTAGCAATGATTTTCCTCTCTCATTGAAAACTTTCAACCAAATCCTGAGCAATCTATAATGGTCACCAGCGGCATCATTTTGTTATCAGTGCTACAGAAGATTTATTACCGTTGGGTAAAATATAGCATCTCTTAAAAATTAACATTTATAAATCATAATCAGCTCCAGTTTCATTCCAAATATTACATTCCCTTCTGCAAACCTTGAAAATTTTAATGGGAGTGACAAATATCTTCATGCTGTGACTGTGACAATGGGCTTTCCCACCTCTCACCAACCTTTAACACAATCCTCAGTATCATCATACACCAATATCCCTCCTCTATTCTTCAGAGAGTGGAGCTGCCTGTCTAATTAATTACAGCCAAAACAATGGTTTCCAATCCTGCAATGAATTCCACATATACCTCTCCACCACCTTCCTTGACCTCCATATATTACCATCATCAGACAACTCACCAGATATCAAATTCTGGGTCAGTAATGACCATAAGGTGTAACAGAAGAAGAGGACCATTCAGCCCATCCACCACTCAATGAAATCATGCCTGATCTGATAATCATCAACTTTACATTCAGACCTTTGTCCCATAACTCTTGATTCCCTTATTGATTAAAAATCTAACTCTGCATTAACATATTCAATATCCCAGTCTTGGCAGCCCTCAATGAAGGATTCCACTGACTGAGTACTCCCTGAGAGAAGAAACACCTCTTCATCTCTGCCTTAAATGCTCGACCATTTATGATGAAATATATACCTTCTATACCTTCTAGTCCCAGACTGCCCCATAAGGGGAAACAACTCTTTGCTTCCATCTCATTAAAAAAAAACCTTCTGCGCCCTAAAATAATCTGGATTCTGAAGAAGGATCCCAAAAGGGAAACTAAATATTAACTGTGTTTCTCCTCCACAGATGTTGCCAGGCCATTTGAGTTTCTCCAGCAATGTTTTTTTTTCAGATTTCCAACATCCACAGTTCTTTGAGTATTCCTTTTTTAAAGAATTTTATGTGTTTAAATACTGATAGAGCAAAGAATATAGGCCAGCCATATAATTTTGGGCTAGTTTTCATTATAAGTACGACAGCTTTGAATTTATGTTCTTTACACATTGTTAAAAGGAGGCACAAAGTTAGCATTTTTTTGTCTCATACTGATCAGAATTTGAATGCAAGAAACAGAATTCAAGATGGGAGCACCAATCTATGCAGCATGAAAAAGAGTGCGAATTGACTGAGTCATTATGGTTATGGAGTTACCAGCAGAAGCAGTTAACTGTCAATCTTCATTCTGAGAACAAGCAGGCAGACTCTGACAGCATTCTGACCAATCAGGGTCTACTATCTGTTCTGAGAACACAGATGGAATGTTAATGGGATCTCTAGGCCAATGATGGCCCAATCAAACAGCAGTCAAAAGAGTGGTGCTGGAAAAGCATAGCAGGTCAGGCAGCATCCGAGAAGCAGGAGAATCGATGTTTCAGGCTTAAACCCTTCAAGCTCCTCAGATGCTGCTGTGCTTTTCCAGCACCACACTCTCAACTCTGATCTCCAGCATTCTCCCAGCCAAAGAGCACCCAATTCTCATGCTGCCTATATTGACGTCCCTATTCTCAAATCTATCGCTTCAGCTTTGGTTCTGATGAGTAAAAGACAACAAAGTTCTGTCATTGTATATTCTTTTAGTAATTTTTAAGTTCGTTTCAGGACTGTATTTATGGTCCTGATATAGAAAGTGAGAGGCTTCAGTCATTGATCCAGTGATATATAAACCTGGCAGCCAGATAATTTCTATTCAATTCATTTAATAAATCTGGAATGAAAAGCTGTTTTCAGTATTGCTGACTGTAAATCAACCAGACTGTCATGGAGTCACAGAGTCATACAGCATGAAAACAGACCCTTCAATCCAACCAGTCCATAATCCTAAACAAAACTAATCCCATCTTACAGCTCCTGGCCCATATTCCTCTAAACCTTTACTATTCATGTCTTTATCCAAATGTCTTTTACATGTTGTAATTGTACCCACCTCCATCACTTCCTCAGGAAGTTCATTCTACATGCAAATCACCCTCTATTTAAAAACTTTGTCCCTCATGTCTTTTTCAAATCTCTCTCCTCTCAACTTAAAAATACTACCCCTAGTCTTGAAATTCCCCCATCCTAGGGAAGTCTATCTATACTCCTGATTATTTTATAAATTTCTGTAAAGTCGCCTCTCAAATTCCCAAACCCAAGTGAAAAAAAAATTCCGGCCTATCCAGCCTTTCTTTATAATTCAAACCTTCTATACCCGGCAGCATCTTGATCAATCTCTTCCGAACCTGCTTCAGCTTAATAATAACTTAATTAAAATCCCATCAGATTCATTAGTCCCCTAAAGGGAAAGAAATCTACCATCCTTATCTGGTCTGACCTATTTGATTACAAATCCTAGAAAAGTGGTTGACTCTGAACACCCCTTGGCAGCCACTGAGCTGTGTTCAAGATGATTCAAGATGCAGCAACGATATAATTAAAAAATGAGATGAGGTCCTGAAAGCAGAATTCAGTGAGCAAAGAGAGAAGTTAAAAAGGAGGACCTCAAAGGTAGTGATCTCGGGATTACTATCAGTGCCACATGCTAGCCAGGGTAGAGGGATGGTGTAGGAGGGAGGGGGTTCAGATTTGCTGGACATTGGGACCAGTTCTGGGAAGGTAGGACTATTCCAATTTGGACAGTCTACACCTGAACCGGACTGGAACTAATGTCCGTGGGGGAGTTTTTGCTACTGCTGTTGGGGAGGTTTTAAACTAATGTGGCAGGGGGCTGGGAACCAGAAGAGAAGCCTAGTAGACAGTGAGGTGGAAACTGGAGACTATAAGAATCATGACGTTAGCATTACCAAGGGGAAGAGTAGGCAGAGAGCAGATGAATGCAAAAGAACTGGCGGCCTGAAGTGCATACGCTTGAATGCAAGGAGTATAGTGTGTAAGGCAGATGAACTTAGGGCTTGGATTGGTGCCTGGGAGTATGATGCTATTGCAATCACAGAGACTTGGTTGAAGGAAGGGCATGATTGGCAACTAAATGCTCCAGGATATAGATGCTTCAGACAGGACAGGGAGGGAAGTAAAATGTGGAGAGGAGTTGTATTGCTGGTCAGGGATGATATCACGGCTGTGCTAAAGGAGGACACTACGGAGGGCTTGAGTAGTGAAGCATTATGGGTGGAGCTCAGAAATAAGAAGGGTGCAGTTACATTGTTGGGGCTTTATTACAGGCCTCCCAACAGTGAACATGAGATAGAAGAACAAATAGGTAAACAGATTATGAAAAGAGGCAACAAGGTGCTGATGATGGGTGATTTTAATTTTCCCAACATTAACTGGGATACACTTAGCGTCAGAGGTCTGGATGGAGTAGAATCTGTATGAAGTGTCCAGGAGAGTTTTCCAGAGCAGAATGTTAATTGCCCAACGAGGGAAGGAGCCATATTGGACCTGGTACTGGGGAACGTACCAGGACAAGTGGTAGAAGTTGCGGTGGGGGATTTCTTTGGGAACAGTGACCACAATTCTGTAAGTTTTAGAATACTCTTAGACAAAGATGAGAGTGGTCCTAAGGAAAGCTTACTAAACTGGGCCAAGGCCAATTATAACAAAATTAAGCAGGAGCTGGGAAATGTGGATTGGACACAGCGACTTGAAGGGAAGTCCACATTTGATATGTGGGAGGCTTTCAAAGACAGGTTGAAGATAGTGCAGGATAGGCATGTCCCATTGAAGGCAAAGGATAGGAAGGGCAAGATTCGTGAACCGTGAATGACGGCAGAAATTGTGTGACTAGCCAAGAGGAAAAGGGAAGCATACATAAGGTCTAGGCAGCTAAGAACAGAACGGGCCCTGGAAGAATATCGGAAGAGTAAGACTAGTCTTAAACGAGGAATCAAGTGGGCTAAAGGGGATCATGAAATAGCTTTAGCGAGCAGAATTAAAGAGAATCACAAAGTCTTTTATTCTTATATAAGAAGCAAGCAGGTAACTCGAGAAAGGATTGGTCCACTAAAGGATAAGGAAGGAAGGCTGTGTGTCAAACCTGAGAAAATGGGTGAGATTCTGAATGATTACTTTGCATCAGTGTTCACTGAGGAGAGGGTTCACCGGATGGGATTGATCTCGGGTTGCTGAGGGAGCAAGAGAGGAAATAGCTGGAGTCCTGACAGATATCTTTGTAACATCCCTAAATACAGGTGAGGTGCCTGAGGACTGGAAGGTTGCTCATGTTGTCCCACTTACAAGGGTAGTAGGGATATTCAAGGTAACTACAGACCAGTGAGCCTGACGTCAGTAGTGGGAAGGTTGCTGGAGAAGGTACTGAGGGATAAAATCCACTCATATTTAGAAAAGAATGAGCTTATCAGTGATAAGCAACTTGGTTTTGTGTGATTGAGGTCTACA
This sequence comes from Chiloscyllium plagiosum, assembly GCF_037043375.1. NCBI lineage: Eukaryota > Metazoa > Chordata > Chondrichthyes > Orectolobiformes > Hemiscylliidae > Chiloscyllium > Chiloscyllium plagiosum. The sequence continues at coordinate 8,286,732 of NW_028270183.1, forward strand.
AAGTCATGGAAGGGTATAGACAGGGTAGATAGAGAAAAGCTTTTTCCAAGGGTGAAGGATTAAATAACAAGAGGTCATGCTTTCAAGGTGAGAGGTGAAAGTTTAAGGGGGCCACACGCGGCACTTACTTTACAGAGGGTGGTGGGTGCCTGGAACGCGTTGCCAGCAGATGTAGTAGAGACAGGCACAGTAAGTTCATTTAAGGTGAGTCTGGACAGATGTGTGAGCAGGTGGGGAGCAGAAGGATACAGATGCTTAGGAATTGGGCGACAGCTTAAGACAGTGGATTTGGATCAGCACAGGCTTAGAGGGCCGAAGGGTCTGTTCCTGGGCTGTAATATTTCTTTGTTCTTTGGTTGCACACCACCAGCATCTCTTAGAGATGAGTAACAATTGTTGGGCTTGCCACCAAAGCAGAGGTTCGGTGATCAGATGAAATCAATCTGATTATCTCACCATGTAAAATTGGCAAGTAAGGCCATAATAGCGAGATGAATGCATTGCAGGACTGACCTTAATGACCTCTGTACCATAATTGTACAGGATTGCTCGAATTTCCACCTGTTCATTGCGAACAACAGAGTATGGGAGTCGAAGGTCAATGAAAAATTCCTTCTGCACTACCAGATTATAAGGTTCAGCAACACATATTCCTGGAGGAAGGGCATTATTATAAGTCAGAAAGTGTGGCACAATCTTTATTTTAAAACTGTGTTCGCTTCGCATTTCATAAACAGAGACAATTACATCCAAAGCACGAACGGTCAATGTAAAATAAAAATCCCGTTTCTAATAAGTATGATTGCTTCTGTCATCAAGTTTATCTTTGAATGGAGTTACTGTTAACATCACCAAACATATGTAACTGCATGTCTTTATATGGTCAGCTGTGACACACAATATAAGAATGTAGATCCTTGAAGCTAAAAGAATCGATTTTTTTTCTCAACCATACCAGTCCTGTCAATCACATCAGTTTAAGAGCAGATGAGATTTTATTTCTCCGTGCAATAAATGATGAAGTCTGTTTTCTTTTATTTCAGTTCATAAGAACTTTGGAATTTTAAATAATTTCAGATCACTACTTTAAAGATCGCAAGCAGTATTTTATCTTGTTTTAAACGCATAAGAGCTCTCTTAACATGCAGGTGCACACTTCTAATCGATTTACCCTTCCAGGCCAGAGCCCCATCATGAACCACCCCAGTAATCTTACTGAAAATGCAGCATTTAACTCATGAAAGTGAAAGTACTAATTTTTTTCTCGTAATTCAAAAATCTTCCTTAAAAAGAATTTCATGAGCAACTGACTACTTTGATTAGATTACTTACAGTGTGGAAACAGGCCCTTCAGCCTAAACCAACCCTCCCCCCTATGCTTACCCCTCCACCTAACACTACAGGCAATGTAGCATGGTCAATTCACCTGACCTGCACATTTTTTTTTGGACGGTGGAAGGAAACCGGAGCAAACCCACACAGACACGGGGAGAATGTGCAAACTCCACACAGACAGTTGCCTGAGGCGGGAATTGAACCTGGGTCTCTGGCGCTGTAAGGCAACAGCGCTAACCACTGTGCCACCGTGCCACCTGTAATCAGCTTGTAATTATTTCATTTACCAGAAAGTGGTTTCTTTTAATCAAGAGAAGGCCGATATGGCGAATGGGAATTAGTTTATATTGGAAGAGTTTTGGACTAACAATGTAAACAGCAGAGTACATGAAGATTTCTGATATTAGATTCTGGATTATTCGGTGGAAGAACCCCTTTATTTTTAAACTCACTTGGGATTTGGGTTTCACATGATTCATCACTTATCCGAGGTAGGTAGTGTGTCCATGGAATGTGGATGGTGCAGGTTATAACAATACTCATTGCCCATACCTACTTGCTCAGGATAATCGAGTGTTAACATGTATTAATGAAAAAAGTGAATGCACAACAGCCAGGTTTGGAGATGACACAAAAGTAGATAGGAAGGCAAGGATGGTTCAGGGAGAGCTTGCCAATTGTTTTGAGGAAATAACCAAAAAAGATTGATGAGGGAGGAGTGGTAGATGTTGTTTACATGGACTTATTAAAGCCTTTCACAAAATTCCACATGGTAGACTAATTAGTAAAGTTAGATCACGTGGGTGAACTTGCCAATTGGTTACAAAATTGGCTTGACAATAGGTGGTGATGGAAGGTTGTTTTTCGGACTGAAGGTCTGTGACCAGCGGTGTTCCACAGGGATCAGTACTAGGTCCACTTTTGTTTGCCATTTATACAAACAATTTGGATGAGAATTTATGAGGCATGGTTGGTAAGTTTGTGGATGACAGCAAAATTGTTGGCATAGCTGACAGTGGAGAAGGTTATCTAAGATTACAAAGAGATCTTGATCAACTGGGTCAATGGGCTGTGGAGTGTCAGATGAAGATTAATTTGGATGAATGAAAAGTTTTGCATTTTGGTAAAACAAACAAGGGGACAGTTAATGGTTGGGTCTGGGATAATGTTATCAAACACAGAGACCTTGGGTTTCAGGTGCATAGTTCTTTGAAAGTTGCATCACAGGTAGAGAGAGTGGTTAAGAATGCATTTAGCACACTTACCTCATTGCTCAGACTATTGAGTATAGAAGATAGGACATCACATTGAGGTTGTACAGGGGCACAAATAAAGTGAATAGCAAAGGTCTTTTCCCCAGCGTTGGTGAGTTCAGACCTTGGGGGCACATTTTTAGGGTGAGAGGAGAAAGTTTTAAAAAGACTTGAGGGGCAACTTTTTAACACTGAGGGTGATGCATACATGGAATAAACTGTCAGAGGAAGTGGTAGATGCAGGTATAGTTACAACAATTAAGAGACATTTGAATAAGTACATGAATAGAAAAGGTTTAGAGAGAGATTTGTGCCAAACGCAAGCCACTGGGACTAGTTTTGTGAGGGAAACTTGGTTAGCATGGACAGGTTGGACAGTTTCTGACTCTAACGTTATGAACAAGCACCCTTCCAAAACACGCCCAAATCCATGAGAATAGCAGGGGATCTTATAAAGGGTGGAATTGCAGAATGTTGGATCTCAAACTTCACTCTTATTTCAGGGCCACTAAAATCCCATGTGACAGGAATGGAGATGGAATTCCCATTTTAAAAAATTCTCCACCCACCTCCATTACAGCGCAGATACAGACATGAAAAGCTGGCTCAATGACTCTTCACTAAATTAAAAACAACTCACCCTTCGTTGGAGACACACTGACAGCTTGTATTTCCCAAGTAGTGATCGAATCCTTAAGGATACCAGGTACAATCAGTGAATCAACTCTGGTTATGAAAGATAAAAATATATTGCCACTGAGTATCTGCACCATTACTACCTTGGCTTTTGGTTGTGTCAACCCTGTGCTTCTCTATGAAGTCAAATATTGGACTGGATACATCAATAGTCTTTATTCTGAGGTTTGCTAAACTTTGTTCACCTTCTACCTACGAAGGAAGACCATTTGGCCATTTCCAACATGATGCTGAGATTTCCCTTGGATCCCCTTTCAGCATTTCTCTGCACAACAGGGTGGCCGACTCCTCAACCACACCCAACAACTCTTCCCTTTCCTATGGCATCTTCCCATGCAAGAACCGGAGATGAAACATGAGCCATCCTACTTCCTCCCATAAATACTGGTCGGGTCATACAAAAGCAAAGGGGGCAGCACGGTGGCTCAGTGGTTAACACTGCTGCCTCACAACATCAGGGAGCCAGGTTCAATTCCAGCCTTGGGCGACTGTATATGTGGAGTTTATACATTCTCCCCGGGTCTGTGCGGGTTTCCTCTCACAGTCCAAGATGTGCAGGTTAGGGTGGATTGGCCATGCTAAATTGCCCATAGTGTTCAATGATGTGGTATTAATCTGGGTAAAGTAGTAGGGTAATAGGTTTGGGTGGGATACTCATCAGAGTGGACTTGTTGGGCCGAAGGGCCTGTTTCCACACTGGAGGGATTCTAAAACAAAATACTGCACATGCTGGAAATCTGACAAAAAAGGTGCAAATACAGGTATCCCCCACTTTTCGAACGTTCACTTTAGGCTAATTTGTTTTAACGAAAGACTTACCTTAGTACCTGTTTTCTGGAAGAAATCCTAAGGGGATTTTCACTTCTGAGAAAAAAATACTTCTTCGCTTTACGCCATTTCGGCTTACGAAAAGTTTCAGAAGAATGCTCTACTTTCAGATAGCGGGGGGAGGCCTGTACACAGTTCACTTTCCATGGCCCCCAGTAATGCAGTGCTTAATATTCAACTTTAAAAATTTTTAGCAATAAGCACGTGCTCATCAGAATGAGATCTTATCCAGTCGGCGGACACCAAACACAGCCTGAGTGACTGCTCCCGGTATGCACACGCAATCTTGAGCTACCTGTTGAATGTCAATTTAATTCTTTGCTTTGCTTTCACTCCTGTCCTCTCTGTCCTTGGCCTGCTACTGTGTTACAATGCACAAACTCAAACAATAGGATGTCATCTTTCAATTGGGAACTTTGCAGCAGTTTGAACTCACCACTGAGATCTACTATTGCAAATCACAATCTCTACCCAGGTCACAGGTCACTATCCGATAAAGGTACCTTTAAGAGAGCTATTTTTCTGGGTAGTCTGCAGATGCTAGTGGCTTGGCAGTACTCTTCTAACTGTCCAATTTGTTTCTGGTTTTATACCTCAAAGCATCGGATTGTCTCATTGGTGTTAATATTGTCAAAATACTAAATTCGAACTTGATTAGAGGTTGGTATTTTATGGTATAATTTAAACTGATTGGCCGAATTCAAATTTGTTCTTTTTGTCTCTAGGCAGCCTAGCTAATCTAGCTGTTCGACCAGTTGTTACATTGTTACCTTGTTTAGAATACTTGGTGCTGTGTCAGGTAGTTCTGCTAGCTTTTAACTCTCTTAAAGGTTCAGCACCCTTTACACCTACATAACATAATACATTTCTAAAACACAGGGTGGTGCATCTGTGCAACTCATTGCTGCAGAGGACTGTGAAGGCCAAGTCATTGAGGATATTTAAGACAGAGGTAAATAGGTTCTTGATTAGTAAGGGGCTGAAGTGTTATGGAGAGAAGGCAGGAGAATAGATTTGAGAAATACATCAACTATGAACAGACAATGGAGCAGATTTGAAAGGGTCAAATGGCCTAATTCTGCTTCTATGTCTGATGGCTTTGTATCTTAACATTTCTCAATTCTGCTGAAAGGTCACAGATCTGGAACATAAACACTGATTCTCTCTCTACAGCTGTTGCCTGATAAGTATTTCTGGTATCTGAAGTATTTTGCTTTATCATTACCAGACTATATTATTTGTGGGAGCATGCTGTGGTCAAATTGGCTGCTGCCTGTTTCCTTAATTGCAAACATTGACCTTAAGATGCTCTCCATGACAGTCCATCACAAAACATTACTTTTGACATGGAACCACTGGGGAATTGCTTGACCAACCCAAGTGCTAGAGGACTTTTATCCTCGTACTCCATCACCAGGGTGATAGAATCCAGGGCTTTGGTGAGGCAACTTTTGGAGTACTGTGCACAGTTCTGGTCGCCTTGCTCAAGGCAGAATATTATTAAAATGAAAAGGGCTCAGAAAAGATCTACAAGGATGTTGCAGGGACTGGAGGGTTTGAGATATTTGGAGAAGCTGGATAGGCTGGAGCATAGGAAGTTGCAGGGTGACTTTATACAGTTTTATAAAATCATGAGGGGCATAGATTAAGTGAAAAGCAAAGTCTTTTCCCCAGGGTGGGGGAGTTCAAAACTAGAGGGCATAAGTTTAAGGTGAAGGGAGAAAGATTTAAAAGGGACTTAAGGGACAGCCTTTTCACCCAGAGAGTTCTGTACATATGGAATGAGCTGCCAAAGGTAAGTGCAGATGCAGTTCAAAGACATTTGGACAGGTATATGAATTAGAAAGGTTCAGAGGGATATAGTTTGTGACTGTATCCATGCTGTATGACTCTGAAAAAGACAATGTTATCAAGGAGAATACTGAGACTAGACGGGACTGAGGTTCACAAGGAGGAGGTGTTAGCAATTCTGGAGAGTGTGAAAATAGATAAGTCCCCTGAGCCAGATGGGATATATCCAAAGATTCTTGGGGAAGTTAGGGAGGAGATTGCAGAGCCTTTGGCTTTGATCTTTATGTCGGCATTGTCTACAGGAATAGTGCCAGAAGACTGAAGGATAGCAAATGTTATCCTCTTGTTCAAGAAGAGGAGTAGAGACAACCCTGGCAATTATAGACCAATGAGCCTTACTTTGGTTGTAGGTTAAGTACTGGCAAAGGTTATAAGAGAAAGGATTTATAATCATCTAGTCAGGAATAAGTTGATTAGGGATAGTCAACACAATTTTGGGAAGGGTAGGTCGTGCCTCACAAGCCTTATTCCATTCTTTGAGATGGTGACCAAACAGGTGGACGAGGGTAAAGCGGTTGATGCGGTGTATATTGATTTCAGTAGGATAAGGTTCCACATGGTGGGCTATTGCATAAAATACGGATGCATGGGATTGAGGGCGATTTATCAGTTTGGACCAGAAATTGGCTAGCTGAAAGAAGACAGAGGGAAATGTTCATCCTGGAATTCAGTTACTAGTAGGTACCACAAGGATCTGTTTTGGGGCCACTGCTGTTTGTCATTTTCATAAATGACTTAGATGAGGGTGAAGAAGGATGGGTTAGTAAATGTGCAGATGATACTTAGATCGTTAGAATTGTGTATAGAGGGACAAGGATAATCTGCAGAGCTGGGCTGAGAGGTGGCAAATGGAGTTTAATGTGGAAAAGTGTGAAGTGATAACTTTAGAAGGAGTAACAGGAATGCAGAGTACTGGGCTAATGGTAAGAATCTTGGTAGTGTAGAAGAGCAGAGAAGTCTCAGTGTCCATGTGCATCGATCTCTGAAAGTTGCCGCCCAGGTTTATAGGGGTCTTAAGGCATACGGTGAGTTAGCTTTTATTGGTAGAGGGATTGAGTTTCAAAGCCATGAGGTCATGCTGCAGCTGTATGAAACTCTGGTGTGGCACCACTTGGAGTATTGTGTACAGTTCTGGTCACCGCATTGTAGGAAGGATGTGGAAGCTTTGGAAAGCGTTCAGAGAAGATTTACGATGATGTTGCCTGGTATGGAGGGAAGGTATGGAGGGATGTGAGGTTGTTTTCGTTAGAGAGAAGAAGGTTGAGAGGTGACTTAATTGAGATATACAAGATAATCAGAGGGTTAGATAGAGTGGACAGTGAGAGCCTTTTTCCTCAGAGGGAGATGGCTAGCACGAAAGGACACAGCTTTAAACTGAGGGGTGATAGATACAGTACAGATGTCAGAGGTAGTTTCTTTATTCATAGAGTAGTAGAGGTGTGGAATGCCCTGCCTGCTACAGTAGTGGACTTGCCAACTTTAAGGGCATTTAAATGGTCATTAGATAAACATATGGATTAAAATAGAATAGTGTAGGATAGATGGACTTCCGATTGGTTCCACAGGTAGGTGCAACATCGAGGACCGAAGGCCCTGTACTCTGCTGTAATGTTCTAGTCCCTTTAAATTACAGTTTTATGCACTAAACCAGACAGAAACAGCACAAATACACCACTTTCTTAAAATGGAACAAAAATAATTAATACCCTGTTTGGTCATTTGTGGGCAGAGTCCTCTGTATCCAGAGCCAGGTTTCTGGGAAATCAGTTCTTGCTATTATCTCCTCATAGGGAGAATAGTAGTCATCGTCATCACCTAAGCAAAACATGAAGGATTTAAATGCAGTTTCACAGTCTCTCAGAATAAGGATATTGGCTTGAATCTTCCAATAATGTCAGAATATTTAACTATTGGACCTAGGGCTTCGTGTAAGCAAGTTACCCCTACGGGCCTGTTCCACCATGCAACCACATCATGTCTGATCTTCTACACTGACACACTTTTCACAGACAATCTAGAGACCCTTCAATTTCTAGAAATCTATCGATCTCTGTCTTGAGCACACTGAATAATTCATCTTTCACAGCCCCCTGGGGTAAATATTATCAAGGTTTCAACAACCTACAAGTGAAGAAACTCCTCACCTCAGTGTTAAATAGCCACCTCTTATTCTGAGTGCAGTTTACAACACACTCCATCACTTCCCCCTCCAATCCAGTCACATCCCCAAGCCAAGGGAAACATCCTTTCTGCATGGACTTTGGCAATCAAAGAGCATCAGTGCACTGGATACCTTTTGCACCAGCCACCGTATTCTGCAAAGGGCCGGACTCCTAAATCGATGAGTGGGGGTGAAAGCGTAGGCCAGAGTATTGACAAGCAAGGGAGAAATTGAGTAGATGGGTGGTTAAATGAGGTGGGAGTGGGAAGGTGAGTCAGTCGGGTGAGTGAGTGGAAGCTGAGTCGAGAGGTAGTAGGGTGATTCAGGGAGCGGTAAGTTCTATTTGGGAGGGAGGCCAGGTGGATCATGGGAAATTGTGATAGTAGCCACAGGACATGACGGTTAGTTGATTGGGTGGGGTGGAAGGTGGTTAGAGAGCAATTAGGTTGGATCAGGGAGGAATGGTCTCGGGGTGGACTATTGGTGAGTGGGCAGGCTGGGACAAGCAGGTAGATGAGAAGTGGTCGGATTGGGGAATAATTGGCTGGAGGGATAGCCCTAGGGGTTAGTTATGTTGTGGGTGCAACCGGCTGGTTTAGAGGGTTGCTAGTCATCAGTTGTGGAGCTACCCAGGTATTAGACCAGGTACTAGACCAGGTTTTAACCGGTCTAGCATTTCTGGCTAACCGTCCTAGTAAGTTGGGCGGATCTATCCCAAAGTCTCCAACTCTAGCTCAGAGAGCTACCCACAGAGCTCTGGGTAACAAGGAAGTTGTCCATTGAAAATGTAAACTCCCCAGGCTACTGCCACGTAGATCAGGGAGGTCGAGACCTGCACAAAGTCATAATCTGCATCTTTGGTTGGACATCCAGCCTCAGATTTGGGCCTTCTATTTATATTTTCCATTCTGAACAGTACATTGAAACCACAATGTGATTCACTGTCGTACGACAAGTAGTCAGCTGGCAGTACCAGAGCTTTTGAGAACAGCCTGCGTAAGATATTGAATCCCTTTCTATCACTATCCTGAAAGTCCCCACTCAACAGCAATTTAGCTAGACAGGCTGCGAAAACACAATGCTTCCAACAGCACAGGGCCTGGGAATTCTGTATTGAATAACTCACCCCATAATTCCCAAATCATGTCTACCATTCCCAAATAATATCAGGTGTCCTCAACTAACTTTTCTGGAGCTGCATGCCCTCTTTAGGATAATAGGGTAGGGGAACCTCTTTGGAGGGTCAGTGTGGATGTGTTGGGCCGAAAGGCCTGTTTCCATACTGTAGGGAATCTATGATTCTTCAACATTTGTTGGTTGTTACTCTTTATCTTCGAAATATTTTACTTGACTATTAGATTAGATACTATCTTTCAACCATCTCCACGCATCCTAAGAATAGTAGGTCCCTCTGGGATGGTAGTGCTGTAGCATATTGCACTGGTACTTGTACCACTTCACATTGAGGTCCATTCGGCATCAATGGAGCAGGGAGCCAGCACACATGATAAAGCTCCACCGCTCCATCCCTCCTCTGCCATGATTTGGAGACACCGGTGTTGGACTGGGGTGTACAAAGCCAAAATTCACACAACTCCAGGTTATAGTCCAACAGGTTTAATTGGAAGCTGGTGCTACGGACTATAACCCGGTGTTGTGTGATTTTTAACACTGTTTACACAGTGTGGACCAATATTCAAAACGTAGCGAGTTTAACATGAAAAATAAAACATTCACCTCCCATATTACTTCAAAGGTAAACAAGATATATCAGTTGATTCTGGAATACCTCTCAGCGAAATTAATGACTCTTACTTCTTGCTAAAGTCAATTGACTTCTTCTCTGTAGATCCTTAAACGCTTGGATGCGGTTACAGCAATCTAGGAAGACAGCTTTACACTCTTCACTCAGTGTTATTCTCTTAGCTCTCTTGTCACACGAAAATCCCATGGGATTTGGTTTCATTCCATCTTGACAGCATGTCCTCTGTGTTTGGGAATTGTACTGTTGTACTAGAATGTAAAGGTGCAATGGTTGAAACAGGAAACATGTAGAAAATACTAAAGAGAAACAACATTCGTGAGAGTTAAACATGACCACTGAAATAGGAGCAATCCTGTTTACAAGAAGTGGACCAGACATAATAGTTAGATTAAATCCCCTACAGTCTGGAAACAGGCCCTTCGGCCCAACAAGTCCACACCAACCCTCTGAAGAGTAACCCATCCCCCTCTGACTAATGCGCCAAACACCTATGGACAATTTAGCATGGCCAATTCACCTGACTTGCACACCTTTGGCCTGTGGGAGGAAACCAGAGAAAGCTCACACCGACACGGGGAGAACGTGTAAACTCCACACAGAGGGTCGCCCCGAGGCTGGAATCGAACCTGGGACCCTAGTGCTGTGAGGTAGCAGTGCTAACCACTGAGCCACCGTGCCATCCAAATGTTGGGAGCGTGTTGCTGGAAAAGTCAGGCAGCATCCGAGGAGCAGGAAAATCAATGTTTTGGGCTGGAGCCCTTCATCAGGAATGAGGCTGGGAGCCTTGGGGGTGGAGAGATAAAGAGATAAATGGGAGGGGGGTTCGGCTAGGGAGTGTAACAGTAAGGGCTTTTTCTTATGTTTACTAATTAACCTGCTCAAGGATTCTATTATGCACCTCTGCAGCAGATGGGACTGAACACATACCTGCTGGCTCAGAGGTAGGAACACTACCAGTGTGCCACAAGAACTCCTACAGGGTGGGGGCTTTTGTATGAATCACAGATAAGCAATTTTCTTTGAAAATTGAATTGTTAAGTACAATAATGTGCATGCTAGAGACTCCCTTGGTTTTCCATTATAATTGAAGAGGTTCAAAGTCCAAGTGAAACAAGTGTCAGTCATTTAGGATTTTACAGCCTCTTGAGTCTGGTCTTCCATTATTCCACACTTCCCTTCATCCTTATACCCCTTCACATTTAAAAATCCAATGACCCTCAATCCTAACACAACCTTGCATGTGCTCAATCGCTGGAGTTCTCCACTTGCTCAACGATTCCCAATCCTCTGAAGGAAGCATAAAGCCCCTTCATATTTAAGGGTGACATCAGGCCAACAGTGAGAGATGATATAGGTTCCACAGAGGAAAAGGTTGAATCAATGTGAGTGCAAATTAGAAATGGTAAGCAGGAAAAGTCACTGACAGGTGTAATCCAAAGGCCACCAAATAACAACATCATGGTGGGGCAGGCAACCAGCAAAGAAATAACTGATACATGTGGAAATGGTTTGGCAATTATCACAGGGGATTCTAATCTATATTTTGATTGGTCAAACAAAGTTGGTCAAAGCAGCCTCAAGGAAGCGTTCAAACAGTATGTAATGGAACCTACGATGGAGCAAGCTACGTTAGATCTGGTCCTGTGTAATGAAAAAGGAATAATTGATCACCTTATAGTTTGGAATCCTCTCAGAAGGAGCAATCACAGTGTGGTTTAAAATACAGATGGAAGGTGAGAAGGTAAAATCGAATACCAGTGTCTTCTGTTTAAACAAAGGAGACTGCAGTGGGATAAGGGAGGAGCTGGCTAAGGTAGACTGAGAACAGTAGGGGAAAATTGAAGAACCACGGAGGACTTGCAAAGCAATTTTTCACAGTGCTCAGCAAAAGTATTTACCAGTGAGAAGGAAGGACTGGAGGAAAAGGTAAAAACGAGGTAAAAACTAAAGAAATAGAAAAGGATATCAAATTGAAAACAAAATTCATACAAAGTGGCAAAGATTAGTGGGAAGCTAGGGGATTGGAAAATCTTTTAAAATCAACAGAAAGTCATGAAAAACACTATGAAGCAAAGTAAGCTGGATCATGGGAGTGAATCAGCTTAGAATATAAAATCACAGCAAAAGTTCTACAAATATATAAAATGACAAAGCGTGATTAAGGTAAACATTAGTCCCTTACGGGATGAGGAGACGGATTTAATAATGGGAAATGAGGAAATGGCCAAGGTATTGAACAGGGATTTTGTGTCGGTTTTCACAGTGGAAGACACAAATAACATGCCAATAATTGGTGGCAGATGAGGACCTAGAAGCTATCATTATCACGGAAGTGGTAGTGTTGGGAAAATTAATGGGGCTAAAAGTAAACAATTCTCCTGACCCTGATGGAAAGCATCCCAGGCTGCGAAAAGAGATGGTGGGGCAAGTAGCAAATATGTTTATGGCAATTTGCCAAAATTTGGTGGACTGTGGGGCGGTTCTAGCAGATTGGAAAACAGCAAATGGGATACCTCTGTTTAAAAAAGGAGGCAGATAAAAGGCAGGTAACTGTAAGACTGTTAGCTTCACTTCTGTAGTGGTGAAAATGCTTGAACCTATAATCAAGGAAGAAATAGCAAGACAGCTGGATATAAATTGTCCCATGGGACAGACGCAGTATGGGTTATGAGAGGGAGGTCGTGTTTAATCAATTTACTGGAATTCTTTGAGGACATTGCAAATGCAGTGGAGAGTGGGGACCCAGTAGATGTGGTGTATCTGGATTTCCAGAAGGCATTCAACAAGGAGCTACACAAAAGGCTGCTGCATAAGACAAAGGTTCACAGCATTCTAGGTGTAGTCTTAGCATGGATGGAAGATTGGTCAACTAACAGAAAATAAAGAGCGGGGATCAATGGATGTCTAGTTGGCCATCAGTGGCTAGTGGTGTGCCTCAGGGATCAGTGCTGGGACTGCAATTGTTTAGAATTTATAAGGATGATTTAGAGTTGGGGACCAAGGGTATTGTGTCAAACTTTGTAGATGACACTAAAACGAATGTTAGAGCAAAGTGTGCAGAGAGCACTGAAAGTCTGCAGAGAGATATAGATAGGTTAAGGAGTGGGCAAGGGTCTGGCAGATAGAGTACAATGTTGGTAAATGAGAGGCCATCAATTTTGACAGGAATAACAGCAAAATGGGCTATTATTTAAATGGTGAAAAACTGCAGCACACTGCAGTGTAGAGGGATCTGGGTGTCCTTGTGCATGAATCACAAAAAGTTGGTTTGCAGGTGCAACAGGGAATTAAAAAGGCAAATGGAATATCGTCCTTCATTGCTAGAGGGGTGGAGTTTAAAAATAGTGAGGTTATGCTACAGTTATCTTGGGTGCTGGTGATACCACCCTTGGAGTCTGTGGACAGTTTTGGTTTCCTTATTTGACAAAAGATATATTGGCAGTGGTGGGGGTGCAGAGGAGGTTCCCTAGATTCATTCTGGAATTGAGAGGATTATCTTATGATGAGAGATTGAGGAGGCTGGGACTGTACTCATTGGAATTTAGAAGAATAAGGGGGCATTTTATAGAAACATATAAAATTATGAAGGGAATAGATAAGATGGAAGCAGGGGAAAACTAGAACTAGAGGGCATAGCTTCAAAATAAGGGGGAGCAGGTTTAGGACTGAGTTGAGGAGGAACTGCTTCACCCAAAGGATTGTGAATCTGTGGAATTCCCTGCCCAGTAAAACAGTTGAGGCTGCCTCGTTGAGTGTTTTTAAGGCAGAGATAGATTTTTGAACAGTAAAGGAATTAAGATTTATGGTGAGAGGGTGGGTATGTGGAGCTAAGTCCATGAGAAAGATTAGCCACTTCAGAGCAGCAAGAGGTGGGAGACGGGAGGAGGTGACATTGGTGCAAGGTGATTGTCGGGAAGGCCGGTAAGTATATTTAAACTTCTTGCCTTCAGGCCAGTGAGGGAGGACCAAGCAAAGGACTTCTGGGAAGAGTAAGTAGAACAGTTTATATTTGCGTGGTAGCATTACCCGAGACACTACTCGGGTAGTGTCTCCCACTCATCTTCCTTGTCTAACCCACAAAAAAATTTGTGGGAGCCAGATTGACAAGGTAAGGTAACTACTTTGTTTCCTAATCCTTTTTTTTAGCCATCACTTCGGGAGTTAGAATAGTGGGAATGGAGTTTAGGGCAGGGAATGTTCCTCCTGCAGAATGTGGGAAGTAAGGGTCACCACTCATGTCCCTGCTGACTACATCTGTGGGAAGTGCACCCAACACCAGCTCCTCGAAAATCACGTTAGGGAACTGGAGTTGGAGTTGGATGCACTTCGTATCATTCGGGAGGCAGAGGGCGTTATTGACAAGAGGTAGTCACTCCCCAGATTAAAGAAAAAGACAGATGGGTGACAGTTAGGGGACAGAAAGGGAACTTGCAGGTAGTGCAGGGATCCCCTGTGGCCATTCCCTTCAACAATAAGTATACCGTTTTGGATACTGTTGGAGGGGATGACTTACCAGGGGAAAGCAGTGGGGCACCTGCTGCTCAGAAGGGAAGGGGGAAGAGGAGCAGAGCCGTAGTCATTGGGGACTCCATAGATAGGGGGACAGATAGGAGGTTCTGTGGGGACGAGAGAGACTCACGGTTGGTGTGTTGCCTCCCGGATGCCAGGGTCCATGATGTCTCTGATCGTGTTTTTGGGATCCTTCGGGGGGAGGGAGAGCAGCCCCAAGTCGTGGTCCACATTGGCACCAACGACATAGGTCGGAAGAGAGATGGGGACTTGAGGCAGAAATTCAGGGAGCTAGGATGGAAGCTTAGAGCTAGGACAAACAGAGTTGTTTTCTCTGGTTTGCTGCCTGTACCACATGCTAGTGAGGTGAGGAATAGGGAGAGAAAGGAGTTGAACACGTGGCTACAGGGATGGAGCAGGAGGGAGGGTTTCAGGTTTATGGATAATTGGAGCTCTTTCTGGGGTAGGTGGGACCTCTACAAGCAGGATGGTCTTTATCTAAACCAGAGGGGTACCAATATCCTGGGTGGGAAATTCGCTAAAGCTATTAAGGTGGATTTAAACTAATACAGCAGGGGGATGGGAACCAAAATTGTAGGACAGGTACAGAAAAGGATGAGAGTAGGGAGTTCCAAAATCAAGTATCTGACACTGGCAAGCGAGAACCTGGTTTGAAGTGTATGTACTTCAACGCGAGGAGCATCCGAAATAAAGTGGGTGAACTGGCAGCATGGGCTGGTACCTGGGACTTCGATGTTGTGGCCATTACGGTGACATGGATAGAGCAGGGACAGAAATGGCTGTTGCAGGTTCCGGGATTCAGATGTTTCAGTAAGAACAGAGAAGATGGTAAAAGAGGGGGAGGTGTGGCATTGTTGATCAGGGACAATATTACAGTTGTAGAAAGGATGTTTGGGGACTCGTTAACTGAGGTAGTATGGGCTGACGTTAGAAACAGGAAAGGAGAAGTCACCATGCTGGGAGTTTTCTATAGGCCTCCAAATAGTCCAAGAGATGTAGAGGAAAGGATAGCAAAGATGATTCTCGATAGGAGTGAGAGAGGCTGGGTAGTTGTCATGGGGGACTTCAACTCTCCAAATATTGTCTGGGATCACTACAGTACGAGTACTATAGATGGGTCAGTTTTTGTCCAGTGTGTGCAGGAGGGCTTCCTGACACAGTATGTAGACAGGCCTACAAGGGGCGAAGCCACATTAGATTTAGTACTGGGTAACGAGCCTGGCCAGGTGTTAGATTTGGAAGTAGGTGAGAACTTTGGAGACAGCGATCACAATTCTGTCAGGTTTACTTTAGTGATGGAAAGGGATAGGTGTATACCACTGGGCAAGAGTTACAACTGGGGGAAGGGAAATTACGATGCAGTTAGGAAAGATTTAGGAAGCGTAGAATGGGGAAGGAAACTGCAGGGGATGAGCACATTAAAAATGTGGAGCTTATTCAAGGAAAAGCTCCTATGTGTCCTAGATAAGTATGTACCTGTCAGGCAGGGAGGAAGATATAGATCGCGTGAGCCGTGGTTTACTAAGGAAGTGGAATCCCTGGTCAAGAAGAAGAAGAAGGCTTATGTTAGGACAAAATGTGAAAACTCAGTTTGGGTGCTTGAGGGTTACAAGGAAGTCAGGAAAGACCTAAAAAGAGAGTTCAGAAGAGCCAGGAGGAGACATGAGAAGTTGTTGGCGGATAGGATCAGGGTTAACCCTAAGGCTTTCCATAGGTATGTCAGGAATAACAGAATGACGAGAGTTAAGTTAGGGCCAATCAAGAATAATAGTGGGAAGTTGTGTGTGGAGTCAGAGGAGATTGGGGAAGCACTAAATAAATATTTTTCGACAATGTTCACTATAGAAAATGAAAATGTTGGTGAGGAAGATACAGAGATACTTGCATCTAGACTAGAAGAGGTTGAGATTCACAAGGAAGAGGTACTAGAAATCCTGCAGTGTGTGAAAATAGACAAGTCCCCTGGGCCGGATGGGATCTATCCTAGGATCCTCTGGGAAGGAAGGGAAGAGATTACTGAGCCTTTGGCATTGATCTTCAAATCATCATTGTCTACAGGAATAGTGCCCGAGGACTGGAGGATAGCAAATGTGGTTCCCTTGTTCAAAAAGGGTAGTAGAGACAACCCTGGTAATTACAGACCAGTGAATCTCACTTCAGTTGTTGGTAAAGTGTTGGAAAAGGTTATAAGAGATAGGATTTATAACCATCTAGAAAAGAATAATCTGATCAGGGACAGTCAGCACGGTTTTGAGAAGGGTAGGTCGTACCTAACGAATCTTATTGAGCTTTTTGACAAAATGACCAAACAGGTAGATGAGAGTAAACCAGTTGATGTGGTGTATTTGGATTTCAGCAAGGCGTTCGCTAAGGTTCCCCACAGTAAGCTATTATACAAAATGCGGAGGAATGGGATTGTGGGAGACATAGCAGTTTGGATCAGTAATTGGCTTGCTGAAAGAAAACAGAGGGTTGTAGTTTATGGAACATGTTCATCTTGGTGTCCAGTTACCAGTGACGTACCGCAAGGGTCGGTGTTGGGTGCACTGCTGTTCATCATTTTCATAAATGACCTGGATGACGGCTTAGAAGGGTGGGTTAGTAAATTTGCGGACGACACTAAGGTCGGTAGAGTTGTGGATAGTCACGAAGGATGTAGTAGGTTGCAGAGAGACATAGATAGGATGCAGAGCTGGGCTGAGAGGTGGCAAATGGAGTTTAATGTGGACAAGTGTGAGGTGATACACTTTGGACGGAGTAATCGGAATGCAAAGTACTGGGCTAATGGTAAGATTCTTGGGAGTGCAGATAAGCAGAGAGATCTTGGTGTCCATGTACACAGATCCCTGAAAGTTGCCACCCAGATTGACAGAGTTGTTAAGTAGGCATACAGTGTTTTGGCCTTTATTAATAGAGGGATTGAGTTCCGGAAGCAGGAGATAATGCTGCAGCTGTACAAAGCTCTGGTACGGCCACACTTGGAGTATTGTGTACAGTTCTGGTCACCGCATTATAAGGAGGATGTGGAAGCTCTGGAAAGGGTGCAGAGGAGATTTACTAGGATATTGCTGGAATGGAAGGAATGTCTTACGAGGAAAGGCTGAGGGCCTTGAGGCTGTTCTCGTTAGAGAGAAGAAGGTTGAGAGGTGACTTAATAGAGATATATAAGATAATCAGAGGGTTAGATAGGGTGGACAGGGAGAGCCTTTTTCCAAGTATGGGAACGGCAAACACGAGGGGATACAACTTTAAAGTGAGGGGTGATAGATATAGGACAGATGTCAGAGGTAGTTTCTTTACTCAGAGAGTATTCAGGGTATGGAATGCTTTGCCTGTAACGGTAGTAGATTCGTCATGTTTAAGTGCATTTAGGTCGTCATTGGACAGGCATATGGACGTACATGGAATAGTGTAGGTGGGATGGGCTTCAGATTAGTATGACAGGGCGGCGCAACATCGAGGGGCGAAGGACCTGTACTGCGCTGTAATGTTCTATGTTCTATATGTTCCATTATTGAATGGTGGAGCAGGCTTGAAGGGCCAGACGGCCTACTCCTGCTCCTGGTTCTTAGGTTCTTACGTTCATCTGAGTCCTAAGGGGCCAACCCCTTGTACTGAGTCTGTGATTTCTGGGGATAAATTTGCTGTTGGGAACATATGACTCGTACAAAAGTTACTTTTATATACTTAGGAAGACCAACTCGCATTTCCATAAAGCGCTTGACATAATAAAACATCCTGTGGCATCTAACAGGAGCGGCTATCAAACAAAATGTGGCAGTGAGCCACACATTAACATTGGGCAAAGATCACTGACAAAGGCTCTAAGCAGCATCTCTGTGGAGCAGGAAAAGAAGCAGAAAGCTTGAGGAAGGAATTTGCTTTGTTGTTCACTCGTAGGACAAGAGCGCCGCTGGCTGGACTTGCATTTATTGCCTGCTCCTAGTTGTCCTTGAGAAAGTGGCGGTGAACTACCTTCTTGAATTGTTGCTAAATTTGTTAAACCCAGGGCTGAGGGAGCTGAAGCATGGGTGTAAATTTGTGAACCATAGGATTATTCTTTTCAAAGCCTTGTTGGTTAGCTCAGTTGGCTGGATGGCTATTCTGTCAGACAGAGTGACAGAAACAGTGTGGGCTCAATGCCTGTCACTGGCTGAGGTTACCATGAAGGACTCTCCTTCTCAACTTCGCTCCTTACCTGAGCTGTGGTGACCCTCAGGTTAAACCACTATCACATGAGAGAGCAGCCCTGTGTTCTGGTGAAACTATGGTGATGTTATGCACATGGAATACCATTTGGATCTTTCAGGAGTAATCAGTCAGCCCTGGTCAATCCCTGTAGCCCAACAGATTTATTTCCTTTCAAAATCATTGATTTACATCCTCTTCCAGCTACCTGCAGCAAAACCCCCGTCATTCCCGTGTCTAAAGTATTCCTCCTCACATAACTTCTGCGTCTCTTGCTCATTAAATCTTTGTTTCTTCATCCTAACACTATTCATTGCTGGGAGTAGTTGTGACTTGACTACCTTATACAAAGCTGCCATAATCTTGCACACCGACAACAAATCACTGTTGTGCTGTTTATTTTTCTGAATTTCAATCACTAAATGTCCATTTACACCAATACTTTCAAATTAAGTCAGGTTTCTGGAGGCTTTACAGTTGAATTCTTGTGCACTTTTGACCATCCAACTTAAAATGGCCGACCACCTGATCATGAATGCCTTAATCTAAAACAAAGAATGGGGCAGAACCAAAACAAAAACAGCAATTGCTGGACAGACTCAGCCAACCTGGCAGCACCTGTGGGACAAAAGCAGAGTTCACATTTCGAGCCCATGTAACCTTCATCAGAACCAGGAGCAGCTAGGAAAAAGTGGTGCTCGTTGTGAAGATTGAGTTGGGAGTGTTGAGTCAATTGGTGGAATGGAGCCCAGAGAATGAGAGAGAGAGATATGAAAGGGATATGCAGGCAAGGATATTATTGACACTTAAGTAGGACAGAAGAGAAGCTGAATAAATGATAAGTGGAGCTCAGAGTGGGAGAAATGTGTTGAAAGCAAACTGTGCAATGTGATAATAGGACTGATGACACTTCACCTGACAAAGGGGCAGCGCTCCAAAAGCTTGTGACTTCAAATAAACCCATTGGACTATAATCTGGTGCTGTGTGACTTCTGACATAATAGGTCTGAGGGTTGGGTAAGTTTGGATTGGCTGCGCTAAAAGCAACTCATGTGATAACAGGCCCAGGTGTGGGGCTGGGCAAAAGCACGGAAGGATGGAATCAAGGTCTAAAGTTATTGAACTTGATGGTGAGTCTCAGAGGCTACAGGGTCCCCAAGTAGAATATGAGATGTTGCTCTTTGAGTTTGCGCTGAGGCTCGCTGGAACGCGCCAACACACCTGAGACAAGGACGTTAGCATGGTAACATGGTCGCATGTTGAAGTGACAGGCGATTGGAATCTTAGGGTCATTTTTGTGGACAGGTTGCAGGTGTTCTCCAAAACAGTCACCCAGTCTGCATTACCTCTCCCCAGTACAGAGGAGACCACATTGTGAACAGCAAATACAGCAGACTAGATTGAGTGCAATGCAGTTAAATTGCTCTGTAACTTGGAAGGTATGTCCGGATAGTGAGGAGGGAGCAGGCAGCTTTCCCTGTGAAAGAAGGCCTCAAAAGTGTCCATCTTTTTTTCTCAATCACAGAATCTCTGCTATCCTGCTTGACAGGGCCCTGGGCTTTGTCCAATCCAACTTCCCTCACTCCTTCTCTTCCCCCACCCATGCCGTACAACAGTGATTGGGTGCCCCTGTCCTTACCTACCATCCCACTAACATCCACATCCAAAAGATCATAAGCTGCCATTTACACCACCTCCACCAACAGACACATATTCCCCTCCTTTCCCGCGTCAGCCTTCCGCAGGGACCATTCCCTGCAGGTCATCTTGGTCCAATCCTCCTCCATTCCCAGCACCTCCCCAAGCCCCCATGACACCTTCCCCTGCAATCGCTGAAGGTGTAACTTCTATCTGTTTACTCCCCCCCTTCTCTCTATCCAAGTTTCTAGATACACCTTCCAGGTGAAGCAGCAATTTACCTGTACACGCGGCCCGAACATATTACAGGGAACATTCCAGGACCAGGGACCAGGGAGCTGCTGGGAAGGTAAATTTCCCATTGAAATAAATAGGTTCGCTCCTATCCGTGGTTTCAGGCTTCCGTGGTAGATCTTGTAAC
This sequence comes from Chiloscyllium plagiosum, assembly GCF_037043375.1. Taxonomy (NCBI): domain Eukaryota; kingdom Metazoa; phylum Chordata; class Chondrichthyes; order Orectolobiformes; family Hemiscylliidae; genus Chiloscyllium; species Chiloscyllium plagiosum. The sequence continues at coordinate 8,307,398 of NW_028270183.1, forward strand.
GCATTCCCCTGTGGGTATGGGGGGGGAGGTGGTCCTACTGTACTACATAATATCAAACAATCCCTAATGTTGCAGACAAAGGCAATTCGGCCCACCAAGTCTGTAACAATCCTCTGAACAGCATCCACCCAAACCCATTCCCCATCTGATCCCACATTCGCTCTCTAACTCTAGAACGAATTATACTGTAAAAGGAAGAGCCTTGAGAAAAGTTGATGAGCAGAGAGATCTGGGAGTTCAGGTCCATTGTACCCTGAAGGTGGCTGCACAGATGGATAGAGTGGTCAAGAAGCATATGGCCTGCTTGCCTTCATCGGATGGGGTATTGAGTATGAGAGCTGGCAGGTCATGTTAAAATTGTACAAGACATTGGTTCAGCCACATTTAGAATATTGTGTACAGTTCTGGTTGCCATATTACCAAAAGAATGTGGACGCTTTGGAGAGGGTGCGGAGAAGGTTTATGAGGGTGTTGCCTGGTATGGAAGGTGCTAGTTATGAAGAGAGGTTGAGTAGGTTAGGTTTATTTTCATTAGAAAAAAGGAGATTGAGGGGGGACCTGATTGAGGTCTACAAAATCATGAAGGGTATAGACAGGGTGGGTAGAAATGAGGGTGAGGGATTCAATAACGAGAGGTCATGCTTTCAAAGTGAGAGGAGAAAAGTTTAAAGGGGATACACGCTGTAAGTATTTCACACAGAGGGTGGTGGGTGTCTGGAACACGTTGCCAGCAGAGGTGGTAGAGGCAGGCACAGTAGATTCATTTAAGATGCGTCTGGACTGAAGCAAGAGCAGGTGGGGAGCAGAGGGATACAGATGCTTAGGAATTGACCGACAGATTTAGACAGTAGATTTGGATCGGCTCAGGCTTGGAGGGCCGAAGGGCCTGTTCCGGGGCTGTAAATTTTCTTCGTTCTTTGTTGTATTTATCATAACTAATCCATCTAGCCTGCACATCCCTGGACATGACAACGAAGTTTGCACATTTGCCCTGTATCTGCATGGGTTTCCTCCAAAAATGCAGAAATTAGTTGAATTGGCCATGCTTTATTGCCCCACAGTCTGCAGATTAATTAGGTTGATTTGCCATGTTAACTGTGGGCATAGGACCCTTCGGAGGGTCAGGGAAGACTTTATATAATCCTCACAGTGCAGATAGAGGCCTTTTGGTCCAACAAGTCTGCACCAACCCTCCAAAGAGTATCCCACTCTATCCCTAAAAACCAACACTTACTACCACCTAGCATGTACACTACAGGGCAATTTAGCATGGCCAATCCACCTCATGTGCACATCTTTAGGCTTTGGAAGGAAACCAATGCACCTACAGGAAACCCATGCAGACGCTGGGAGAGTACAGGAGCTGGGACGTCATGCTGTGCCTGTACAGGACATTTGTTTTGGGCCATTTTTAGAATATTGTGTGCAATTCTGGTCTTCCCCCAGACTGGCAGTCACCCATGGTTGGAATTGAACGCAGATCCCTGGTGTTGTGAGCCAACATGCCTCTTCACTTGATGGCTGAATGACTTTCATGTGCACTATGATGAGTTATTATAGATTTGTTTTACAGAGGAAGAAATTCTGACACCAATTATTTCTACAGCTGCACCAGGATAACATTTTAGTTGTGGGAACATAACATGTTTAAAACAAAAATCTGCCGTGAAAATGATCCTTTTATAAATGTGATTTATCAAAGTGTAATTTCTCTTCAAACACAAACACATACATTTAGCCGCTTTAGCGTCCATTAATCTCGTTGAACGGCGTTTACGTTTCATTGACTGTTGGCACTTCAGCTCTGTAATAGATGTTTGAGAAAAATGCATGTTAGGATAAAAGTTATAGTCGTGCAGTTTAAAACTTATTCACATTATGAACTTCCAAGTATAATTGCATGTGTCATGGCCTAGGGAATTAAGAGGAGAATTTATCAAAGGAAAATAACTGCAAATTAAAGTTGCAGTCATGATGGAATAAACGCAGCATAGATGTGTACCGTCAAACTGTACTAGACTTCAGCACAGATCCAGAACTGTGCACTAAACTAGTATTTCATTCATTCTCAAACACAAGTTATCTCGGCAAATAGAATTTCAACATCGCCAGAATCCCCTTTACATGTTGTAGAAGTTAATTCAATGAGTGCTTCTAGAAACTAGTACCTGTCCTTGTAGGTGTCTTGAGGTCACTGCTTGTTATAATTGTCAGTCCCGCATCTGTGAAAACGCCAAGAACATCACTGCCACTTCCAGGCGTGCATCCAATGTCATTCTTCTCGACAATGTCCCAGATCTGTATGAAATACACACAAAGCTGCTACATGAATCAAAGAAGGATTGACAACGTGACGCTGTTACTGCCTCGCTTTCTCTCTGGCTAGAGTGTCAGTAGTACAATGAAAATACAACCCACCAATCTGTGCCCATCCGCTTTCATTTCCCCAAAAAGAGAAAAAAAATGCGGCAGATACTGGAAATCTAAAACAAACAGTGAAAATATTCTGATGGCAGACGATATACAGAGACTGCAGGACGTGACAGAGGGAGCCAGTCCCAAAATGACCTCAATAACCTGCCGCAATAAATCTTGAGAGGAGGTCTGCTTTGGACCACCATAGGCATCACATGCAACAAAGACCTTTGACCCCCTTCATACCCCTGTCATTTTGAACACATAAAAATGGGATTGCCCTCAGGAAGCTCAACATGAAGACCTCAGGGGTTGTTAAGATATCTCTGTAAGCGTATGTATAAAGTATAAGCTGCCACCCACCAATTCCCCCAACACACACACCCCAACACTTTCCACCCCCAGTGAAAACGACAGTTTTGAGGCCTGGTTACTCCGATTCCAATCTCTGGCGCCATGTTGGTTAGGCCAGAGGCCCGGTCTGTTGTGGACAATATTCAGACCCATGTCTTTCAGACTGTAGCTGAACATTTCCTCAATGGAACCATGAGAAGGAGCTGAACCTACAGTGAACTACAATACAATGAATTTTAGCTCAGTCATATCATCCACTTGGTCGATTAATTGCCCCAAGTAAATTGCACCATTTAAACTTGTAGAGCATTCCCAAGACCAATGGAAACACTGAAACATATCATTCCCTCCTGAAACCCTCTATACTTCTCTAAAGGGTGCATCGCAGAGCTTTGACATCCAACAGTTCTGCTGAGAGCCAAAACAAATTGTGTTAAATTTTGATTTGGAGATGCCAGTGTTGGACTGGGATGGACAAAGTTAAAAATCACACAACACCAAGTTATAGTCCAACAGGTTTAATTGGAAGCACTAGCTTTCGGAGCGCCGCTCCTTCACCAGGTGGTTGTGAGCAGCGCTCCGAAAGCTAGTGCTTCCAGTTAAACCTGTTGGACTATACCCTGGTGTTGTGTAACTTTTAGCATTAGACCTTGGCTTCTTCCCTCACATGTTTTCACCCAACACCAGAATGCTCACTCTAAGTGTGGATTTACCCATCCCAACCCCAGGTCCTGTTATTTTCTGCTCTCTACTGAAATTCCCTGCTCTGCTTGTGGTCCCAAAACCACCCGTGTGAATCTCTGTCCATTTGCCAACCACCTTCTTTCAAATAATTGGAGATAAATGGTTTTTAAACCGGGTAGCCGAGAAACAAAAATACATCCAGTTTTCACACAGTATTAGCTCCTACCAGACCTTTCTCAATCTTAAAGCTTAGAAAAACATGAAAAATTACTTGCCTTACTCTGTGTTAGCTTATGTTTCTTATTCAATACGAACACAGCTTTATCTACAGCACCTAAGCCGACAATTGCCCCAGAGTCGCCTGTGATTTTCAGTCTAAACTGATTGCGAGGTTTGTAAATCTTATTTTCTTCTTCCTCATTTGCATTAGACACGATTAGCTGTGAAGAAATATATGTCAGTCCAAAATACTCATAAACATTAAATTGCTTTTTGAGTGGTGCAGCTCATTGCTGCTGAAGTAAGAGATTTGGAGCAGTAAAATTATAGAGGCAAGGAATGAAATAGCATAGAAGGAGGTCGTTAGGCTTTATTCATTTGCAAGAATTACCCAATTCACCTCACTCTAACCCCTAGCCTTGCAAACATTTGCCATCAAGTATTTATCATATTCTGCCATGAAACTTACCACGTTTATTGTGTTTTTGGGGCAACATCGCGTAATAATACATAGTAATAATGTCAGGACTTATAACACTATAGTCTATTCTGCCATTCAATAAGGTCACAAGATGGTGGCAGAGTCGACATGGAGAAAAGCTCACCTGTTTCTTTTCTTTTTTTTCTCTTTTTTCATTTTTTTTCTTTTACTCCCATTTTTCAGATGATATCTGCGATATCCGGGACTAAACCCAGCATCGACTCCTGGCCTCAGTGTGGACACAGACTTCTGGCCTTAGTGTGGACTCAGACTCCCGGCCCCAGTGATGACTCAGACTCCCGGCCTCAGTGTGGACTCTAACTCCCAGCCTCAGTGTGGACTCTAACTCCCGGCCTCAGTGTGGACTCAGACTCCCGGCCTCAGTGTGGACTCAGACTCCCGGCACCAGTGTGGACACAGACTCCCGGCCTCAGTGTGGACACAGACTCCCGGCCTCAGTGTGGACTCAGACTCCCGGCCTCAGTGTGGACACAGACTTCTGGCCTTAGTGTGGACTCAGACTCCCGGCCCCAGTGATGACTCAGACTCCCGGCCTCAGTGTGGACTCTAACTCCTGGCCTCAGTGTGGACTCTAACTCCCGGCCTCAGTGTGGACTCTGACTCCCGGCCTCAGTGTGGACTCTAACTCCTGGCCTCAGTGTGGACTCTAACTCCTGGCCTCAGTGTGGACTCTGACTCCCGGCCTCAGTGTGGACTCAGACTCCCGGCCTCAGTGTGGACTCTAACTCCCGGCCTCAGTGTGGACTCTAACTCCTGGCCTCAGTGTGGACTCTAACTCCTGGCCTCAGTGTGGACTCTGACTCCCGGCCTCAGTGTGGACTCTAACTCCTGGCCTCAGTGTGGACTCTAACTCCTGGCCTCAGTGTGGACTCTAACTCCTGGCCTCAGTGTGGACTCAGACTCCCGGCACCAGTGTGGACACAGACTCCCGGCCTCAGTGTGGACACAGACTCCCGGCCTCAGTGTGGACTCTAACTCCTGGCCTCAGTGTGGACTCAGACTCCCGGCACCAGTGTGGACACAGACTCCCGGCCTCAGTGTGGACACAGACTCCCGGCCTCAGTGTGGACACAGACTCCCGGCCTCAGTGTGGACACAGACTCCCGGCCTCAGTGTGGACTCAGACTCCCGGCCTCAGTGTGGACTCTAACTCCCGGACTTAGTGTGGATTCTAACTTCGGGCCTCAGTGTGGACTCTAACTCCCAACCTCAGTGTGGACTCTAACACCCGGCCCCAGTGTGGACTCAGACTCCCGGCCCCAGTGTGGACACAGACTACCGGCCTCAGTGTGGACACAGACACCCGGCCTCAGTGTGGACACAGACTCCCGGCCTCAGTGTGGACACATACTCCCGGCCTCAGTGTGGACACAGACACCCGGCCTCAGTGTGGACACAGACTCCCGGCCTCAGTGTGGACACAGACTCCCGGCCTCAGTGTGGACACAGACACCCGGCCTCAGTGTGGACACAGACACCCGGCCTCAGTGTGGACACAGACTCCCGGCCTCAGTGTGGACACAGACTCCCGGCCTCAGTGTGGACTCTAACTCCCGGTCTCAGTGTGGACTCTAACTCCCGGACTTAGTGTGGATTCTAACTTCGGGCCTCAGTGTGGACTCTAACTCCCAACCTCAGTGTGGACTCTAACACCCGGCCCCAGTGTGGACACAGACTCCCGACATCAGCGTGGACTCAGACTTCCAGACTCAGCATAGACTCTAACTCCCAGACTCAGCGTGGACTCAAACTCCCGGCCTCAGTGTGGACTCAGACTTCCAGACTCAGTGTGGACTCTAACTCCCGGCCTCAGTGTGGACTCAGACTTCCAGACTCAGCGTGGACTCTAACTCCTGGCCTCAGTGTGGACTCTAACTCCCGGCCTCAGTGTGGACTCTAACTCCCGGCCTCAGTGTGGACTCAGACTTCCAGACTCAGTGTGGACTCTAACTCCCGGCCTCAGTGTGGACTCTAACTCCCGACATCAGCGTGGACTCAGACTTCCAGACTCAGCGTGGACTCTAACTCCTGGCCTCAGTGTGGACTCTAACTCCCGGCCTCAGTGTGGACACAGACTCCCGGCCTCAGTGTGGTCTCTAACGCCCGGCCTCAGTGTGGACTCTAACTCCCGACATCAGCGTGGACTCAGACTTCCAGACTCAGCGTGGACTCTAGCTCCTGGCCTCAGTGTGGACTCTAACTCCCGACATCAGTGTGGACTCTAACTCCTGGCCTCAGTGTGGACTCTAACTCCCGAACTCAGTGTGGACTCTAACTCCTGGCCTCAGTGTGGACTCTAACTCCTGGCCTCAGTGTGGACTCTAACTCCCGGCCTCAGTGTGGACTCTAACTCCTGGCCTCAGTGTGGTCTCTAACTCCCGGCCTCTGTGTGGACACAGACTCTCGGCCTCAGTGTGGACACAGACTCCCGGCCTCAGTGTGGACTCAGACTCCCAGCTCAGTGTGGTCTCTAACTCCCAGCCTCAGTGTGGACTCTAACTCCCAGCCTCAGTGTGGACTCAGACTTCCAGACTCAGCGTGGACTCTAACTCCCGGCCTCAGTGTGGACTCTAACTCCCGACATCAGTGTGGACTCAGACTTCCAGACTCAGCGTGGACTCTAACTCCTGGCCTCAGTGTGGACTCTAACTCCTGGCCTCAGTGTGGACTCTAACTCATGGCCTCAGTGTGGTCTCTAACTCCCGGCCTCAGTGTGGACTCAGACTCCCGACCCCAGTGTGGTCACAGACTCCCGGCCTCAGTGTGGACACAGACTCCCGGCCTCAGTGTGGACACAGACACCCGGCCTCAGTGTGGTCTCTAACACCCGGCCTCAGTGTGGACACAGACTCCCGGCCTCAGTGTGGACTCTAACTCCCGGTCTCAGTGTGGACTCTAACTCCTGGACTCAGTGTGGATTCTAACTCTGGGCCTCAGTGTGGTCTCTAACTCCCGGCCTCAGTGTGGACTCTAACTCCCGGCCTCAGTGTGGACTCTAACTCCCGACATCAGCGTGGACTCAGACTTCCAGACTCAGCGTAGACTCTAACTCCCAGACTCAGCGTGGACTCAAACTCCCGGTCTCAGTGTGGACTCTAACTCCCGACATCAGCGTGGACTCAGACTTCCAGACTCAGCGTGGACTCTAACTCCTGGCCTCAGTGTGAATTTAACTCCCGGCCTCAGTGTGGATTTAACTCCCAGCCTCAGTGTGGATTTAACTCCCGGCCTCAGTGTGGATTTAACTCCCAGCCTCAGTGTGGATTTAACTCCCGGCCTCAGCGTGAATTTAACTCCCAGCCTCAGCGTGGATTTAACTCTCGGCCTCAGTGTGGATGATGGTAGATATACTTTTCAGTAAGTCACTGAAGGGTAACACACAGGTGCAAAAATCTATTAGGTGGGCGAATGAACTGTTCCCTTTATCACAATAGAGTTTGAGTACAGAAGTAGTGATTAGCAGTCAATTGTATAGGAGCTTGGTTTGACCACACGTGGAATACTGTGTGCAGTTTAGATCTCCTTGTTTAAGGAAAGATATCATTGCCATAGAGGGAATACAATGAAGGTTCACCAGACTTAGATTGTGGGACTGCCCTCTAAAGAGAGATTGGGAAACCGGGCCTGTATCCTCTGGGGCTCCATAGAATAAGAGGTGATTTTATTGAAACTTACAAAATACATAATGGGATATAATGTGGAGGTGCTAGTGTTGGAACAGGGTGGACAAAATCATATGAGACCAGGTTCTAGTCCAGCAGGTTTATTTAAAATCACAACTTTTGGAGCACTGCTCCTTTATCAGGTGAAATGGAGGGAAGCACACAGGCACAGAATATATCGGCAGAGAGATAATGGCAAGATAATTTCAGGTAATTAGGAGTGTCAATAGATAAGTTTAAAAAAATGTAAGTGGGGTGCCGACAGGTTGAATAATAAGTGAAGGGATGACCTATGAAGCAATTAATTGAGGCAGAGAGGTAATTACAAATAACAGGATAGACATGGCAGATACAGGTAAGCTGTTTCTCCTGGGGAGTCTAGAACTAGGGGATACAATTTTCAAATAAATAAGTACGCCACTTAAGTCCAAGATGAGGAGAATATTTTTCCTCAAAGGGTTGCGAACCTTTGGAATTCTCTATCACCAAGTATTGTGGAAGCTCAGCCTTTGAGTATGTTTAAGGTGGAGATTGATAGTTTCTGATTAGCAATGACATATAGGATTATGGGAGTGGAGCAGATTAGCATTCAATCAGCCATGATTGTATTGAGTGGTGGGGTGGGATCAATGGATTGAACAGCCAACTTTTATGCCCCTATGTTCTTACATCTATAGTCCCACTTTTTCCACCTTGCTTACTATAATCCAATAAATTTGACCAACACAATTCCTTCTTCATAAAACCACGATGACTCTGTTGGTTTGCTTTATGAGTGACTAAAAATTCTGCTACCACTTTCTTAATAGTAGATTCAGTAATTTTCCCATTAACACATGCCCAGCTAGCTAGTCTATTGTTTCCTATTCAGCAGGACTGGGGCAGCATCTGTGGAGAGAGCGCAGAGTTATTTATCGCCTCTAATATGACTCTTCTTTAGAATTGAAATAAAAAAGGCTCACAGGACTCAAAATGCCAACTCTGTTTCTCGCACCACAGATGCTGCCAGACCTGCTGAGTTTCCTCAGCCAACTCTGTCTCTGGTTCAGAACTTGAGCATCTGCTGGTCTTTGTTTTATATTATAATTTCCTATTTTCTTAATTAATCCACTGGAGTTTAGAGTAAAATTGTTGAAGCCTCCTACATGAAATAAATCACATATGAAACAGGAATACTTACTGTTCCCATGCACGTGTCTTTCACATCAACCCATACAGAATCTGCAACCATTTCTGTTGCTAATCCCTTTGACAAATAGTAATAGACTAGCAGTCTGAAGGATGGAATTAGATCGGGGGTGATTAGAATTTTCATAATCGTTATGATTTGATCTTTCTGTCTTGGTTGCTGTCCAACTTTCACTATTTTGCCTTTGCTTATTATCTGGTCAAAGAGAGTGAAAAAGAAAACATAAAATAACTTAAGGAATTAACTCCAACAAACAGAAGATTTATCAATGCATACATGAAAGAAAGGGCCTTGGATAAATTTTGATGACCACAGCTCATGTAACAATTGAGAAAGGACACAGTACATTCACCAGTAAAATATCTGAATCAAAACGATAAACATTATATTACTATTTTTAATAAATTCCAAATGTCAACAGAAGGTTAATGTATTACTACCTGAGCCACGAGCTAATAGGCACAGGGTCAATAAAATTAAGCAGGAAAATAGGTGGCTCAAAGATTGGTGTGGGATTAATAGGTTTGAATTTGTGGGACATTGGCACCAGTACCAGGGAAGGAGAGATCTAGTGGGTGTCATATGTAGACCCACAAGCCGCATTGGTGATATTGGGAATGGCGTTATTAGGAAATTATAGGTGCATGTGATAAGGGAATATTGGCGATCATGGGTGGTTTCAATCTGCACATGGAATGGGCAAATCAAATTAGCCGCAATGCTACGGAGGAGGAATTTCTGGAGTGTATATGGGATGGTTTTCTTGACCAATATGCGATGACACAGTCTTCATCTGAACCGCACTGGAACCAGAGTCCTAATGAATTGCATAACTAGGGCTGTAGGCAGGACTTTAAACTAAATGCTTGGGGTGGGTGGGAGTGTGCGAGGAGATGGGGAAGGGGAGAGGAAGAGATCGGTTAGAGGGGGAAATTAGAAAACACGAGTTAAAGGTGGAGGCAAGAGGGTAGGTTAGCAATGTGGTGGATGGTTACCAGACAGAAAAGATGAGGGACAGAAGAGGTGAATATCTTTATGCACCAAAGAATTACAAAGATGTAGAGATATTTACTAGTGGAACAAATTTAAAAGCTTTGGATCTAAATCCATGAAGCATTCGAAATAAAGTAGATGAACAAATCACACAGATAGATGTAAATGGGTATGATATGACTGGGATTACAGAGACATGGCTGCTGGGTGACCAGGGATGGGAACTGATTGTCCCAGGATATTCAGGAGGTAGCAAGGACAGGCATAAAGGAAAAGGTGGGGGAGTGGCATTGCTGGTTCAAGAGGAAATTAAACACAATAGTGAGAAAGGATAGGAGCCCTGGCAATGTGGAGTCTGTTTGGGTAGAGTTGAGAAATAGGTAAAAACAATGACTGCAGATGCTGGAAACCAGATTCTGGATTAGAGTGGTGCTGGAAAAGCACAGCAGTTCAGACAGCATCCAAGGAGCAGGAAAATCAACGTTTTGGGCAAAAGCCCTTCATCTTCCTAATAAAGGGCTTTTGCCCGAAACGTCGATTTTCCTGCTCCTTGGATGCAGTCTGACCTGCTGTGCTTTTCTAGCACCACTCTAATCCAGAATAGAGTTGAGAAATACCAAAGGGCAAAAAACATTAGTGGGTGACATACATAGACCCACAAACCGCAGTGGTGATATTGGGAATGGCATTATTAGAAAATTAGAGGTGCATGTGATAAGGTAATATTGGCGATCATGGTTGATTTTAATCTGTACATGGAATGGGCAAATCAAATTAGCAACAATGCTGTGAAGGAGGAATTCCTGGGGTCCGTATGGAATGGTTTTCTTGACCAATATGCAGAGGAACCCTAACTAGTGAGCAGGTCATTTTGGTCTGGATACTGTGTAATGAGAAGGGAATCAGAATCCAGCTCTTGGGGATGAGTGACAAGAACATGACAGAATTTTATATCAAGATGGAGATAGTTGATTTGGAGACTACGGTGCTGAATCTTAATAAAGGAAACCATGAAAATATGAGGCGTGAGTTGGCCTTGACAGATTGGGGAGAGTTACTTGAAGGGATGACAGTGGACAGGCAGTTGCAAACATTCAAGGAATACATTTGGGAAAACGACAACAACTGTTTATTCCTGTCCAGCACAAAAGCAAAATGGGTAAGGGGGCCAATCCATGGATTACAAAGGAAATGAGAGATACAGTCTGATCCAAGGAAGATGCATAAAGATTGGCCAAGAAAAATAATACATCTGAGGATCAGGAGCATTTTAAAATTCAGCAAAGAAAGACCTAGGGGTCTGATTAAGAAGGGGAAAATATAGTACAAAAGTAAGCTTGCAGGAAACAAAAAGACTGACAATAAGAGTTTCCATACATACGTGAAGAGAAAGAGATTAGAGAAGACAAATGTAAGTCCCCTACAGATAGAAACGGGAGTGTGTATAATACAGGACAAAGAAATGGCTGAGCAACTGAATACATACTTTGGTTCTGCCTTCACAAAAGAGGACACAATCCAGATACCAGAAATGTTGGAGAATGCAAGGCTTAGTGAGAGGGAAGAACTGAGGGAGATCAATATTAGTAGAGAAATGGTCCTGGGAAGATTGAGGGGATTGAAGGTGGATTAATCCCTAGGGCCTGATGATCTACATTTCAGAGTACTTAAGGAATTGGCTCCAGTAATAGTGGATGCATTGGTGGTCATCTTCCAGGATTCTATAGACTCTGGAAGAATCCCTGCAGATTGGTGAGTAGCTAATATCATTCCAATATCCAAAAAGGGAAGTAGAGGAAAACCATGGAATTATAGATCAGTTGTGGGGAGAATTCTCAAGATGGAAATGTGTTGCTGGAAAAGCACAGCAGGTCAGGCAGCATCTAGGGAACAGGAGAATCGACGTTTCGGGCATTAGCCCTTCTTCAGGGAGAATTCTCAAATCCATTAATAAGGACTTTATAGTGGAGGATTTAGAAAGCAATGGCTGAATCAGACAGAGTTGGCATGGATTTAAGAAGGGGAAATTATGTTTGACAAATCTGTTGGAATTCTATGAAGATGTAACTAGTAGAGTTGACAAGGGGGAGCCAGTCGATTTGATATATTTGGACTTTCAGGAAGTGTTTGACAAAATCCCACTTAAGAGATGATTGTGCAAGATTAAAGCACATAGGACTGGGGGAAGTGTATTGAGATGGATAGAAAACTGGTTTGCAGAGGGGAAACAAAGAGCAGGAATTAATGGGTCCTTTTCAAATTGGCAGGCGGTAACTAGTGGGGTGATACAGGGATCAGTACTAGAACCCCAGCTATTCACAATATATAGTAATGACTTGGATGAGGGAACAAAATGTAATATCTCAAAGTTTGCAGATGATACCAAGTTGGGTGGGAGGGTGAAGTCTGATGAGAATGCAGAGACCCTTCAGCATGATCTGGACAAGTTTGGTGAGTGAACAAATCAATGGAAGATGCAGTACAATTTGGATAAATCTGAGGTTATTCACTTTGAAAGCAAAAGCAAGAAGACAGTTTACTACCTGAATGGGTGCAAACTGGGAGAAGTGAGGGTGCAGCGGGACCTGGTTGTCCTTGTACACCAGTTGCTGAAGGTATATATTCAGGTGCGGCAGGCGGTAAAGAGGGAAATGGTATGTTGGCCTTCATTGCGGGAGGTTTCGAGTCCAGGAGCAGGGCTGTGTTGTTGCAGTTATACAGGGCCCTTGGTGAGGCCACCCTTAGAATATTGAATGCAGTTTTGTTCTCCTTTTCTGAGGAAGAATGCTCTTGCGGGAGTGGAGCAAAAGGTTTATCGGTCTGATTCCGGGGATGGCGGGACTGACGTATGAGGAGGGATTGACTAGGTTAAGATTGTTTTCACTGGAGTTCAGAGGGGGGAATCTCATAGAGACTTATAAAATTCTAACAGGACTATACAGGCTAGATGGAGGGAGGATGTTCCCAATGGTGGGTGTGTCCAGAACCAGGGGTCACAGTCTGACGATTCAGGGTGGACCATTTAGGATGGAGATAAGGAGACATTTCTTCACCCAAAGAGTAGGGAGCCTGTGGAATCCATTACCACAGGAAGGAGTTGACGCTAAAACATTGAATGTATTCAAGAGGTGGCTGGATATAGCACTTGGGGGGAATGGGATCAAAGGTTATGGGGAGAAAGCAGGATTAGGCTATTGGGTTGGATGATCAGCCATGATCGTGATGAACGGCAGAGCAGGCTTGAAGGGCCGAATGGCTTCCGCCTGCCCCTATCTTCTATGTTTTAATGGATGCCTGTTGCAACAGAGAACTGAGGACAGGCAGGTCAACTTAGGGATGTAACTACTTTTTTTTAAATCAAAGCAAAGATTTTGCAAATCTTGAGGAGTTGACACCAAAGTATTTATGTGACTATGATATTCCCTGCAAAATGTCAGAATTCCAAATGATCCTGTCTGACATAATGCATTCAATCCACGAGCCTCTTTACTAGGGAAGTCCCAGGCTGACTCAGAAAGAAAAACAGTCAGTGCTGGAAGATTAGGAAGGCAGGCACCATCTGAAGACTGGTCTCCAGATAAAGGCCTCCAATTAGTTACAATTCCAGACAGAAATCATTCCCCCCCAGACGGTAAAGGTCCTGGGTGAGACGAGATGAACTTCTTTATTCAATCTCCTTCCTCGGTGGGTCACAACAAGCTTAATTTGAAAAAGACCCCTTGGCACACCTTTCCAAATGTATTTATGTTGGAAAAGGAACCAAATTTAACCAGGTTTTTGTGAGGTAAGGAAGAGTGAGCTTATCAGCTTCTAAATAAGAGAAAAGGTAATGAAATGTGACACACACCCACATGCACACACACATACACACACATGCACGTATACACACATGCACGCACACACATGCACATACATGCACACACAACCCTGTGCACCCACATGCATGCATGCGCACACACACACACCCCCGCACACACCCATGTGCACACACATATGCACACAACACATGCGCACACACACACATGCACACACACACACACACAAACACACACACATGCACGCACATACACATGCCAACACACAGACACACGCGGACACAGAGAGAGAGAGAGAGAGAAATGCAGTTGAGTAAAATGATCACAATTAAAATGACATGATTCAGTCTCTAGGTTCAGTGACAATTGGAGGTGGTTTGTTGCAGCCGTTATACTAGTAACACTAATGCTGATAGTAGAGCAATTGATTTTGAGACTCTGCAAGTTAGCCAACAGGCTGATGCTCTGTTTTCTGCTTCATGGTAACTTACTTAACTGACCTGGCATTAGGAACTCAGAGTGAAACACTGTTTCTTTCCCGAAGTGTAGGAATATCTCAAGGCTGTCCTCCAAGACTTCAGGAGTTAGATTAGGGGGAGAGATCGTACAAATTAGGCCTGTTTTTCTCCAGAATTTAAAACATTAAGAGGGTGATCTAACCGAAATCTTCACAATGTTAACTGGAAAAGGGTGGTGGATAAAGATTAACTATTTCCACTGGCTGAGGCTTCTAGAACTGGAGGGCATAGTCTGAGAATTCAGGCCATACCATTCAGGATAGATGTTAGGAAGCATTTCTACACACAAAGGGTGCTAGATATTTGGAATTCTCATCCTCAAAAGACAGGCAACGTTAGATCAGTTAATTTTAAATCCCAAGTAGATAATTTTTCGTGAAGCAAAGCTATGGGTCAAAGGCAGGTCTGTGACCAGCCATGATCTCATTGAATGGTAGAACAGTCTTGAGGGGCTGAATGGCCTATTCCTGATCCTATGAATGGCTTCATGTGGTGCACGTGCCGATGGCTGAAGAAGCCAGTCAATGACAGCCAGACTCACAGATGTTCAATATGAAATGGTTGTGTTTCGTTGTGAATCTGCTGTTTTCGGTGTTGGTGCCTGTTGCCAAGCATAATGGCCCGTCCCATTTTCCTCTGTCATCAATCCTTCTCTCTCAATGAGGAGAATCAATGTTTGAGGCCTTCCTGTCACACTGACAGACATCCCTGTTGGGAGCTTTGAGCATCTTACTAGTTTTCTGGCTCTGATTAACCTTGCTATCTAGAGGCTTGCTTGGAATGTGGCTGTCTTCCAACCTGTGAGTGCACCGCAAACTAACATCGAGTGAGAAAGCTTTGGCAAATAGGGTTAAGGAGAATCCAAAGTGATTCTACAAACACATTAAGGACAAAAGTGTAACTAGGGAGAGAATAAGACCCCTTAAAGGCAGCCTATGTGTGGAACAGCAGGAGATGGGTCAGATACTTGTTATGGACCAGGCCAGACCCCCTCAAAACATTTCAAAAAAGTAGCCCAGACCCTAACTTTGCCAGTTGGTTTAAGCAGGTGTGACGTGGATATTTCAGGAGGGAGCTAGCTGGTCAAACCACATAGTTTTAAACAAAACAGAAATGATTTACAAGATTACCGAATGAAACACAAACAAAAGAGAATATAATACTGAATAACTTAACCTATCGGAAAACACAACAGATCATACCAACTTAATGATGCTGTTCCAAATGCCTACAACAATCCCCAAAAACACCCCTTGGCAGAAAAGGTAAAATCAAACACAGGGTCTTACAGGAGAGAAGTCAAAGAGAGAGTACCAGCCTGGATCTGCTTCTTTAGATCCAGCAGCTTAAAAAAAACCCAGAGAAAGGCCACTCCCCTTTCATTGTACAAGTTGTTTTTTTTATTTGAAAGCCTGTTGCCGAAGGCAATATCTGTTAGCTATAATGAAACCAGCCCTAAAACCTTTCAACTCAGACTTTTCAGAGTCTGTGTCTGTTACAACCTCTCTGAGAAAAAAAACAAGGGCAACATGACCTTGTTAAAGGAGCAGCGTGTTTACAAATGTTTTACATCAATGGTCACTGGGGAGAAGGATATGGAAGATAAAGAACTTGGAGAAATACATAGCAATATCATGAAAAGTGTACATAGTACAGAGGAGGAGATGCTGAATGTCTTAAAATGCATAAAATGCAGATAAATCCCCAGGACCTGATCAAGTGTATCCTAGCCACTTTGTGGGAAGCTAGGGAAGTGATTGCTGGGCCCGTTGATGAGATATTTGTATCATTAACTGCCACGAGTTAGGTGGCAGAAGACTGGAGGATGGCTAACACGGTGTCATTATTTCAGAAAGGTGGTAAGGAAAAGCCAAAGAATTATACACCAGTGAGCCTGACATCAGTGGCAGGCAAGTTGTTCAAGGGGACCCTCAGGGACAAGATTTACATGTATTTGGAAAGGCAAGGACTGATTAGGGATAGTCAACACTGCTTTGTGCATGGGAAATCATGTCTCACCATTCTAATTGCGTTTTTTGAGAAAGTGTCAAAGAGGATTTATGAAGGCTGGATGGTGGGTATGATCTATATAGACTTCAGTAAGGCATTGAACATGGTTCCACATGATAGACTGATTACCAAGGTTAGATCACATGGATTACAGGGAGATCTAGCCATTCAGCTGCATAACTGGCTCTGTTGCTCTGTTTTGATGTCCCATGCACACTGTGCTTGGTTAAGTCCTAAAATAGTAAATAGGGTCTGAAATGTTTACCTTTGGATCCCAACCTGGCCAAAATGTGCACTGACTCTGTCACTTTCTGATGCAACCAAGGGTGTTAACCTCCCAGCTGAGACGATTTTAAAGATTGTGTCATCTGTGCTATGGAGATGATGAGAGCAATAATCGTTCTGCTGCATTTTCAAGGGTGTTACTGCTGAATTGATGGGTGGAGGTTGATTAGCTCCATTGGCCAGAACAGACAGGTTCCAATGCAGTGTCGCCAACAGTATGGGTTCAATTCCCGCACCAACTGAGAGAAGGGGGCATAACGAAAAGGGGAGAATGGCCTCATTGGGGCAGAATAACATCTGATCCTTCCACCCTAGATTACTGAGGATCCCTGAAATGCCCTTTTTTAATAAATGTTAAAACAAGATAATACGACTTGGCACAACAGAGAACATACCATGTAAGTGAAGTACTTTATCTGGTTCTGGGTTGCAGCATCATCATTTCGGAGATTGAGTTGAATTGGCAGATCTTTTCCGGGATCGAGCTCTGTTTGTTGAATGCTGATATGTAAGTAGTTCTTTGAATCATACTGCGTCCTATATGGTTGTGCCACCATACTTGCAGAGGCCTGACGGTCTTTGGGGATGTTGGCAACGTTTGTTACAATCTGCATGCGGTGGGATTGGTGGGGGGGGGAATAACAAACAATGTAGTGAGAAATTTAAACTGAGACAGTCAAGCAACTTTGCACTCTCTTTACTGTTTCACAAGTCAAAATGATTCGCATCAGAATATTAGCAAACATTTATTAGAGCAAACGCAATTTGCCACATCAGGTACAAGATCAGAAGGAGGTCGGTTGACACACAGTCTGATTCCCCTGATTCTGATCATCCTGCATTTAACCTCACAGAATCACCAATGTGTTCTGGTGCAAAAGGAAGCTATCCACCTCACTGCGGGGCAGCACAGTGGCTCAGTGGTTAGCACTGCTGCCTCACAGCACCAGGGACCCAGGTTTGATTCCAGCCTCGGGCGACTATCTGTGTGGCGTTTGTACATTCTCCCTGTGTCTGCGTGGGTTTCCTCCGGGTGCTCTGATTTCCTCCCACAGTCCAAAGATGTGCAAGTCAGAGTGAATTGGCCATGCTAAATTACCCATAGTGTTAGGTGCATTAGTTAGGGGTAAATGTGGGGAATGGTCTGGGTGGGTTACTCTTTGGAGGGTCGGTATGGACTTGTTGGGCCGAAGGGCCTTTTTCCATACTGTGGGGGATCTAATCCAATCTGTATCTGCACCAGCTTGTTGAATGAGCATCATTATCATGTGGCAGCCTCTTCCTTTTCCCATGTATCCTTAGACATCATTCTTATTCTTGAGTGCTTCCATTGAACCTGCCCCCACCACATTTCCAGCCAGTACATTAGTTGTTTAAAAAATAATTCCTCACTTTATCCCCTGCGCCTTTTGCAGGTCATTTTAAATTAACTCTCTCATCCTTGTTGCTTTTACCAAGTGGAAACAGCATCACCCTCCCTTCTCTCTCCAGCCCCACTCATAATTTTGAAAGCCTCTATCAGATCTCCTCTCAGCCTTTTCTCACCAAGGAGAATAGTCACAACTTCTTCAATCTATTCACTATGGCTCACCACACCTGAGGTGTCAAGGTTAGAGTCTGCGGTGCCTTCTCTCGAGAATTCTCTCACTCCTTTAAGACTTGGCCCCTCTATTCCCCTGTGGCGCAACAGGCAGCCAGAGTCTGCCATCAGCACTCAATGTTTGTTTGCCCCAACCCCTATGGTGCGGCTTGCTCTTGACGAAACTCATAAAAAGTACTTCAGCACAGTGTCTTCAGCTGTGTTACAGTTGAGGAGGGGTGAATCAACTCCCCTCTCTCTCACCCCACCTCAGTTGACTCTCAGTCCTGTACCATTGCCATAGAATGAAGTTGGTTCTGTGCAGACATGTAGAAATCCAAACTTCACGGCATCGAGATTGAAGACCAAAGCTGCTTTGCTGACTCTTGTGTGGACTTGGAGCCTTCCATCACTCTCCTTGGAGGTGTTGCTTCTGAGATATGGTAATGGTCAACATCCTTGACATTGTCACCTGATAGTGATGGTGTGACCATGACTTTATTAACATGCAATCATTACTGTCCTGCTCTCCTTGCAAAAGAACATAGACCAATGTTGGCATTGCTCAAGTCTGATATCTGCCCAAGAGCACATAATACACTATTCTTCACGAAGAGTATCGTCCGCAATGGCTTCCAGTCTGTTGAGGAACACCATGTTGAAGACCTTGACAAGTAATGGACAGCAGTATGATGCCTGTCCATTTGTGACAATCATTGATGTTCTTCACCTTTGGCAGTTTAATGATTACCCCTCACCTCCAGTCTTCAGGGATATCCTCCACAGTCCAGATCTTGTTGAACTGTGAGCTCAGTTGTATTTTTTTCATACAGCAACAGATCTGCTGGTGTCTCATTGATCATCTGCACCTTGTAAATATTCAGGCTCTCAAAAACTCTGATCTAGCAATTTCTCCCGACTTGGTGCTCAGCTGCTGAGTTATGGCATTGCCATTAGACTCCAAACATGCAGCGGAGACCTTGGTGCCAGAGAACCTCCAACAACTTTGTCCTCCCCTGAAAAGCAACAAAATAAGTTCCATGCATTCGGAATGAAGAAGGAACCTACATGCACTCATGGGTCGAGAGTGTGGTGCTGGAAAAGCACAGCAGGTCAGGCAGCATCTGAGGAGCAGGAGAATCAACGATTCCGACATAAGCCCTTCATCAGGAATGAGGGTCAGGAATAAGTGCATTTATGACATGCTATCTTTTAAAAGAACAACATTATGCAATGTTCTGGCGAAGGGTCAACAGACGTGAAACGTTAACTCTGCCTTCTTCTCACAGATACCTCCACCCACATCATCTACTGCATCCGCTGCAGCCGGTGTGGCCTCCTCTATATTGGGGAGACAGGCCGCCTACTTGCGGAGCGATTCAGAGAGCACCTCTGGGCCACCCGGACGAACCAACCCAACCAACCTGTGGCACAGCATTTCAACTCCCCCTCCCACTCCACCGAGGATATGCAGGTCATTGGACTCATCCACCGCCAAACCACAACAACCCGACGGTCGGAGGAGGAGCGTCTTATCTTCCGACTGGGAACCCTCCAACCGCAGGGGATGAACTTGGACTTCACCAGTTTCTTCATCCCCCCTCCCCCCACCTTGTCTCAGCCGAATCCCTCCAGCCCGGCACCGCCTTCCTGACCTGCAGTCTTCTTCTTGACCTCTCCGCCTCCATCCTACTCCGACCTATCACCCTCACCTTGACCTCTTTCCACCTATCACATTTCCAACTCCCCTCCTCCAAGTCCCTCCTCCCTACCTTTTATCTTCTCCTGCTGAACACTCTCTGCTCATTCCTGAAGAAGGGCCTGTGCCCGAAACGTCGAATCTCCTGTTCCCTGGATGCTGCCTGACCTGCTGTGCTGTTCCAGCAATAAAGTTTCAACTTTGATCTCCAGCATCTGCAGACCTCACTTTCTCCTCTCACAGATACTGCCAGACTCGCTGAGTTTCTCCAACAATTTTTGGTTTTTGTTATACAATGTAGGTGTAACATACTAAAACCTTTAAAATAAATCTGCTCTGTAGGAGTGACGTTGAATGTAATAAAGTTTTGAATAATCTCTTTTGACCAGAGAAAGATTAGCAGAAATTGAATAGATGTGTTCAAATCATGAAGGATTTTGATAGTCAATAATGAAGATAGTTTCCACTGGCAGAATTTAGTATGATAGTAAGATTTTAGTATGTTACACCTACATTATATAACAAAAAATAAACATTGCTGGAGAAACTCAGTGAGTCTGGCAGCATCTGTGGGAAGAAAGCAAAGTTAACGTATCATGTTTGTTGACCCTTCATCAGAACATTGCATAATATTGTTCTTACAAAAGATAGCATGTCATAAATGCATTTATCCCTGAGCCTCATTCCTGATGAAGGTGCATGTCCGAATCGTCAATTCTCCTGCTCCTCGGATGCTGCTAACCAGAGGACCTAGTGAGGACTGCAGATGCTGGAGAGTCAGAGTCGATGAAGGGTGGTGCTGGAAAAGCACAGCAGGTCAAGCAGCATCCGAGGAACAGGAGAGTCGACATTTTGGGCAGGAGCCTTTATCACGGAGTTTATCAAAACCGGAGGACACAGGATTGAGGTGCTTGCTGAAGGCAGCAGAGTCGAGCTGAGACCTTTCTGCCGTGCTGTGGGGAATGCCCACATGGATTGCATTTTATGAAAGACTGGTGGAATCAGAGTCCGTGGCAACATTTAAAACTACATGCAGTATGTGACAGGAAATAACTTGCAGCACCAGGTAAATGGGATAAATTGGGCGCCTTTTCTAATTGAGCTGGACCATTCGACGAATCTCTATTAAGGCACTCACTTCTATTGGTAGGTTGCTGGCTTGACCACCTGTGTTTACTGACAGCCTGGCATGACCGTTAGCTTCTGTCCTGGAATTGTACTTTCCATCCCTGGTCATCACTGGGATTCCATTGGCTGGTGAACCATCAGGATTTGTTACTTGGACCTCAGATAAAAAAGGAAGAGATAAATTAAAGAAAAAAAACACCTTTATTCTATTCCTATGTAAAGATATATAGTTAAGGTGTAGAAAGAAAGGGTGAAGTAAATGGAGAGGTTTGTACCACTAAATCAAATGGCATTCCAGGCTTGTAATACTTGGAAGTCTTGGTGAATGATATGGTGTACGGGGAGGTGACTATTTTTATTCCTGTTTTTTCTGCTTCGACCATGTCACTACCTAAATCAGAAAGCAAAAAGGAAATTTTAAAAATTGTACGCGGTGTTTTACAAAATACCAGAAGTCAAATGCTGCTACTATGGGCTTACTAAAACAGAACACAGTTACTTCCACCGATGTGCTGCTCTCACAGGAAATAAACAGAGAATACAATCGATGTGGACAAGTTAGACGGATGGGTCTGTTTCCATGTTGTACATCTCTATGACTCCGTGACAACTTGGTCATAAATGACTAAAATTACTTAAGGAACCTAGCTGGCCTATTTAAAACATATACTAACTGGCTTCTTGCAAATTCAATATTTTATGATAAAAACATTCCCACCTTTGCTGCAAGTGGTGACACAATGGTAATAATCAACTAGGCAGACGTGGGTACTGCAGATGCTGGAGATTAGAGTTTAGATCAGAGTGGTGCTGGAAAAGCACAGCAGGTCAGGCAGCATCCAAGGAGCAGGAAAATCGACATTTCAGGCAAAAGCAGATTCCTGATGAAGAGCTTTTGCCCGAAACTTCAATTTTCCTACTCCTCAGATGTTGCCTGACTTGCTGTGCTTTTTCAGCACCACTATAATCTTAACTCAATTGAAATAGACGAGTAATCGAGGGGCACACATTCATTCTCGAAAGGAAGGAGTTCAAAGGCTGCCTTTGCAGCTGGGGGAACTTAAAGTTGGTGAATGAATAAATGTGAAATAAAGATGCTTGTCCCATTAGTAGGAAAGGTTCTTTACAGGGTGATATGTGACAGCAGATCTGTAACAGTGTGGTGACTCTTAACTCCTGCTCAAGCACTTGATCTGTATTAAAACCCTGCCACTCCAGTTGAATCTCCACAGGGATTGGCAGCAGTTCAAAACAAAAACGCACCAATTGATTTTCAAAGTCAGTTTGGGAAAGCGAAGAAATGCTAGCCATGACCAGCTGAGCTCACATTCCAAGAACGAATAACTTAAAAAGATTTCTTTTTAAATATGACTTCTTGCCTGGAGGAATGTAGCACAATTTGTAGACCATTTGTTCTGAGAGCGTGGTTAGTTCTGTGAGCCAAATCTGATCTACATGAATCAGTTCTGGATTGACATGTATCAAAACTATTGGCTGTCGTGGAGGGCCACTAACTGAAGTTTATATTTCCCTAATCTTTTGCGCTGGTCCATCGGTTATAATCAGACTGTATGGACATTAGGAGGATTGACAAGTAGTGAGTTACAAATTACCAAAAAAAGGCCTTGCTCTGTGCAGGAGACAGTAAGGGCTGCAGATGCTAGAAGTCAGCGACAATAGCTCTGAGGTTTCACCTGGGGAGCTGACAGCAGATTGGCCTCCATCTTGACTTCACCAGCTTCAAAATACCTCCACATCCAGTCTCTCCCATGTCCACACACCAGCCCCCCCCCCAACCCCCGACCTCACCTAACCTGCCCATCTTCCTACTCACCTTCCCACTCCACCCCTCCATTAACCAATCACAATAACCCCTACCTGTATCTACCTATCACCATCATACCTACCTTTCCTCCAGCCCCACCCCTTCCCTTAATATACTTCAGGGCTCCCTCCTGCTCCCCATTCCTGATGAAGGGTTTCAGCCTGAAACATTGACTTTCCCGCTCCTCGGATGCTGTCTGACCGGCTGTGCCCTTCCAGCCTCATATCTATAGAGTTGTTGCTCTGTGGAGAGATTGTGTAGCTTTCTATTCCCTAGAGTTTCAAGAAGGGGTGGCACGGTGGCTGAGTGATCAGCACTGCTGCCTCAGTGTCAGGGACCCGTGTTTGATTCCAGCCTCGAGCGACTGTCTGTGTGTAGTTGACACGTTCTCTCCATGTCTGCATGTGTTTCCACCAGCTGCTCCAGTTTCTTCCCATGGTCCAAAGATGTGTAGGTTGGATGGATTGGCCATGCTAAATTGCCCTGGAGTGTCCAGAGATGTGTAAATTCGGTGGATTAACAATACAGACTCACATGGATAGATTGGGATGTTCTTTGGAGAATCAATGCAGACTTGATGGGCCAAATGGCCTCTATCTGTGTTGGTAACGGATTAATGAATGAAGGATGTTCTCCAACTGAGGCATATAAGGTCCTTTTTCCAGGAATGCAAGAACCAGAGTCTATCTTTTTACTTCAGATTTAGTAATTACACCTGAACAATAAGTCACAGAATAATAGCTTTGCCACTTAGAATTGAAATGAAGTTAATTTTTTTCATTTCCAAAGGTAAGAGTTTTTGAAATTGCTCCAGTGCAATCAGCAGTTTCTATATCCATGGTGGCTCAGTGGTTAGTGCTGCTGCCTCACAGCGCCAGGGACCCACGTTCGATTCCAGCCTCAGACAACTGTCTGCTTGGGTTTCCTCCCACAATCCAAAGATGTGTAGGTCTGGTGAATTGGAAATAGTGTCAGGGATGTGTAGGTTAGGTGCATTAGACAGAGGTAAATTTAGGGGAATGAGTCTGGGTGGGTTACTCTTCGGAGGGTTGGTGTGGACTTGTTGGACCAAATGGCCTGTTTCCACACTAGGGATTCTATGAAAGAGATCAGATGAACGTGAAGAGGGAATTCAGCTGAGGTAGGTCAATCACGAGGGGATTGAATGGCGGGCTTAATTACAAGGATTAAGACCCATGCCAGCTCCTGTTTGTTCGGCTCTTACAAAGTTATGACAGATGTATATGGAATGATGTATACATTAGCAGAGAGATTAACAACTCAATCATGCTTCGATATCTTCATCGCATCTACAAGAACCGTAGTAAGCTGCATGAAGCCTACATACCTGAATGTGTTATGACACTAACAGCAATATAGATTGAGTATCCCACAAGTTCATAAATGTTGGGAAAACTGGCACTCAAATCTTCACTCGTCAGGGAAGCAGCTCCTCGGCCATCTGTAATCTGATATTAAATACTTTAGATCAGGAAAGAGCCCAACAATTAGTGCAGAACCTTATCAAATACATTATTCAATAGCTTTCTAATGCTCTGATGTGTGCCCAGTGGACCTGTTGAGAAGTTCACTCCACACTCGGTCCAGGATATTTAGAGTCTGAAAGCATTGCACAGTGTGATTGACTTTTTACCCTGGTTTTAAATCCTATACAAAGGGTCCCCAATTCACAAATGTCTGACTTACAAACGTTCACACTTACCATTGTGGTCGCACGTAGGGGTGTAATTTTAAAGATTCGACTTAGAACATAGAACAATACAGCGCAGAACAGGCCCTTTGGCCCTCGATGTTGCGCCGACATGTGAACTATTCTCAATTCGTCCCCCTACACTATCCCAAAATCATCCATGTGCTTATCTAAGGATTACTTAAATTTCCCTAATGTGGCTGAGTTGACTACAATAGCAGGCATTCCACGCCCTTACCACTCTCTGTGTAAAGAACCTGCCTCTGACATCTGCCTTAAATCTATCACCCCTCAATTTGTAGTTATGCCCCTTCGTACAAGCAAGCACTTCTCGTATTTATGAATGATTATTCTACACTGTCCTGCACATACAAACTGACTTGTGAATGGACTAAAGAACGGAACCTGTTCACAACCCAGGGATTGTCAGTAGTCCTTCAATATAAGTATCCTTTACCATTGCAATGTTTCCTCATGAAGTGGTTACCCACTTAGTTAATTCTTCAAACCCCTGAGGTCTTTTATTTGACAATGTGATTAGTTGGGTAAATCCCACATTTGTAATATTCCAGTAACCTTTTGCTTTTTCACTTACAGCGACTGATTGAAGTGATGATGGAATGCCTATCCTTTCACCATCCTTCATTATTCCAAACATAACAAATGCACGACCCTCAACAGGCTTTCCATAAGTGAATCTAAAAATGAGAAAATAGAACTGTTAAAATGGTCATTGGAGCAAGCTTGCAGGAAAGCTGGTCTCTGAAGGGAGAATACTAACCTTGCAATGATTGAAACATCCAATTTCGTATCGTCAACATAAAAAAACTTTTTATTTGACTCCAGGGCAACTTCAAAACTTGGTAACACTATCAAAACAAGCCAAGTCAAAACAACATTTAAAATATTACAATTACTAACTGATTCTCATGCTCTCATAACTTCAGACATGGCATGTCAATTTTGAACAGATGATACCCAGCAAAATTTTATAACAGTCAGAATTTGTGTGCTCCTTGTTTACTGATTATGGTCACTATGTGGGTATGTAGATGCATGGCAACACCTCCATATGTAAGGTCATATAAAAGCCATCTCACCATCTTGATTTATAAATATTATATGTGATTCGTTATATAAATGAACTATATTTATTAATGTCACTTAATTTAGAACCTGCTGGTTAAACTAGTGGCATATGGGTTTGAACTGCTTGTCTGAAGGGGTTTCATAATCTTAGATTACTTACAGTGTGGAAACAGGCCCTTCAGACCAACAAGTCTACACCGACCCTCCAAAGAGCAACCCACCCAGACCCATTCCCCTACATTTACCCCTTCACCTAACACTACAGGCAATTTAGCATAACCAATTCACTTAACTTACACATTTTTGGACTGTGGGAGGAAACCGGAGCAAACCCACGCAGACACGGGGAGAATGTGCAAACTCCACACAGACAGTTGCCTGAGGTAGGAATTGAACCCAGGTCTCTGGCACTGTAAGGCAACAGTGCTAACCACTGTGCCACCGTGCCACCCGTAATCAACTTGTAATTATTTAATTTGCCAGAAAGTGATTTCTTTTAATAAAGAGTCTGGCCGATATGGTGAATGGGAATTAGTTTATATTGGAAGAGTTTTGGACTAACAATGTAAACAGCAGAGTACATGAAGATTTCTGATAGAAGATTCGGGATTATTTGGTGGAAGAACCCCCTTATTTTTAAACTATGACTCTTGTTATTGACCTGACACTATGGGCTGGATTTAATGGAAGCAACCAGTACGTAGTTTGTCTCGGTACGTAGTTTGACAGCAGAGGGACTTCTCCAGGTTCAAGGACCCTAGGGGCAGAAGTTTCACCTGCTGAGAGAGTTTGACTGGAGGTAGCAGTGATATCGAGCAGCAGTGCCACTGGGAGGGCAGTGGCCGCTGCTGGTATGGCAGTCATTGCCCAATCATTATCATGTGCTGGGCATGGATGTGTGTTGGCAGGGGGTTAGAATGGCAGGGCTGAAGCTGTGGGAGCAGGAAGATGAGGGTCATCAGAAAGAGCAGAGTATGGCTGTCTGTGGACATCCATCCTTTTGATACTGGCTCTCAATTAGGCACTGAGCACCTTCGAATGGGAGACTGCCCTGGGAAACCATCAGCAAACCTGCCACATTTGTTTATCATGCCCTCCATGATGCTTGGGGTGGGGGTGGGGGTGGGGTAAGGGGGGGGCCTCTGCCTCTGCTGCTGAGAAATGACAACCTTACACAAACATTATTTCAGGCTTTTTGACTCGTGGGAGACTAACCATAGGCCTTCCAGACAGAGTCTACATCAAGCGGGGACACGGGAATGGCTGGTATCCTTTCCAAATACCACCTTCTTATCAAAGTCGATGTCTCCCAGTCACCAAACTTAGCCGGAGGGAGCCAATTCAATAAACCTGAACTGTGAACATCATCATTGAGGGAAGTATCCAAATACTTTCAGCCAAGGTCTTGATTTTAACCTAAAATCATTGCAAATTGACTCAGCATCATACACTGAAATACTCTGCACTAAGTTTTGCACAAACACAGCCAAAATGGATAGGTTAGGTTTTCCAACTGCAATCTTATTCTAGGTTTGTTCAAATCAATGCCTAGCAATGTTTTGATTTAAACCAGCCAGAACAGAGAAATAATAGACCAGTACATTAAATAATAGACCAATTTACTCACCATATTCCTTAACTTCAAATTCAGTTGTGTAGTTTACGTGGCTGGCCTCTGAGTAGCTCACAACAATCTTCCACATTCCAATACTGGAAATTATATCAGTTAAGCAATTATCAACCATGATTATAATGAATGACACAGCAGGCTTGAATCACAGAATCTCTACAGTGAAGGAAGAGATCATTTGGTCCA
Organism: Chiloscyllium plagiosum; assembly: GCF_037043375.1. Lineage (NCBI taxonomy): Eukaryota > Metazoa > Chordata > Chondrichthyes > Orectolobiformes > Hemiscylliidae > Chiloscyllium > Chiloscyllium plagiosum. The sequence continues at coordinate 8,334,891 of NW_028270183.1, forward strand.
TTGAAACTGCACTGAGCCACCACCCCCCATCCTATCCCCATCATCCCACATTTACCATGAGTAACCCACCGAACCTGTACATTCCTTGACACTATGGGGCAATTTAGCAAGGCCAATCCATCTAACATTCACATCTTTAGACTGTGGGAGGAAACTGGAACACCTAGCAGAAACACATGCAGACACGGGAGAAGGTGTAAACTTCAAATAGACAATCACCTAAGGCTGGAATCAAACCAGGGTCCAAGTTCTCAATGCCTTCATTTTTGAAGGTCAATATCCCATGCACTTTGCTAACCATTCTCTCAGTGTGTCCTGCCACATTCAACAGGTCAATCTATATTTACCCCTCAGATGGCGACGAGACAGACTACAGATGGGAAGACCTGGAAAAATGGTGCACTGAGAAAAACCTAGCTCTCAAGGAACTCATTATTGATTTTCAGCAGGATGTTACTCATGCCCCCCCTACACATTAACAGCACAGAGATGGTACAAGTGGAGAGTGTCAAGCTCCTGGGAGTGGTCATCAACAACATGGACTCTTCATGTGGAGGCACTGGTTACAAAGGCTCAACAATGTCTCTTCTTCCTCAGGCATCTGAGAAAATTTGGCATGATGGCGAATACCCTTGCCAACTTTTATAGGTGCGTCATCAAGAGCGTTCTGTCTGGATGTATCACAACCTGGTATGGCGACTGTATCATTGAAGATCGGGGATGGTTACAGAAAGTGGTGGACTCGGCCCAGACAATCACAAAGGCCAAACTCCCATCTATAGAATCCATCTACCAGGCCCCGCTGTCAAGGAAAGGCCGCCAGCATTCTCAAAGATCCATCCCACCCTGGTAATGCTTTTCTACAACCTCTACCATCGGGGAGAAGGTACAGAAGCCTGAATACACACACCAGCCAGTTTCAAAACAGTTTCTACCCTACTGTTGTTAGGATACTGAATGGACTCACAAACTCTGAGCATTCGCCTGTACCTGTGATTTTGTTTTTGCCGCTGTTTACCTATTATTTGTTTATCTATGCTACTTAACTCTGTGATCCGACTGTATTGCTCCCAAGACATAGCTTTTCACTGTGCCTCGGTACACGTGACAATAAATCCAATTCAATTCAACTCCTCAGTTCCTACATTCATTTTGTTCTTTCATTGTTCTTTCCACCTACATCCTGTCACCTTAATCCTTCTACCAAATACACCACCTCACACTTTTCTGTGTTAAATCCCATCTGAAACTTGTCCCCATATTCTGCTGGCCTAGGTCCTGTCACAGGCATTTCATTGTATTTCACTGTCAGTCACACCACTAAGTTTGGTATCATTAACATTTCAATATTTCCCTCTTCTGTATCCAACAGTCCTAGATATTTCTCTGCAACAATAAAAGCTCTGGAGTGCCCAGTCAAGGTCAGCGTACTGTGGCAATGTCACTGAGTTCCGGTGCTTCGAGCTAATGCTCAAATCCCACCACAACAGCTGGCGACATTTAAATGCAATTGATGAATTTTGAATGGGGGTCTCAGTCAGGGTGATCAGAAAATGATTGCTATAAAAACCCACTTGGTTCACAACTATACTTTAGGCAAAGAAATCTATTGACATCCTTATCTATCTGGCCAACATATGACTCCAAACCATGTTGGAAATGGGGTTGATCCTTCCCCTAATCTCTGAAATAGTTCAGAAAGCAACTCAGTTGCATCAAACTATTACAGAATCAAAGAGAAATGAAACAGGGAGACCACCAAACATGAACATGGGGACTTCTATTTACATTTACTCACTCCTGCTCACTCAGACTCAGATTTATCGCCACTCATTGCTCCTTCACGTTCACATTGATATTCTCCCATCACTCTCACACCTGCTCCCTCAGAGACTTTTTCTTGGATTGGTTGTCATAAGTCAGTTCCTGAGCTCATCTCCCTTCTTGATAATTTCAGAAAAATCAAAATTGAAGACAATGTTTTTTGATAGTACGTTCAATTCTGAACAGATGATGTCCAGTATGTCAGTAAAATTTTATCACAGTCAGAATTTCTGTGTTCCTTATTTACTGATTATGGTCACTACGTTGGTGTGTATACATGGCAATACCTCCACATATAAGCTCTCCTCCAAGCCCTCTCACCATCCTGACCTGGAAATATATCGCCGTTCCTTCAGTGTCACTGGGTCAAAATCCTGGAACTCCCTACACCAAATAGTTTGCAACTCACTGCCACCTTCTCCAGGGCAAATAGAATTGGGCAAATACTCACACCTGATGAGTGAATTAACAAAAATGTTTATTTTACCAAGCTCCCATCTGCACCTTTTACACTTACTTTGCAATCTTAGGAATTGGAAAGGTGAGTCCGATTATGCCAGAAGTTCTGCCTGTTGCTTGAGTCCTCTGCACAATAACACCTTGTGGATTCTGAATGAAAGATTTGTAGTGAAAAACGTTTTCTGTCTTGACTAGAAGAAATAATTAATGGCTATGGCAGCCAACTGCTTTCTTTAAACAGTCTACCAGAGTACACATCCAAACACTTCACCGACATATTTGTTTCTTTAAGACACAGAATGCAATTCTAACACTCGGCTGTATGGTCAACTAACAGTGATACCCATGGGATACCAGTTCATCCGAATGTAAGTTTCAGGTGCCGAAGAAGGAGCTTTCCTTCCACTCACCGTTTTGTGGGAATTCACAGGTACAATCTTTAAAGTTTCATTTGCAATATTGTCTTAAGCAGTGACAAAGAAAGCTAATCCTTCCTTCCTGTGGTTCAACAAGACCAGAATTATGAACAGTGCAATCCTTGTGCTTCACGTGGATCGATAAATCCATTGGACCAGTCAATCTGCATCCACAGGCTTCCATACCATTGTCTGTCACTGTAGCAGTTACCACAAATCCTCCAGCAATGTCTGCTTTTGTGCTGCAAATACTCCTGGCAGCATTATGGTGGGAGAAACAGAGACAATGTTTTGACTCTTCAGAACATATATTGGACTGGAAGTGTTAACTCTGTCCCTCTCTTTTCCAAAGATGCTGCCAGACTTGCTCAGTATTTCCACCACTTACTGTTTTCATCCTGAATACTTGCTCAGTTGGATTTTACGCACGTTTCATTTTAGGTACAACATAAATGCATGTTGTTACTATAATAGAATCCCTAGAGTGTGGAAACAGGCCATTTGGCCCAACAAATCCACACCGACCCTCCAAAGAGTAGCCCACCCAGACCCATTTCCCTACCTTCTTACTGTACATTTACTAGCGCACCTAACCTACACATCGCTGAACACTATGGGCAATCTTACCATGGCCAATTCACCTGAACCTGCACACCTTTGGACTGTGGGAGGAAACGAGAGCACCCAGAGAAAGTCCAGTCAGACACAGGGAGAATGTGCAAACTCCACACAGACAGTCACCTGAGGCTGTCCCAGGGCCCTGGAGCCGTGAGGCAGCAGTGCTAACCACTGAGCCACCACACTGCCCAGCTGCAATCCTATTTGGGATAAGGTCACCCTGCTCTCTCCAGAGGTTTGAGCAGACACCTATCTGGTTCAGCCACAACTTCACAAACCGAGATATCGAGGAACTCCAAATCTCACTGTGTGAGGCGTGAGCCAAACAGATTTAGATTTGTTATTACACATGATAATATACATCACCACAAAATCAACCAGGGTGCCTGTTCTTGTAGGTTTCATTTCATTGTCCACAGTAAGCAAACGGTAATTAACTAGAGAAAAAGGGAATAACAATTAATTTACATCGTATGTTTTCACAATGAACTGAAATGCAGGTTTTCTTCGTTAATAACAGTGTTGTGAAAGAATAAATATTATGATGATTTGTTCCGTCCATATACAGGCATCCCACTGGCCTCCCTGTCAGTGTCCCCATTTTTGGAGGATTTTTATTTGTGTGACTGTAACTCCTGAACGTTCACATTACTGAAGACCTGCCCTGTTTCTCATCTTGTCCTCACAGACTCACTGGAACCTTTCCCAAAGGGTATAAACGCCTCTGCTGCACTAACACGGTGGGACAGTGGTTAGCATTGCTGCCTCACAGATCCAGGACCTGGCTTCAATATCATTCTCAGCTGTTGTGTTTGCTCATTCTCACTGTACCTGCATTAGGTGTCCTCCGGTTTCCACTCACACTCCACAGATGTGCAGGTTAGGGTAGAGAGTGGCTGTGCCAAATTTCCCCACAACATCCAGGGATTGGTGGTTAGCCATGGGAATGGGGTCGGGGATGGGTTTGGTTGGGGTATTTGTCAGAGAATCTACAGAATTCGATGAGCTGAACGATGTGCTTCCACATTCCACACGACTGGATAAGGAATGGATGCGTCTGGGAGCCCGGGACCAGGCAGCCACCTCCTAATGTGGGGCTTGAAGCGGGGAGAGACTACGGGGTGGGGTGAGGATATGAGAGAGCGGCAGTCACTCAGTCTCCATGGAGATGTGACAAGCGCAGAGACACTGCAATCTGTCCACAGGGAATAACGTCCAGCCTATTGGAAATGCAACAAATTCTCCCATCTGTACTGATGAGGATCAGTAGAAGTCTCCTCCCCACGTTACTGGGGGTGCTTGACCCAGTACCTTCCAGATAAAGGATAATGCTTATTCCTTGAAATTTTGGACAAATGGAGGATGTACTGAGGCTGGGTGATGGGAGTCCCTGAGAGCTGCAGCATTGTGTTGAGTTAAGAACGTCCTGTGTTCAGACAGAGCAGTAACCTCTGCATCCTGCAGTGCAGCAGCAATGCAGGCGAGACTCATGGGGAACCTCCTTCAATAGACCTGATTGTGGGGTGGGGGGTGGGGGGAGGGAGTTAGTGTGAGTGAGGGAGGACGCTGCAACCAATAGTGTCAGTGGCAGAGCATGATCCTCCGTGGGAGGTAAATGCAGTAACAGGGATAGAGTCATAGAGAGGTACAGCACGGAACAGACCCTTCGGTCAAACTCGTCCATGCCGACCAGATATCCCAACCTAATCTCATCCCATTTGGCAGCATTTAGCCCATATCCCTCTAAACCCTTCCTATTCATAAAACCATCCAGATGCCTTTTAAATGCTGCCATTGTACCAGCCGCCACCATTTCCTCTGGCAGCTCATTCCATACACGCACCACCCTCTGTGTGAAAAAGTTGCCTCTTAGCTCAATTTTATATCTTTCCCCTCTCACCCCAAACTTGTGCCCTCTAGTTCTAGATGGCAGAGTGCAGAAGATCACAAATCCTCTCCCTTCATTGCTGTTCCCAGGCCACGGATACCAGACTGATCTGAGTGGCACCTTCAGACCAGGTTGACTGGGTCTGGTGCCGTGGTCTCCTCTGGCCATCCCGAGGAAATAGGCTGGTGCTCCTGTGCACAGCCCCACTCACCAGGACCTCCACCTTACGCTGTTCTGTCTCCAAGTCACTGTCAGTAAACCGGATGCCACAAAAAGGAAGGGCAGTTTGCAGCTGGCACCAAGTAACCTGGCACAATGCTGGCCTTTAAATGTGGTGCTGCCAGCGGGTGGGATTGCTAGAAGGTTCTGACAGTGACAAGTACTTCCAGTGTAACACTGCGTGAGCGCCTCATGGTGGAGGCCCAATGCTTACATCATGAAGATCACGTGCTAGAGCTCATTGAGAGCAACCCTCCACAACATTGACACTCTGCCGACCTCTGGGTAAATTCAGTGCCCAGTCTAACTCAGATAACCTAATGGAAAGAAACACAACACTGCTGTAAAAGAGATCACTGTTCTGAAGTTGGCCTGCCTTATGCTGATGAGATAATGATGAGGATTTGGCTGTATGTTTGGAGGAGGAAGAGGTCATTTAGGCTCTCCAGCCTGTTTCAATGTTGAAGGGGATCACAGCTGACCTGTGACCTAACTCCTTATACCTGCCTTAACCCATAATACAGACAATTGTTGATGTGCCATCACTGAACATGTTAAAGTAGATTTTTTTTATCTTGAGGTGAACCAATGGATGTGGGGCAGGTTAGACAGTAGGAGGTAAGGCACAATATCAGCTACGATTGTTGGAATAATGTAATGAGCTTGAGAAGCAATGTGACCTACTCCTGACCTTACCTCTTATATTTTAGTGTTTATTAGCATTCGGTGAACAAAACTCTACCAATCTCAGTTTTAAATTTAACAAATTATTCAACATCAGTTGCTATTTGAGAAAGTAAATTCCAAATTTCTGCAACTGTTTCTGTAAAGAGGTGTCTAAATATTTGTCTTCAGTGGTTTTAATGCAGACATTTTTATCCCTGAAATGGCAAGAGTTCTATCCTCCATTTCCAACATCCCTCAACTTGCTGTCACCTCCTTACCCCATTTCTCACACCCACTCATTCATACTTCATTCATGCATTTGAGAGATGTCAAGACGTAATTACCAGTGTGAGTTGGTGTGTAGATTGGTTTATCAGTCTGGATAAATATGTGTCCTAATTGATATGAAATAAGGATGACTCGCTCCAAGTGAAATACTGATGATTGTGCTTCCAACAGCACATACTGGGGCAAGACAGATTCTTGTCTAATTTTTTCCCTAGGTATCTAGAAAGGAAACATAGAGAGAAATAATAATTGAATAAAATGTAGTTATTTCACAATAAATGTGCAGGGGGTGGTTTTGTGCATGTGGTATATGTTGTGTGCCTGTGTGTGTATGTTTAGTGTGTGTTACGTGTATATGCGTATGGTGTGTGTTGTATGTTTGTGTGTTTTTTGTGCATGTGTTGAGTGTGTTTGATGTGTCTTGTGTGTCTTTTTTTGTGTGCGTATCATGTGTGTGGTGTTTAGTATATCTGTTTCTGTGTGTGCATGTGTATCTGTGTGAGTGCATTTGTGTCTATGTGTGTGTGCATGTGTGTATGTATGTGTGTCTGTGTGTGTATGCGTGTCTATGTGTGTGTGTATGCGTGTCTATGTGTGTGTGGGTGTGTGTGTCTATGTGTATGTGTGTGTGTGTGTGTGTGTGTGTGTGTGTGTGCGCGCACCAAAGTTTCATTGTTTACATCCAGAAATGGGCACAGAGAAATTCAGGACGGAAAAGGAAGGGTCTCCAGGTGAGGATGAGAGAAGGTAGAAATTCGAAACAGAAATCACTGAAGATTTCCAATTCATGAGAGCGCAGGAGGCAACATTGAAAGTCACCAACGTACCACAGAAGAGCTGGAGGACACGGCCTGACTAGCACTAGAATAATGGCATTTCACATCTCCCACAAAAAGATGGGCATGACTGGGACCTACGTGAGTATCCATAGCAACAACTTTCATTTGGAGCAGGTGAGCCATGTTGAAGGATAAGTTGGGGAAGATATTGTAGGAAGTTAGGGAAGAAATTACAAGGCCCCTATCAGAAATATATGTATATATAACCACGGGGGTGAAGTGCCAGGGGACTGGAAGGTGGCTAATGTTGTGTCTTTATTCAGGAAAGGGTCATAAAGAAGGCATTTAGCACGCTTGCCTTCATTGCTCAGACTATTGAGTGTAGGAGTTGGGATGTCATGGTGAGGTTGTACAGGATGTTGGTGAGGCCTCTTCTGGAGTACTGTGTGCAGTTCTGGTGGGCCTGCTATAGGAAGGATATTATTAAATTGGAGAGGGCTCAGAAAAAGATTTACCAGGATGCTACAGGACTGGAGGGCTTGAGTTATAAGAAGAGACTGATAAGGCTCGAACTTATTTTACTGGAGTGGAGGAGGTTGACAGGGCATCTTTATGGAGGTTTATAAAATCACGAGGTTCCAAGATAAGTTGAAAAATAAGGGTCTTTTCTTGAGTGTGTGGAAGTTCAAAACTAGAGGATATATTTTTAACGTGAGAGGAGAAGGTTTTAAAAAGGACATCAGAGGCAACTTTTTTACACAGAGAGTAGTTCATGCCAGAGGAAATTTTATAGCTAGAACCTTCACAAGACATTTGGACAGGATACGAATAGAAACATTTGGAAGGATATGGGCCAAATGCAGGCAAGTGGGACTAGTTCAGTTTGGGAACACTGTGAGCGTGGACTATTTGGAGTGAAGGAGGAGAGAGTGAGGACTGCAGATGCTGGAGATCAGAGCTGAAAAATGTGTTGCTGGAAAAGCGCAGCATCCAAGGAGCAGGAGAAGAAGGGCTTCCTGAAGAAGGGCTTATGCCCGAAACGTCGATTCTCCTGCTCCTCGTATTTGGAGTGAAGGGTCTGTTTCTGTGGTGCATGACTCTAAAACACTAAGATGCTCAGAGTGAGAACAAGTTCAAACAGGTGAAAGGAGATGGATTGGGTGTCCATTCGAGGAAGAAGCAGCAAGTTCTGACACTACCTTATTGGAAGATGGAGGTGGAGAGAAATTGAAAGTCTATTGTTCAAAGGAGGTGATTAGGGCCAGAAATCTGGGAACTGGGGGCATTGGAAGAGTCACTGACTTAGGGAAAGTGATATTGTCTAAGAGGAGAACAATGATTGATTCAAGATGTGAAGAAGTAATTTCGATGGAGTTGGAGCAGGCTGGAACAAAGCAGACAGTCTTGGCTATGGATTTTAGGAAGGAGGTAGAATGGGTTAATCTGAACTGAAGGACGATGAGAATGAAGGCTGTGGAGGGGAGATCCCCAGAGGAGATCATTATGTTGACCCAGACCTGTGTTTATTAAGGTATTCTAAATAAAGACTGTTACCTTGTGAAACTACAAGATAACTGAACAAAATGATTTAAACATTTCCATTCTGAAGAAGGATCACTGAACCCAAAATATCAATACAGCTTTCTCTCCATGGATATTGCCTGACCTGCAGAGTTTTTACAGCAATTTACAGGTTTGCTTTGAAGTTTTAATGCTTTCAGTTGACCTACCTGAACTGGTACTGAAATCAGGTAATTATTAGTTGATGATAATCGGCTTTCAGTTCTAAAAATTATGTAACTTTTAGTGAAAAATGATAAACGAATTTCAACATTTAAGTCTTGGCTGCTGTGGTAGCCTTCCACAACTACATTTTCTTCATTTCCGACTCGCAGAAGATTTGGGGCAGTCAGTACGAATCTGTCAGAATAAATAAAGAAATTACCATTTCCTCAACTGCAGTTATATTGAGCAAAACCCAAAACTAATTGGTCCTCTGACCATTACAGAGCAGAAATCGCCTTTACCTCCATTGATTGAAGTAAATCAATTCGCAATGAATGGACCAGAAACAGGAATTGCTGGAGAACCTCAGCAGGTCTGGCAGCATCCGTGGAGAGAGAAACAGAGTTAACCTTTCCAATCTGGGATAGCTCTTTCTCAGAGTTCCTTCCTCTGCAGAAGTCAGGCCAGACTCCAAACATTAACTTAGTTTCTCTCTCTACATGCTGTCAGACCTGCTGAGTTTCTCTAGCAATTTCTGTGTTTGTTTCAGATTTCCAACGTACAAAGCACGTTGTTTTATTTCAGTGTAAAAATGGAACATTGTTATGAACTGTAACAGCAATCTGGATGATTTATTCAATGTTTTGCACCATCACTTCTAAGCTCCAATAACAGGATCCTCTCCCTCTCAGCTGAAAGGCTTCACTCTTGAAGCTCCCAAAGCTAATCAGGTGTTTGGGATCTGCAGAGGGTAAGAGTCCAAGCCCACTGTGATTCAGTACATGGGTGACTATATCTCAACATCATTCACCGGACTGTTTTCCAAACCCTTCACACCCTAACTCAACCCAATGTCTGTGGAAAAAGTGAGGACTGCAGATGCTGGAGATCAGAGTCAAAAGTGTGGTGCCAGAAAATCACAGCCGGTCAGGCAGCATCCGAGGAGCAGGAGAATTGACATTTTGGCACAAGCTCTTCATCCGGAATGTCTGAAGTTCCAGTTGCCCACATTTGGTCCATATCCCTCTCAACATTCCTGATGAAGAGCTTATGCTCGAAGCGTCGACTGGTTTTGAAAAGTTGAACAGGATCCAATTCAGACTCAGAACCAGGAACAATCCTGATCAGTCCAGGATGAGCAGGTGGTGTCCTCTTCTGAGTTCAGGACAAAGAACCTGCTCATTATTTCACTGCTTTCCTTTCACACCAATTTGGAATGTCAGGATTTGTATCCACAGCAACGATGTCTCAGTGACTCATGAATGCAGCCTATCATTCAATCACGGCTGGGACCTGGAGTCACAGAGTAATACAGCATGGAAACAGGCCCTTCGACCCAAACTGGTCCATGCTGACCACGATGCCCATCCAGCTAGTTCCAATTGTCCGCATTTGGTTCATACCCCTCTAAACCTTCCCATCCATGTACCTATCCATTAAATGTTGCTATTGTACCTACCTCAACCACTTTCTTTGGCAGCCCCTTCCAAATATGCACCACTCTCTGCGTGAAGAAGTCACCTCTCAGGTCCTTCTTAAATCTTTCCCCTCTCACCTTAAACCTAGTTTTCATTTCCCCAACCCTGGAAAAAAGACCATCTGCATTCAACCTATCAATGCTCCTTATGATTTTTCACGCCTCAGTCAGGTCACCTCTCATTCTCTGACATGCCAAGGAATAACGTCCTATCCTGGCCAACCTCTCCCCATAACCCAGGCCTAATGGTCCTGCCAACGCCCTCACAAATCCTCTTTGCATTCCTTCCAGTTTACCTATGTCTTTCCTATAACAGGGTGACCAAAACTGGAAAGAATACTCCAAGTGCGGCCTTACAAATGACTTATACAACTGTAACATCCCAACATCCCAACTCCTACACTCAATCTCTAGCGAAATAGATTGAGGTTCATATATTGCAAACAATTGGACCCAGCAGGGCCCTCGCTCCCAAGATGCAGCCCACCCAGCATTAGTTGACTGCAAAATCTCAGAGAGACTGCTACCAGAAACACACAAGAGGCAGTCAGACAATTATTAGGAGATAAAAAAATACCCTTCAAGTTCCGAATATTGGCTTGCTTGCGGACTTCCACAAAAAAAAGGCAAGCAGAGTTCTGAATGGAAAAATAACCTGGAGTTGTCACCACAGTTTCCCAGCATTTGCTATTACCCTCTCCAGCAGGAAAGCCCAGGTGGGCTAAACCTGTATCCTCTGTAAGATCTGGGGGCACTTGACTGGGTGGATGTGGAAGGAGTGTTTCCTCGTGTAGAGGCATCTGGAACTATGGGTCGCAGTTTAACAATAAGGGGGCACCCATTTAAAACAGAGGTGAGGAAATAGTTTTATTTTCTCTCAGAAGGTTGTGAGCTTTTGGAATTCCCTGCCTCAAAAGGCAGTGGATGCAGCATCTTTAACGTTTTGCTTTGGCAGGTAGAGACAGGTAGATTCTTATTGAGCAAGGGGATGGAATATTGTCGGGGAAATGTGGGAATACCGAGTTGAGGTTAAAATCAGATCAGCCACCAACTTATTGAATGTCTGAGCAGGTTGGAGGGGCCAAATGGCCTACTCTTATTGCTTTGTTCATACGATCCCAGGAAGCCTCGGTAACTGGGCCGTACTGAAGTAATTTCTTCCAAAAAGACCCCTCCCACGCTGCCGCTCTGTGCACACTTAACAAGTAGGGCAGGTAGGATAACACTAATCCCTGAAAGAGTATGTAAGGAAGGAGGCCGATCTCTCCTGGATGCAGTGAAGCAGTAATTTTCTATCTTTTGTTACAATCCCTCTTGGTTCCAGACAGAATGGTGGAGGACAGTTCAAGGCACAGTGTCAATGTAAAGCAATGAATGACTCCAAAACTGCGCCCATAACTCGTAATATTTCTAAACTGCGATGGAGACAGGCCTTAAATCTGATCTGAAATTGGAAAGTGGCTATTCAAGTTTTTCCATTGAAGTTGAGGCATAATCATGGCACTTAATGTTTTGCTACAGCTGTGACACAAATTGCTTAGCCTTTCTGGGAACAGATTGTACCTGCAGAAGTGATCACAGATATCTACTTTTCCTTGGATGTTGTTGGTAACTTCCCTAAATTGATGCACCTTCCCTGTAGCAATGCAGAAAATATCCGTCAGCGGGAAGGTGAGCCTGTGATGTGCATAATGTCAGAATTCTGAGGGAATAGTTATTGAATGACCAAGTTCAGAGAGAAACTGTATGGACTACCGAACATCGGAGTATAAGAAATAATCCTACAGGCTCCTCAAGCATGCTCTATCATGCAATAGGATTGATTGGACGCATACACTTTCCTGTGATTTCCCTGTAACCGGGATCTTTTTTCAGCCTGAAATATGCACAAGAACTCTGCATACCCCCACAGCTCTCTGTAACAAGGAGTTCCAATGATCCACTCCTCTGAGGGGCTGGTACTGTGACCAGCTCACTGAAAGGGTGATCAAATCAGTACTGCAAATGAAGGTATCTTGAGAAACAGTAGGATCCTTTAAACTGATCAAAAAAGGTAATTATGATATAAAGGACATTTAAGAGATGACAAAATATCCCAACGCCTCCCCTTCTCACTCAAACCCCAGCCAGCAAACATCTCATTTACAGGATCACATCAGGAAGCTGTCCGATGTGCAACATTTTCTAATATGGTTGGTTATTTATGAAACAGAAAGAATCCATAATACTTACAGTGGGCTACAGTGGAACAGTGCAGGAAGAAAGGCCAACAGGGCAAGTAACAAAGAGGTTCTCCTCATGTCTGCAGGTCACCTCACTAGCATAAACCTCTCCAAATCATCTGGTTAGGTTGTATGGAAAAACTCACAAAGATCAATGAATATTTAAGTTGGTAAATTGTGCTCATGTTTGCCCTGCGAAAAAAAAAGGTCAAATATTTACTTGTTTACTTTCAGGTTAATTTAAACCTAATGCTAACTGAAAATCCGGGAATCAGATATTTCCTAACTTTGTAGCTTCAGAAATTAAAGTTTATATCATAAATTGGATTCCGGACAAAACAACGGATAAAATGCCCCTTGGAAATGTGTGTAATTAAAACTAATGCAGAGGACACTTAAACAGTCATGTTATTTATTGTAAAGCCATATGTTTTTTGAAATCAGAAATGACTTTATTTATTGCTGATTAAGTTTAAAAAGGATTTAAACTGTAGTTTCCAAGAGGCATACATTGGGATGGTCCCTTCAGAAATGCGTAAATCTAAGATATTATAAAATGTAAGAGAATGTTGGGGCAGGAAAGAAATAAAGGTGATTGATAAGGTATGTAGCTATCTACTGTTAAGTTGACAGTGTTTTTAAGTTAATAAAAAGTGTGTCACACTCCAAACAAACAGATATTACCATCAGGTTTCGCTTGTGGCTATATTGCGATGTTAAGAAATGATTGATGGCATGAAAAAAGGACTTGCTGCATTTGGAAAAAGATTATCAACATTACAAAGTGTTCCACATTAAAAGCAAAACAGTGAAGGATAGAAATTAAGCCAACCTTTGAACACATTTAAATAGGTTTGTGTACAGAAATATTTGTTGCAAGCATACAGATCATGACCAAATGAGTGAAATTTCAAATAGAAGCAAACTACAAGAGATGAAGGAGATTTGAAATAAAAACAAAGAAGCAGAGAAACTCATTAAGTCTCCAAAGAAGAGTCATGGGATGTGAAATGTTAACTCCGTTTCTCTCTCAACCGATGCTGCCAAGTTTCTCCAGCAATTTTGGCTTCTGAGAACTGAAATTTCACTTTCTCCCTCTTTGCAGCACGTTTCACAGCTCCCCAATCACCTGAAAGCACTTTGCAGCTAAGAAAGGATTTTTGAAATGTAGTCACTGTTGTAGGAAAGGGGCCTGCTCGCTTCCACAAAACAAAGACCCAGAAATCTTAATGTGCTGACGAACGGACAATTTGGTTTACTTCAGAGATTAACATTGGTCACAACATCAGGAATAACTCCCCCACAGGTACATAGCTCTTTGAAATTTGGTCACAGGTAAACAGGGTGGTTAAAAACGCATTGAGAATACTTGCCTTCATTGCTCAGACTATTGAGTATAGGAGTTGAGACGTCATGTTGAATTGTACAGAACGTTTTTGAAGCCACTTTTGGAGTTCTGTGTACAATTCTGGTAGGAAGGATAAATTAAATGGGTTCAGAAAAGATTTACTAGGAAATTGCCACCGGGCATGGATATTTTAAGTTATAAAGATAGGCTGGGACTTTTTTCACTGGAGCGAAGGAAGTTGAGTTGTAACCTTACTGAGCTTTATAAAATCATGAGGGGCATAGATAAGATGGATAGAAAAGGTTTTTTCCCATCTAGAATGGAGGAGTTTATAACTAGCGGGCGTATTTTTAAGGTGAAAGGAGAAAGATTTAAAAGGGACCTGAGAGACAACTTTTTCACACAGAGAGTGGTTCGTATGTGGAATGAGCTGCCAGAGGAACTGGCAGATGCAGGTACAACGCTTAAAAGACATTTGGATTGGTATATGGATAGGAAAGGTTTAGAGGGATATGGGCCAAACGCAGGCAAGTGGAACGAGTTTAGTTTGGGAAACGTGTTCAGCATGGACCTGTTTCATGCTGCATGGCTCTATGACTCTATGACTGGGCGGCACGGTGGCACAGTGGTTAGCACTGCTGCCTCACAGTGCCAGAGACCCTGGTTCAATTCCCGCCTCAGGCGACTGACTGTGTCGAGTTTGCACATTCTCCCCGTGTCTGCGTGGGTTTCCTCCGGGTGCTCCGGTTTCCTCCCACAGTCCAAAAATGTGCAGGTTAGGTGAATTGGCCACGTTAAATTGCCCGTAGTGTTAGGGGTAGGGGAATGGGTCTGGGTGGGTTGCGCTTCGGCGGGTCGGTGTGGACTCGAAGGGCCTGTTTCCACACTGTAAGTAATCTAATCTAATATAATTCATAAGAAGGTCGGTTAACCCATCATAACCAGGCTGACCCTCCAAAGGAGTAATTTGCATTTGGGCCAGGAATACTCTATCCGAAAAGCTCAAAAATAATTGGTTTTTCAGTTTTTTGGTTTCTGCATCCACTGTGGTTCATTCAGGCCCTTCAGAAATGCACTGTGCTTATCCTGAATGGGTGTGCAAGTTAAACAAAGCTGTAAACTTTACCCTGACTGGTGAAACAAATTGCATCAAAAAATGTCCAACAGGGCATGTTTAACTGGTACTAAACTGGATAACATGACCTTGCAAGCTATGATCTGGCACTTTCAAACTAAACATTGAGGGATACTCCCCTTCAATGTTATGATCACCAGCTTCAGACACAATTTTTGCAAAGAACTAAAGGCTAATAGGACACCAATTAAAAGACTAAAATGGTCCATTGATTTCTCGTGCACTCTGAGAGGCTGCATTTTCCACTGAGACTGCTACTGCTGTAAGTGTCTCTCATCTCTAGCTTGTTCTTAACTCCAAGTAAGGCTTTCTTACTCTCAGTAATCCTGAAAACACTTTATTTCATTGAGTTCTGCTGCATCAAGATGGAGGTTTGTTGCCTGTTCGGTTGGTTTGATATACAGAGTGATGCCAATTGCAAGAGTTCAATTCCAACACAGGCTGAGGTTACCACGATAGACTGTCCTTCTTAACCTCTTCCGTCGTCTGGAGCATGGGAACCCCCAAGCGTTACAACACGACAGTGAACCCCTCTGTTAATTAAACACCCAGAAAAACTCACCTCACCGCGTAATATGTTAAAGTATGAGTGACAGAGAACTCCCAAATTCCACTTTCTAAAGAAAATACCATCAATTTATTCTTTAACTCTAAAAGTGAACATTAAACAACAACTATTCACAACTCTAAGCCCCTTTTTTTCTTAACTGCTTATTACCTGCCTCCAACGCAACTGGATTTGATTCCTCACTCTGCAGGGCAAGTAACTAACACTCCCATTCCTCCCTTTCCCTGTCTCAATTATAATAAGGCTTCAACATATTCACATGACATATCTGATACAAGTTTATCCTATCTGGCATCTCTACCAGATTTAACTTTCTCTCAGTTTGATAGGTTTTGAAGGGATCTCCTATCACTGATAACAATACGTCAACCCCACGGGAAAACGTCCGAATTTCAGAATTTTTATCTGCCACCTTCATTCTATGCTGTGCCCTCTTCAGGTGCTGCTTAGCTAACTCACCACCCGATTTAATTTCTCCCTCATCTCCGATGCATAATCCACGAGTGAGCTCTCTGACTTCGGTCCTGTCAATTTGTCTTTACTTAATTTCAAAGGTCCTGTCACTTCATGTCCGAATATTAACTCAAAGGGAGTAAACTGAGTAGATTCATTTGTGGTATTTCTAATACCAAACAATACGAATGGGATAACTTTATCTCAGTCATTCGGGTAATCCTGAAAGTACACTTTTAACATGGTCTTCAAGGTCTGATGCCACCTTTCCAAAGCTCTCTGGGATTCAGGATAGTGCACACTTGATTTAAAATGCTGCATACCTAAGCTATCCATAACCTCCTTAAAGAGCCCAGCAGTAAAATTAGGCCCTTGGTCCGACTGAATCTCTCTGGGTAGCCCAGACGCATGAAGAAAGCTCCTAACTCCTCTACTACCCTTTTTGCCTTAATATCCCGTCATGGAATTGCCTCCAGAAATCTGGTGTACACATCCATTATGGTTAGCAAGTACTGGTTCTCACTTTTAGTTTTAAGCAGGGAACGTACACAATCAACTTTAACCCATGTGAAAGGTTCTTCGAATGCGGGAATTGGCAACAAAGGGGCTGGTTTTATTACTACCTGTGGCTTTACCTACCACTTGTGTGTGGTGTATGATGTGTGGCAAAAGCTAACCACATCCTCGTGTAGTCCAGGCCAACAGAAATGCTTAACCTGAGTTTTCCTTACCGCCTAGGTGACCTCCTATAGGTAGTTCATGTGCTACCGGTAACACCTCCTGTCTGTACACTACCAGCAACACAATATGATGCACTTCGGCCCATTTCTCCTTTGCACTAACTTGCTGTGGTCTCCATTTTTGTCTTAAGATTCTATCTTTAAGATAATAAACCTCAGGAATACATTCTGATTTCTTTGCTGTGTATGCATCAATACATATTATCTTTTGTTGTCTCGTCTTTCTGTTGTAAGTCCATTAGCATTTCAGGACTAAATACTTCTGTCTGACCCTCTGTATGTTCAGGTTTTCCTGCACCATTACATCAAAAATGGGATCCGCTAACTGAACCTCAACTCCTTCGTCTTTCTGTTTAGTTTTTGCATCTTACTGTGACTTATGGGATCTTCTTACTACACAGTCTGGAAAAATTTCAAGGTATTTTTCTTTTCACTCCTCAGTTCCCTGGTCTTCCTTGGGCTTCTCCACACCAAGTGGTGTCTCTCCCACCTTGGATCCTGCTAAACTATTCCCAAGAACAAACTGAATTCCTGGAACTGACATTCTGTCAATCACTCCCACTGTTACTTCCCCAGTCTTGAGTTGGCACTCCAACCTGACCTTACATAGGGGAACGCTATATTTCTGTCTGTATATGTCACAAATTACCACTCTCTTGGGTAACAGGTCAGAAAGAGTGCTAATATGGTCATCTCTTACTATTAGAAACTGATTAGATCCTGTATCTCTCAAATTTTATAACATCTTTCCTCTGTTCATTCTGAGTAAACTTTATCAACAGAGGCAAAGTCTTTATAGAGATCAGACACTATCTCAATACCCAGCCTCTGCCTAGTCTGTGCACTTTCCTGAAAGCCCTCAACTCTTCTTGGGGTTTCCTTTACGGCTTTCACTAATGCCACTGGCTTAGCCTCTTTTACCATACCTTTACCCACAATGCCTTTCTTTAACGACCAGCGCTGTGATTTTAAGTGTCTCACTTTACCAGAGTGGAAACACCTGAGGCCTTTCATCCCTTTTTCACCCACTCAGTTTTCTTTTTTAACCTGTGGTAAACAGTATGCTCTACTCTTTGTTTTGTAGAGTAGGATCTCCCATTCTCCCAATTTCTATCCCTCACGGGATGAGTTCTTGCCAGAAGCTAAATTTTGCTTTATGCACCAATGTGTATTCATCTGCCATCTCGGCCACTCTTCTCACTTCCTGAACTTTCTGTTCATCTGCATGAACTCTTATCATCTCCAGAAGTGAGTTTTTAAACTCTCCAACAGAATAACCTCTCCCCGAGACTCATAGATCAAATCTATTTTTAAGGCCCGCACCCATCTATCAAAATTACTATGTTTAATTCTTTTAAACTCAACATTTGTCTGATCTGGTTCTTTCTTTATGTTTCTGAATCACTGTCTATACACTGCTGGTACAATTCATAAGCACTCAAAATAGCCTTTTTGACAGTGGCATAATCTCTTGATCCCACATCTGACAGCGCTGCAAATACCTCACTAGCTTTGCCTACCAGCTTTGTCTGAATTAGCATAACTACAAGTTCTCTGGCCATTCCATCTGTCTGGCTAATTTTTCAAATGAAATAAAGAAGGCTTCATCATCTTGCTCATCAAACTATGGCAGAGTTTTGACATATTTGTATATATACCACTACTTTCTCTCTTTATTTCCATCCTGTTAACTTGACCTTCTTGACTAATTTGCAACTTCGGAAGTTCAAATTCTCTCTCTCTTTCTCTTTCTTCTCTCTCTCTTTGCTCAGCTAAGAACCTTCTCTCTCTTTCTTTTTCCTCTATCCCTCTTTCTCTCCCTCTCTCTCTTTCATCTCTCATGGCTCTTCTTTCCCTTACTTTATCTTCTAGCTCAATTTGCCTCAGTTGTAATTCAAGTTTTTCTAACTCTACTCCACCTGAGTGCTTCTCTGATACACCTAAGCGCTTGACCAACTCCATTACAATTTCAGCTTTCCTTTAGTCACTGGTTAAAACCAATTCTAATCTATTTGCTAATTCTAAAAGTATGTCCTTTTACTGTCTTGGCAAAGTTTGGAATCATCTTCAAACCCCAGAACCTCTTTAGCATCTTAAAAGCCATTTCTCTCACTTCTAATGTGACCAAGCACAAGTAACTGAAAATAAACAAATTGTCTCACCTACATTTTATTTAAAGATCTAGGACATTAATCAACAAGAGTTTAAATCTGCTGGGATCTTTCATACCCCAAATCTGTTCAAACCTGTCCAAATCACGGACCTGAGCCCCCAAACTGTTACGACACAATAGTGAACCCTTCTGCTAACTAAACCAAGCACCCAGAGAAGCTCAGCTCACCTCATAATCTGTTAAAATATGAATGACAGAGAACTCCTAAATTCCACTATTTGAAGAAAACAATATCAATTTATTCTTTAATTCAAAAAGTGAACATTAAACAACAACTATTCACAACTCTAAGCCTTTCTCTTAACTGCTTATTACCTGCCTCGAACTCTATAACAATATATTGTTCCAATAAAAAACTTATTAAAATTGCATCAAATTAATTTCAAAAATGCACAGTGGCTGTCGTCTTAAGTGTCTTTCTTCTTCCAGCTGAAGTTTTCCATGGGTCATCTTCTTTCTTTTTACTGTGAAGGTGTTTCATATGAAAAGGTACCTTTCATTGAGAGTGTTTTGAATGGCGGTTGCTGTCTGACTTTCAAAATGCCTGCCTTTTGTATACCCCCACCATCGGATCGTCTTATTGGTTCGATGTTGGCAAAACAATAAATTCAAAGTTAATTGTATTTTAGTATCCTGGGGCATACTTTAAACTAACTGGTTAAATTTGAATTATTGTCAAAACAGCAACCAACTCAGGTATCTATTTCACGGCCAAATGTTACATATTTTCAATTTTCCAGTATACGCTGGAACTGCTAGTTAGTCATATGACAGGTGCTTGTAAGCTGTCAGTGCAAAACAGCATTCACTCTCTCTTAAAGTACATACCTTCAACTTCATAACACCCCGAAGAAAAAAATGAACCATCAATAATGAAAAGATGTCTTTTTTCTTCTTAATCCCATTACATTGAAATACATAGATCATTAATCTAAATTCGTGTTAATTTCTGCACACACACACATATAATCTTATTTCTATATTATCCTTTAATCAGTGATAATGCATCTGCTATCACATATTTATGACCCACAGCATGTATAATTGGTAAATTAAAAGTCTGTAACATAAGACTCCAATGGAATAGTCTCATATTCTTGTCTTTAAAGCATTCTAAGGATGTAAGAGGATTGTGGTCCATGTATGCAACCTGTCTCTGACACATTGTTCGTCATATAAACATTTAAACATCGTAAGGCCAGTACAAAACTCAATAATTCTTTCTTGATGGTAGAGTATTTTCTTTGTTGGGTGTTGAGCTTCTTTGAAACGTAGTCAATTGGTTGTTCAAGTTCATCATCATTTTCCTATAACAGTACAACTGCAACTCATAGGTTTAGTATCCTGGGGCATAATATTTACCGATTGGTTAAATTTGAATTGTTGTTAAAACAGCAACCAACTCAGGTATCTATATCATAGCCAAATGTTACATATTTTCAATTTTCCAGTACACTCTGGGACTGTTAGTTAGTGATATGACAGGTGCTGGAAAACTCTCAATGCAAAACAGCATTCACTCTCTGTTAAAGGTACAGTACATGTTTTCAACTTCATAACCACCCGAACCAGTTCTCTCTCTCTGAGGGGAGAGCTGCCCTAAAGTCTGCCAGCACTGTAGTGACTTCATCTTTACATCATACGCCCCATGACCAAAGACATGGAGAGAAGGGGAAAGTGAATGGCATTCACGGCAAGTGTTTCCTCCTCAAAATTATCCATCAAAAAAACGAATGTCCCTACTGCCTATACCACCTTTAAAAACTTCAACAACAATCTTATGGTACATTAGGCACAAACACCCAGTGCCCATGGCATTGAGTTAGAATGGCTGACACTCTTTCACACAAATAAGCACATTCTCTCACCCTAGTCACTGCATAACCAAGAGCCAGTCCACTTTACCTGGTCCTTGGTTGAATCCCATCTAAGCCACTGCACTCTGTCACTCTGCCATTCATCAAAACTTGATTGATGTCTGTCGGGATTCAAGGTGCCAAATGGAGTGTTTTGTTCTTGAAAACAAAAATAAAAAGGCTTGGGATATTCTGACGACTGTCATTCTGGTGCTTGGGCCTGTGAAAATGAGTGTGGCTAATCATTGGTCTTTGTCTCAAGTGTCTTACCAATACAGCACTCTCATGAAGCAGTATATCAAGCGTTCTCCTGGATACATAGCAGAAAGATGAGCAGGGTTTAGACTGGACCAGGGCTCCATGTACTGCACTGGACCCACAAGAAGAGATTTTTCAGTCACAGGAAAGTTGGGGAACTCCTTTCCTTTCCAAGACTACCCAGTAAGTGAAAATTCCAAACAAACAATCTCCAAAGCAGAAACTTCAAGCTGACAGTCACAAACCACGCAGGAGGTCTACAGCAGGCAACACCATAAGACATGAAGCTTTCAAGAAATGCCTTGAGGAAAAAGAAAAGGTTTTACTGCCATTTCATTGATTAGGAGATGGGTAATCTGTACCCCAACCTGAATTAGTTTAGGGTCAGCTGGTTTACAGTGTCCTCCGCCTCCTCTAACCAAAACAGAAGACCGTGTGTGGAGGCTTGGTGAGGTAAGGCTTTTTTGTTTGTTTTTTCATTTACTCAATCTCTCTTGGTAATTTAGAGCAGAGGGCATGGAGGCTAGGGTAGTTGCATACTCCTCTTGCAAGATGTGGGAGGTAAGGGTCACCACTGGTGTCATAGAATCCCTACAGTGTGGAAACAGCCTTTAAGCCCAGCAAGTCCACACTGACCCTACAAAGAGTAACCCACCCAGAACCATTTCCCCTATCCTACATTTCTCCTGACTAATGCACCTAACCTACACATCCCTGAACACGATCCACCCTAACCTGCACATCTTTGGACTGTGGGAGGAAACCGGAGCACCTGAAGGAAACCCATGCAGACATGGGGAGAATGTGGAAACTCCACACAGGCAGTCACCCGAGGATGGAATCGACCCTGGGTTCCTGGAACTGTGGGGCAGCAATGCTAACCACTGAGCCACTGTGTCACCGGTGTGTCTGCTGATTTCGCCTGCGAGAAGTGCACCCAACTCCAGCTCCTCGCAGACCGCTTTAGTGAACTAGAGCTAGAGCTGGATGAACTTCAGATCATTTGGGAGGCTGAGGGGGTGATAGAGAGGAATTATAAGGAGGCCATCACCACCTAAGTTACAAGATAAAGATAGCTGGGTGACTGTCAGGAGAGGGAAAGGGAATAGACATCCCCTGTGGCTGTCCCCCTCAACATAAGTATACCACTTTGGAGACTGTTGTGGGAGAAACGACCTACCAGGGGAAAGCTGCAGTGGCCAGGTTTCTGGCACTGAGCCTGGCTCTGTGGCTCAGAAGGGAAATAGGAGAGTGATAGTGATGGGAGATTCAATCGGGAGAGGAACAGACAGGAGATTCAGTGGTCACAAGCGAGATTCCTGGTTGGTGTGTTGCCTCCCTGTGCCATGGTCAGGGTTGTCTTAGATCAAGTCTACAGGATTTTATAGGGGGTTGGAGAGCAGCTAGAAGTTGTGGTACACATCGGTACCAATGACATAGCTAGGATAAGAGAGGAGGATCTGAAAAGAGAATATAGGGAGTTAGGTTGGAAGCTAGAAAGCAGGGCAAGTAGAATAGTAACCTCAGGATTGCTACCGGTTAGTGAGGTTAGGAACAGAGAGCAAACACAATTGAACACGTGACTGCAGGGCTGGTGTAGGAGGGGCTTCAGATATGTGGATCATTGGGATACCTTCTGGGGAATGTGGGACCTGTATAAGAAGGTCTGGTTGTACCTAAACTGGAGGGGCACCAATATCCTGAGTGGAAGGTTTGCTCGAGCTCTTCGGGAATGTTTAAATTAGTTTGGCAAGGGGGTGGGAATTAGAGCTACGGATCAGAGGATGGGGTAGCTGGTCAACATCCCAATACAGCATGCAGAGAGTCTGTGAGGAGGCACTTAACAGGGCAAAGGTGCAGTCAGTGTGATGGGTTGAAGTATGTCAATTTTAATGCAAGATGTATTAGGAATAAGAGTGACAAACACAGAGCATGGATCAGTACTTGGAACTATGATGTTGTGGTTAATACAGACAGTTGGATGTCACAAGGGCAGGAATGGTTATTTGATATTCCAGGGTTTAGATGTTTCAAAACGAATACAGGGTAAGGTAAAAGAGGTGGGGGAGTGGCATTGCTAATCAGCGATAGTATCACAGCTGCAGAAAGGGAGGTCGTCGAGGAGGGTTTGTCTACAGAGTCAGTCTGGGTGGATGTCAGAAACAGGATAAGAGCAGTCACTTTATTGGGAGTTTTATTGGAACAGTTTTTGTCAAGTGCATCCAGGAAAGGTTCCTGATGCAATATGTAGATAGGCCGACTAGAGGGGAGGCCATATTGGATTTGGTGCTTAGCAATGAACCATATCAGGTGTCAGATCTCTCCGTGGGAAAGCATTTCAGTGATAGTGATCACGTCTCCATGACCTTTACTATACTCATGGAGAGGAGTAGGAGCAGATGGTATGGGAAAGTATTTAATTAGGGGAGGGGGAATTCCAATGCTATTAGGTAGGAACTGGGGCACCTAGATTTGGAACAGGTGTTCTCAGGTAAATGCACGACAGAAATATGGAGGTTGTTTAGGGAGCACTTCCTGATAGTGCAGGATAGGTTTATCCCACTGAAGGAAGGAAGGGATGGTAGGGTGAAGGAACCTTGGGTGGCAGGGATGTGGAACATTTAGTCAAGAGGAAGAAGGAAGCTTACTTAAGGTTGAGGAGGCAAGGATCAGACAGAGCTCTAAAAGGTTACAAGGTAGCCAGGAAAGAACTAAAGAAGGGACTTAGGAGAGCTGGGGGGGGGCACGAAAAAGCTTTAGCGGGTAGGATTAAGGAAAATCCCAAGGCATTCTACACTTATGTGAGGAACAAGAGGATGGCCAGAGTGAGGGTAGGGCCAATTAGGGATAGTGGAGGGAACTTGTGCCTGGAGTCAAAGGAAGTAGGGGAGGTCCTTAATGAATACTTTGCTTCTGTATTCACTAATGAGAGGGACCTTGTTGTTTCTGAAGACAGCGTGAAACAGACTTATATGCTCAAACAGGTTGATGTTAAGAAGGGGGATATGCTGAAAATTTTGAAAAACATAAGGATAAATAAATCTTCTGGGATATTCCCAAGGTTACTACAGGAAGCAAGGGAAAAGATTGCTGTGCCTTTGGTGA
Organism: Chiloscyllium plagiosum; assembly: GCF_037043375.1. Taxonomy (NCBI): domain Eukaryota; kingdom Metazoa; phylum Chordata; class Chondrichthyes; order Orectolobiformes; family Hemiscylliidae; genus Chiloscyllium; species Chiloscyllium plagiosum. Next base: position 8,359,108 of record NW_028270183.1, read on the forward strand.
TGATCTTTACGTCCTAACTGTCCAGAGTCGAGAGTGTGGTGCTGGAAAAGCACAGCAGGTCAGGCAGCATCCGAGGAGCAGAAGAGTCAATGTTTCAGGCAAAACCCCTTTATTAGGGGTTTCTCCTGCTCCTCGGATGCTGCCTGACGTGCTGTGCTTTTCTAGCACCACACTCTCGACTCTGATGTCCAGCATCTGCAGCCCTCACTTTCTCCTCACTTGCCACTAGAGTAATACCAGATGATTGGAGGGTAGTGAATGGTATTCCCTTGTTCAAGAAAGGGAATAGGGATAACCCTGGGAATTACAGACCAGTCAGTCTTATGGCAGTGGTGGGCAAATATTGGAGAGGATTCTGAGAGACAGGATTTATGGTAATTTGGAAAAGCATAGTTTGATTAGAGGCAGTCTGCATGGCTTTGTGAGGGGCAAGTCATGCCTCACAAACCTTATTGAATTCTTTGAGGATGTGACAAAACACGTTGATGAAGGTAGAGCAATGGATGTAGTGTACATAGATTTTAGCAAAGCGTTTGATAAGGTTCCCCATGGTAGGCTCATTCAGAAAGTAAGGAAGCATGGGATGCAAGGAAACCTGTCTGTCTGGATGCTGAATTGGCTGGCCCACAGAAGACAGAGGGTGGTCGTAGGTGGAAAGTATTCAGCCTGGAGCTCAGTGACCAGTGGTGTTCCTCAGGGATCAGTTGTAGGACACAAAGGTGCACGTCATCTGCAGAAATTTACTAAAGATCTTAAACATTCCAAGCCCATGACCACTTCAGAATACTGTGTCCAGTTCTGGTTGCCCTGATATAGGAAGGAATATTATGAAGTTGGAGAGCGTTTAGAAGAGATTTATCAGGATGGTGCTGGGGATGGAAGGTTGGAGTTATAACGAAAGGCTAGATAGGCTGGGACTTCTTTCATTGTAGTGTAAGAGGTTGAGAGGCGTCCTTATTGAAGTTCAAGACACTCATCATCCTGACTTGGAAATATATTGTTATTCCTTCAGTGACCCTGGGTCAAAATTCTCCCTGAGGTCATTGTAGGTCTACATGCAACACATGGACTGCAGCAGTTCAAGAAGGCAGCTCACCACCATCCTTAAATATACACAAGGATACTGCCCCCACAGCTCTGAGGCAAGGAGTTCTAAAGACTCAGCCCTCAAAAAAAGTCAAAAACCACACGTCACCAGGTTATAGTCCAACAGGTTTATTTGAAAACACTAGCAACTGAAGGAGGAGTGAGGCTGTGAAAGTTTATGTTTTCAAATAAACCTGTTGGACTATAACCTGGTGTAGTGCGATTTTGACTCTATCCAAACCAATCCCACATCAACACCTCAAAGAATGAAATTCCTCCTCAACATAGTCTTATACTGAGGTTTATGCCCACTGGTCCTAAGCAGTCCCATGAGGGGAAGCATCCCTATCAGCATTTAATCTGTCAAACTCCTTAAGAATTCTACATGCTTCAACTAGATCACCTCTCATTATTCCAGAAAGTACTCCAGAAAGTAGAGTCCCAACCTGTTCAGCTTTTGGTCATAAGACAAGTCTTGCAGATCAGAAATCATCCTAATGAACTTACTCTGAACTGTCCCCAGTGAAATAATCTATCACCTGAAATAAGGGGACCAGAACTGCTCACAAGATGTGGTCTCACTAGAACTTTGTACATCTACAATAACATTTGTCCAGTCTTAATCTCCAACCCCTGGAAATAAGGGCCAATCATGAATGATCGTGATCCTCAAAAACTGAACCATTTATTTCCCTCGCCCCATAGATTTGAGGAGGAGTGAAAGTAGAACAGCAAAAGGAAGGAAAGTAGGTAGGATAACAAAGAGATAGCTGAAAATGTAGTGTAGGAGGTTGAGAGGTGACCTTATGGAAGTTTGTAAAGTAATGGGAGGTTTAGATAGAGTTAATGGCAGTTATCTTTTCCCCAAGGTTGGGAATTGCAAGACTAGGGAGGACATTTTTAAGATGAGAGGAGCGAGATTTTAAAAGGTCTTAAAAGGCAATTTTTTTTAACACAGAGGGTGGTTCCTGTGTGGAATGAATACGTGCATGAACAGGAAAGGTTTGGAGGGACATGGGCCAGGAGCAGGCAGGTGTCACTAATTTAGTTTGGGCTTATGATCGGCATGGACTGGGTGGACCAAAGGGTTTGTTTTGTGTTTGACTTCTTTGTCAAACTGGAAAGTAAGGGGCCAAGGGTGGAGGCGAAAACCAAAAGCCAAGGTGTTTCCATTTTCCATTTTCCAAAAGTAGGACCCTTTTGTTCATGATGGTGGCAGTTGCAAGGGAAGCCACGCTCCTTATTGGAGTTTGCAAATCTGAAAAAGGAACCCAGAAGGATCAAGTTGCAGTGAACCCATGTTGTGAATAAGGTAGTTGAGACATATGAAAGATTTTTGTCAAAGGAAAGATAACTCCTTTCTTTTTAGGAATTGCTAAGCCCACAACGATATTCAGGGACAAGTCTGAGGACAAGTCTTTGCTCAGAGGTCCTGGCACAGTATATGGAAGGGTAGCTTCCATTACTAGGCCCCGGCCTGCTCAGGGCAGTAAGAGTCAGTACAGTTTACAGATAAAAGTTAAAGAGTGATGTCGGGCAGGCCATTGCATTGACTTTTTCTGCCCTACAGTGAACTGCTTTCCCTCTGGAATGAGAGGGAGCCAGGTACTACAGGAGATGAAATTGGGTGGCACAGCTGTTACTTCTGGTGCACGTTCAGCGGTATTCCAGGCAAGTCAGTAGGCAGCACAGAAAGCATGGTGTGGACGGAAGGTCTTATGGGGAAAGGCTAAGAGACTTGAACCTGTTCTCATTGGCAAGAAGAAGGTTAAGAGGGGATTTGATAGAGACATACAAGATGATCAGAGGATTAGATAGGGTGGACAGTGAAAGTCTTCTTCCTAGGATGATGATGTCAGCGTGTACGAGGGGGCATAATTACAAATTGAGGGGTGATAGATTTAAGACAGATGTCAGAGGCAGGTTCTTTACTCAGAAAGTGGTAAGGGTGTGGAATGCCCTGCCTGCCAATGTAGTCAACTCAGCCACATTAGGGAGATTTAAACAATCCTTAGATAAGCACATGGATGGCGATGGGATAGTGTAGGGGGACGAGCTGAGAATAGTTCACAGGTCGGCGCAACATCGAGGGCCAAAGGGCCTGTTCTGTACTGTATTGTTCCATGTTCTATGAGTTTGTGAAAACGCGGTGGCACATACACTGGTGAAGTGGAGAACATTGACCTATACTCTGGGAATTCTCCCAGATGTTCAGACTCTGTTAAACTGGGTGGCAACCCCAGATCAGAGTAGGCAAGGCCTCTTCTGCCAGTCCTGGGAGAAAAGGACATATTGCCTCCAGAATTCACATAGAGGGGCATTGATTTCCCCTCTCATATCCGGGGCAAATCTCAGGAACAGTGCAGGGCAGCTTTGTATAGAAAGGGCTTGCCTGGATGCACAATGCACTTTCCAAGATGGAGCAGGTAGAAGGGATGCCAGTGAATTTGGGGATGCTGGCAAGTTGCAAGTTTCTGCTGCAAGACTGAGCTGGAATCAGACTTGAAGGACAATAGAGGGATGTGACAGATGATTAAAGTGACATGATTCCAGTAAGTTAGGGTGAGAGAATTTGTTAGGCTTCGTAGAGAGTACCAAGAAACTCCACTAACCCCGATATTAGCCATACAAATCACGGGATTCAACCCTTTGTGATTTGTTGACCACAAACATGTCAGAAAAATATCATTCAATCTGAATGACAACTGACTATACTACAAATTTCATACAAGTAATTAAATAGTTTTCAATACGTTTTTATTGTTGGTAATCTCACCATGATATTAACATAAAGCCAACATAAAGTAAATAACCACACATATTGGTCAATAAACACATTTCTAAGAACTGTTGTTGAAATTCAACTTTTATGTCTTTCACTCATCCAATGTCACACGCAGGACCTTACCCCGTAACACTTTATACATGTAAGACAAATCAGTTTCCACGTTATTTGATACAAAACCATTATTTATTTTGGATTATTAGATGCAAATAATACTGATTATTTATGAAACAAAAATACTAAGTGGGGCAGCCATTAATCATTAAGATTTCAGAAAACTCTGCCAGGCTCTGACAGAGGCTCCGATATCGATTATTTTGGCACTGCTCTTCTGTTGGCCACATTTCCAACCAGGTTGTGTCTCCAATCAGATAGCTGATCCTGAAACCAAAAAGGTACTGATTATGAGGAAGAAAAATGTTGCACATTGATAATGAACACTTCTGAAATGAACAATACCTTGCCATAACTGGTGGTTACTATGACTTTAAGAGGTGTATTTTGTTGTGGACTTTTTTTTAAAGAAGAAAGGGGTACAGAGGTGCAAAGCAGTCTGGTCCAAAGCCAACAGAGTAAACAGCTTGTGAGGCCTTGGGATGTTTTCTTTAAAGTTGAAACAATAGAAGCAGCCTGAATGGGTGGGGTCAAGTTCCCACAGAACCAGTTTTTGTTTAGTTTTAGCTTTCAGTTGCTAGACTCTTGAAGTTGTATGTGGAAGTTTTTATTCCTCTCTCTCTGTTCCAGTTGAAAGCTGGAGTTGTTTTTCCAATTGCTAGAATTGTGTGTGAGACAATCTATTTTATTGAATTTAGCTTTGCCAAAAGTGTGCTTACGGGATGTTACGATATTCAAACAGTTAACTAGTAGTAATTAATATACATACTATTTTGTTAAGTATTGAAATAGAGTTACAGTTAAGTCAATTCTTTTCTTTTATTATATTGTCTGTACTTTAATTATAATGTGTGAATGAAGTGTGATTTTTACCTTTAAAATAAGAAAAGATTCTGTCTAGACTATCTTCTTAATATATTCTGAGGGGGTTTACACTATTCACATTATTTACTTGCAATGGTGACCTCAGAGTTGACCTGTATAAACTGCTGAGGTGGATCAGTTTGGAAAACTTGATAAGCATAAAAACAAATGAGATTCTCCATTCCAAACAAACCAAATCTAATTTTGCACTTTAGGTTTTAGCAAATAGAAGAGAAAATTTCGACGAGAATCTCACTCCTGAGTGGTGAGGGGAATAATTGCAGACACTCACACCTCTTTGCTATCTGACCTCACCTCATCTCTGCGTAGGTCACCGTTTTTCTGGGTACAAAAGAGAAAGTAGATAGCTCGACTTCCCAACTTGAAAGTCAGTGGTAAAGCTAACAGTGCTTCTCTGGGCCCTCCACTTAGCCAGTATTCCCAAAAGGCTTATTTACAGTGACTGCCTGCACCCCTCCACTCATGAAATTTGGCATTAACAAAACACCAGCCTCACCACATTGGGGCTACACAGTGGCTCAGTGGTTAGCACTGCTGCATCACAGCACCAGGGCCCCAGGTTCGATTCCAGCCTCAGGCGACTGTCTGTGTGGAGTTTGCACATTCTCCCTGTGTCTGTGTGGGTTTCCTCCGGGTGCTCCGGTTTCCTCCCACAGTCCAAAGATGTGCAGGTCAGGTGAATTGGCCATGCCAAATTACCTGTAGCGTTAGGTACATTAATCAGAGGGAAATGGGTCTGGGAGGGTTACTCTTCGGACGGTCGGTGTGGACTTGTTGGTCCGAAGGGCCTGTTCCCACACTGTAGGGAATCTAATCTAATCTAATCATCATGGCAGCATATCCCAGAGTAAAGCATAATAGAGTTCAGCACTTTAGTACTGTCCTTGCAAGCTCAGAGAAGAGTGTGGTCGGGAATGTTCTACCCTGAAGTTCAGATTGTCGATTCTTCTTTGTGTCAAGAATTTGAAAGGCGGTTTTGTGACAGTACAATGTCAGAATACTTTTAAACAGAGCTTATTCATTTTTCAATCAACCTGTACAGAGATGTTATGACGCACCTCTGAAACAAGTGGAACTTGATACACAGACCTCCTGGCTCAAAGCTACGGACACTATATTGTACCACAATAGCCCCAGCAGGGCCGCAGAATCATCAGGAGGGGAAGAAGCCATTCGGCCAATGCACCGACCCTCAGAACAGCATCCTATCAAGACCCAGCCGCTACCCCCTTCCAACACCCACACTATCCCTGTGACACCACATTTCCCGTGGTTATTCCACCTAGACTACACACCCCTGGACACTGTCGGCTATTTAGCATGGCCAATCCACCTAACCTGCACATCCTTGGACTGTGGGAGATAACCACAGCACCCATAGGAAACCCATGCACACTCAGGGAGACATGCAAACTGTACACAGACGGTTACCTGGACTTGAACCTGAGTCCCTGACACTGTGAGGCAGCAGTGTTAATCACTGAGCCACCATGCCACCCATGAAAAGAGAATTGATCAGACACTTGGCTAGGATCAGGCAACGATGAGGAAAAGAATCCTCAGGGCCTGAACCAGTAGAATTGAACCCATCACCTTTACAACTTGGCTACAACACTAGCCTACTGCACCCAGTATTCCCAGACAGACTCTCACCCAAGTCTCGTCAAGGCCTGAGTCTGATTAACATCCCTGATTGGATGATATTGGGTGTTTTCAGATGATTATGGATGTAGGCATGATTGCTGCTGTGACACATTATTTCATATAGACTATCAATTAAATGCTAAATGTGGGAGCATATAGCAAATTATACAAAAGAGCAAATTTGCTTCAGAATTTGCAATTTACCTTTTACCATCACTCCACAAGTCTGATCCCTGCCCCATCAGTAGGTAATCATTTTCCAGGTCCACGTTAAATGTTTCTTCACAGCTGGCATGAGTGATGAGTTCTCTGACTTGTCCTTCAATTACATCATCGCTTCCTAAATACAGAATGCATGATCCAGATGGAAGATTATTCTGACCACAGTTCAACATTTCCCAACACATTAGCTGTTAGCTACAGGTGGCTAGAGCCATGTGTGATTATTAAGTGTCAATTAAACTACCATTTCAAGGTTAAGTCAACACAATCCCACCCCATCATAAGAGGGAGCTGACTGGTGGTGTAACCTCAGAGTCACTACACATCAGGTGAGGTTGAGAAGGTGTGAACTCTTGGTATGGAAATTGAAGTTGCAGTGTCATTGTCATTCTATTATAAAGTAGCCACCCAGCCAACTGAGATAACAAATCCTTTACTAAATGACACACTCGGCATTTGCAATTGAGGACATGTACCATCACAGACTGCTTACAGTGTAGAAGGAGGCCATTCAGTCTGTCATATCTGTGTCAGCCCTTTGCCGAGAATAGAATCACAGAATTATGGACAGTGAAGAAGGAGACCATTCAGCCCATTGTGTTTTCACCAGCTCTCTAAACATTTTGACATTGCGTCAACCTCCTGCTATTTCTCCTTAACCCTGCGTTTTATTTCAATTTAAATAATCACCTAATGCACGCTTGACCTTGGCTCCATCACCCTTCCAGGCACTTTTGGACCCTAGTTGCTCTTTGTGTGGAAAAATATTTTCTCACCTCCCATTTGCAAAACACTTTAAACTGGTGTGCTGTAGTTTTTAATCCTCTTCGGAGTGCAAACAGTTTCTCACAATCTCTGTTGTCCAGGCCTCTCATAATTTTGGAAACACCTATTAGTTGTCCTCTTAGCCTTCATCTCTCAAGGAAAACAGTCCCAAAATTACCAGTCTATCCTTAGAACTGCAGTTTCTCATCCCTGCAACTGTTCTAAACCACTCCTACACTCGCACTAATTAATTCATATCCTTCTTAAAGTGCAGTGCTCAGAACTATCTGATATAATCACATTGCAACCTCCCTGCCCTTTACTCTGTGCCTCTATTAATAACGTCTGGAATACAGTACGTTTTATTAATTGCACTCTTGTTCTGTCCTGTGGCTAGTAATCACTGTTAAACATATCTGCCCAGGTTTCTCTGCTCCTGCTCCTTGAGAATAGATCCCTTTCTTTTGTTCTATCTGTCTGCTTTGTACTAATGTATTATCAAATTCTTCTCCACATTGAACTTCATTTGCCACCTATGCACCTACTCCAGCAACTTGTCAATGTCCTTTCAAAGTTCTATACAGAGTCCCAGTTTGCAACTCTTCCAAGATAGCTTTGTGTCCCCTGCACAACAAAACCTAGATTATATATATTTATAAAAGATAACGCTTCCAATACTGACTCCTGGGGATCTCTGCTACAAATCTCTCTCCTGCTCAAAAATGACCCATTAAAAGCCTCACTGTGTTTCCTATCCCTCAGCTAATTTTGATGCCCATGTTCTCTCCTTTTTATCCATGAACTGACATTGTGGGTATTCCTACAGCACAATACTGCAGTGGTTCAGGAAGGCAACTCTCCACCACCTCCTCTCCATCTAATTAGAGATGGACAATAAATGCTGACCCAGCCAGTGACACTCATATCCCTCGACTACTTGTTTCAAACCTAATAGCATTAAAACCTCCAGGAAAGCAGTGTAAGGATTTCCTGTCTTCTTAAAGAGTGTGTTTATACTACCACTGACTTAATGCAGATCAAGGACAGCTGGATTCATCAAGGGCAGCTAGTTTTAAAGTTGTTAACGTTTTGCCTATAAATGTAGAACAACCTCGGTTATCCAAACATCAATTATCCGAATTTCGGACTATCCGAACAAGATCTCAAGGTCCTGGAGAAACACTATCCATTACCCAAACAATCAGTTATCCGAACAAAATACTCCCCCCCGCCCGTCTCTTTTGGATAATCGAGGTTATTCTGTACTGTGCCTTATACCTACCTATCATACCATGCCTGAGGAAGGAGCAGACCTCTGAAAGCTTGCAACTTCAAATAAATGTGCTGGATTATAACCTGATGTTGTTTGATTTTTGACCTTATCCACCCCAGTCCAACTCTGGCATCTCCACTTCATTGTATGGTACAGTATTGTTGATAATACATTCCCTGCGTTATTACAACCACATACCCATGTGGAAAAGGATGGATTGGTAATTCCTTTGGATAGTGTACAATTTCCAGTGTTATGTGTAGTCAAATCTATATTTATGACTTTTCTTATTTAATATTCAAAACAAAAAGCTATAGCCTTTCTCACAAGTCTACTGGGATACTGTTTTGAGGTGTCTTTTTGAAGTCCATGTACACCAACTCAACATCACTACCCTCATCAATTGCAACCTCTTCATAAAACTACAGCAGGACAGTTAGACATGATCTTCCTTTGATAAATCCCCATTGGCTCTTAGAAATTTAAACAAATTTTTACATCCCACTATTAATACGATCCGAATAATGGTTTCTAGAAGTTACCCTGTGACCAACATTAAACTGACCTGTCTGTATTTGATCTGGTTATCTTTACAATCTTTTTCAGACAAGGCTGTAAAGTTTGCAAATTCTAATGGCCTCTGGCCGCATCCCAGAGCCGCAGGGAAGTCACTGCCAACGTCTCTTGCAGTTCCCATTCTCACTTCTTTCAATATCCTCGGATGCATCTCATCCGGTCCCAATGCCCGATCAACTTTGATTATTGACAACTTATCCAAAACTCCGCCTGAGCCGATCTTAAATCCTTCTAGTGATTGAATTGTCTCCTTGGTCATGGCCCAGGCTGCATCTGCCTCTATTTAATAATTCTGTCATGCCCGTTACCTCTTTGCGTAAATCTCCTGCTTTGCCACTAATCAGCCGTACTTTTTTTTTTACCATTTACATACCTATAGAAGGCCTTGGAATTTTCCTGGAAGTCAGTGGCTCACCTTTTTTTAATCTAATTCCTCTTTGCTTCTCCTATTTGCTTCCCCACCTCACTTCTGACCCTGCCAATAGTTAACTTCATTCCCAATTTTATTTCCTACAACACAGTTTTCTCCTTTTAACCGAATTTTTAGCTTCTCCATCACCAACAGAGCTCTGAATTTGTTTGCCCTTCCTTTCTCTTTTGAGAGAATATCCATGTAATGGATCTTATGCATCTCCTCTTAGAAGGAAACCCATTACTCAGCCACAGTTTGTCCTGCCAACCTTTCTTCCTATTTATCCAACTTGGTTCCATTCTTGCGCCATTGAAGTCCTCTCTCTGTCAGTCAATTACTCTGAGCCTGGATTGCTCATTAGCATCTTCCACCATGGTCCTCAAACTTATAAAGCGATGCATACTGTGCCCTAAGTGATCACTCATGGACAATTACTCTACTTGGCCCACCTCATTTCCAAGATTCCGGTCTGGCAGCGTCTCCTTTCTTTCTGGATTTACAAATACTGCCGTAGGAAATTCTCCCGAGCACAATCTCAGAATCAAGAGCTTAGCGCTGGAAAAGCACAGTAGGGCAGGCAGCATCCGAGGAGCAGGAAAATCGGCATTCCCGATGAAGGGCTGTTGCCCGAAACGTCGACTCTCCTGCTCCTCGGATGCTGCCTAACCTGCTGTGCTTTTCCAGCACCATGCTCTCGACTCTGATCTCCAGTCCTCACTTTTAGATAGATAGATCACTTACAGTGTGGAACCGGCCCTTCGGCCCAACAGGTCCACACCGACCCTCCGAAGAGCAAACCACCCAGACCCATTCCCCTACATTTACCCCTTCACCTGACACTACAGGCAATTTAGTGTGGCCAATTCACCTGACCTACACATCTTTGGACTGTGTGAGGAAACCGGAGCACCCGGAGGAAACCCCCGCAGACACGGGGAGAACGTGCAAACTCTACACAGTTGCCTGAGGCGGGAATTGAACCCAGGTCTCTGGCGCTGTGAGGCAGCAGTGCTAACCACTGAGCCACCGTTGCCACACTCTAGGAATGCCTCCCCTCCACTGTTCTTGACACTACCATTATTCCACCGGTAATTAATAAGAGCTGCTCCATTTCTCACAACTATCAGTAAGTTCCTTGAAGATTTGTGTCTCGACTTCGTTCCCACCAGTGAGTGGTCTACAGATTATACCAGACAATATAATTGCATCACCTTGGTTCATTAGCCAATTTGGTTCCAAAGAAACAAAGAAACTTTACAGCCCAGGAACAGGCTCTTCGGCCCTCCAGGCCTGAGCCAATCCAAATGTACTGTCTAAACTTGCTGGTTGCTGAACCCTGTGGGACAAGTTTTTCCAGAGCTGTCATCACGTCCTAAACCAAAAACGCGATTTTCTCTCCATTCTCATGAACATGAAAATAACTCACCTTGTTTTATGACAGACTTAACTTCCATTTCATAATAGATGTAATTGTCTCTCTTTTCCTTCTTTTTAAATGCTATTTTGTATACTAAAAGGGATGAAACAGATTTAAAAAGAAAGATGTTAAAGGTTGCTTTTTTTTTATCATAGCCAAGCTGAGACATCAGAAATAACTGGAGAGCATGCTATTGATGGCTAGAATCATAGAATCCCTACAGTGGAGAAAGAGGCTTTTCAGCCCATTGAGTCAGCACTGACCCTCTGAAGATATCCCACCCAGACCCAGACACCTACCTTATTGCCACAGCTATGGGTTTGCCAAGGCTAACCAACCTTTCCAAACAGCCCTGGACGCAATGGACAATTTAGCATGGCTAATCCATCTTGGACAATGGGAGGAAACCCACGTTGACACTGGGAGAACACACAAACTCCACACGGACAGTCACCCAAGGCTAGAATTGAACCCAGCTTCCTGGTGCTGTGAGGCAGTAGTGCCATCCACTGAGGCAACATGCCTCTTTAGTTTAGAAATGTCCAAACAGTGGGGATGACCCCACTGTTGGGAGTTACGGAACAAGAGTTTTGGGGTCATGAGCATGCAGCTTCAACTGCCCAGCTGGTAGCTAGACATCTTCAAAGCTTGTATTTGTGTTGGTGGACATATGACCTCATCAATTGTTCCCCAATCTCTGACTCCGATAGCAAAAAAAAACACCTGTAAAGAGGTAGGTTTGGTTGAAGGTGCCCTGCTTAACAACTCAAGGCTCCCATTCCCCGCCTCCTCCGACCCATCAACACTTTAGCAGCCTATTTCACATAAGTCTGAAACATTAAAATGTGGTCACAACAGAAGAGTGTTAGAGAAGCACTGGCTGACCTATTACAGGTATTCCCCCGCTATCCGAAAGTAGAGTGTTCCTATGAAACCTTTTGTAAGGCAATGGCACAAAGCAAAGAAGCACTAACTTAAAATGGGAAAAAATTCACCTTTTCTCGTGAAGGTGGAAATCCTCTTCGGATTTCTTTCAGTTAGCGAGAAAAGGTACTAATGTAGGTCTTTCATAAAAATGAAGTGGCTTAAAGTGAACTTCCGAAAAGCAGGGGATACCTGTAATCGGGTATGTGTCCCCCAAACCCTGCCCGAAATCTGCAAGCTTCAATCTGGACAGTCAGGGATCGATTTCAATTGTTTTGGCTACCTCAAGTAAGAAGCAGATTGCTCCAAATGCATTCTGGGAGAAGTTAGACTGAGACTTTGCCGAGCACAGAATGTGTGACACATGAGTTTGGAGAGATACGTTTCAATGCTGAACACATACAACAAACTTGGCACAAACAGCTTCTCTGTCATTAACTTCGCAAGTTTTCTTCCTATGTTACTCATTGCTGTGTCCAGGAGTTTGATCCTCAGTTATGGGAGACTCCCAGACAATCAGGATAGTGATGGTGGCCGGGAGGGAGCAGTCATATCACAATAACATGAGCCTGGATCAGGGTAACAAAAGCTAGCCAGCACTATGGCTACCCTCCAATACAGTGGCCCCCAACGTCATCCTGTGATGGACACTGATGAAGTGTCACTTATTTCCTGACAGGGAAAGCATATTTCTTGTGAAGCAAACAAAAAATGGCAATTTCAAATATTTAGCAATTGGGTAGATTTAGTGCTCTTTGGTTGAGTTTGGTACCCTGAGATGGTGAAAGGGAAGGAACTGGAACAAAACCTTTGCATTCTTAAGAGACTATTTGACAAGAATCAAGAGGGCTTTTTTTGATCATTCATATTCTAAGCATAAACTTGTTTCTATTGATTTAACATCTCATTAAATTTGTCTATATAATACGCATGAACCATAACCATTACAGTCGCAATGATCAACTGCATATTCAATGTTTGATTCCACAGACCCTTCTTCAGAACAATTCTGATGAAGGGTCACTGGATTCAAAATGTTAACTGTTTTCTCTCTAGAGATGCTGCAGGACCTGCTGAGTTTCTCCAGCACTTTGTGTTTGTTTCAGATCTCCAGCATCTGTTGTTCTTTGGTTTTCAATTAAATATGCATGGTTTATAACAAGCCATTTAGAGATTAGACACAAGCATTTTTAATGCAGTGTGTTGAATTTACCATAATCCGTTCCATGTTCACATGCTTTATCTTCACGAACACCTGGAGAGATACGTTGTTCAGGCAATTTAGCTGTTATACAACTGCCTGCAAAACAAAACCAGAATTTAACTGACATACAATTGCCTGAAAGAAAACAGAATTTAACTTATGTACAACAATCTACAAAAAAAACCAGAATTTAATTGATATACAACAGCCTCCAAAAAAAAACAGAATTTAACTGATATACAGCTGTCTACAAAAAAACACAGAATTTAACATATATACAACTGTCTGCAAAAATAAAACAGAATTTAGCTGATATACAGTTGTCTACAAAAAACACAGAATTTAATTGATATACAACTGTCTACAAAAAAAGAATTTAACTGATATACAACTGCCTGCAAAAAAAACAGAATTTAATTGATATACAACTATCTGCAAAAAAAACAGAATTTAACTGATATACAACTGCCTGAAAAAAAAAGAATTTAACTGATATACAACTAACTACAAAAATACACAGAATTTAACTGATATACAACTGTCTACAAATAAAAAACAGAATTTAACTGATATACAACAGCCTACAAAAAAACCCAGAATTTAACTGATATACAACTGCCTGAAAAAAAGAATGTAACTGTTACCCAACGGTCTACAAAATAAACAGAAAGTAACATTTGCATAATTTCTGTGTTCCAGTTCAGTTGTTTCGGATAATGCATTAAAATGAAAGTGCAAAGCTTTGAATAGTTAGCTGTCTTCACTCTTAAAGAGCTTTCATTAACAGGCAGGTATTCATAACTGTTACATAAATAATTCTTAGGTTTAAAACAAAAGCCGAAATTGCTGGAGAAAGTCTACAGCATACATGAAGACAGAAAGCACAGTTAATGTTTCATTTGGACTCCAAACATTAACTTTGTTTTTTTTTCACCATAGATGCTGCCAGACCTGCTGAGTTTCTCTAGCTATTTCTGTTTTTGTTTCAGATTTCTAACACTCAGGGTTCTCTTTTTTTTATTTTATAGTAATACTTAGGTTTAGTTGATTATTGTTTTCATTTGTTAGGGCTGAGATGGGAAGAGTGTACTTCCTATTCAATCCCATTAGTCCACAATGGGATAATAAATATTTTACTTGGTTCCTCATATGGTCAGTTGTATGCTTTCCCCAGATCAAACTTAAAATAGAAAGATCCACTAATGAAGCTTCTTGAATACATTCAAAATTTATTTCAAGACTTATTCAATAACAAATATAAATCTATAACAAATGATATCATAAATATATAGAAATATAAATCTATATTAATGAAAAAATAAATGTTTATTCGAAATAACTCAACATAAGCACATTCAGGCATAACACATAAAGAGGGTAAGAGTAAATAAAGTGGATTTCTCTCTGAAGGAATTCACCATGGAGAGGAAAATACTTTGGCCAATAAATCTTAGTTCTTGAAGTGAAAAAGGTTGAGATTGAGATGGTCAGATAGCCGTTGTTTTGACATTCTGCCATGTATAGACAGGTATCAACAAACACTGACAGCCATCTCTGGGATCTGGGCAGATGCAGTTTGCTCAAAAATCTTCCACTTCCCCTTCAAGAGGACAAACTGAGTTCCCAATGACAGATCATTTTTCAGAAACTGAATTGGAAGCATTTACCTTCACCAGGCTGGTCACCACTGAAAATCCAAACAAAGTACTTTACTGAAAAACAGCTATAAAACTCAGTCATAAAAACAGCTAGATGTTCTCCCTGCAATGAGCTCAAGTAACCAAGATACACTATTATCTGGAATTATGTGGGGCTGAATCCCGTTTTCTTTTGGCTAAGTCCAAACTACATTGAGTTTTTGGAGGAATTTTTGTAGTGAAGCATAGCAGGTCTTCACACCTTATTGTACAAAACTTGCTACGTTAATTATCTACCCACATCGCATGCTGTCTCTCATGTCTGATTTCTACCCCATCTTATCACACACCATCCCCAGAATGATTCAGTACTCAGTGGATACCTCTTGTGCCTGCCCCATGTCAGAAAGGCAACTGAGCATATGGACAAATGTTAACAAATTGACGCTGCTCGTCCCTGGCAAAATCATAGAGTCAGAGAGAGGTACAACACGGAAACAGACCCTTAGGTCCAACTCGTCCATGCCGATCAGATATCCTGAATAAATCTAGTCCCATTTGCCAGCACATGGCCCATATTCCTCTAAACCCTTCTTATTCACAAACCCATCCAGATGCCTTTTAAATCTTACAATTGTACCCACCTCCACCACTTCCTATGGAAGTTCCTTCCTTACACGCACCACCCTGTGTGTGAAAAAGTCCCCCTTTAGATTGTTTTTAAGTTTTTCCCCTCTCACCATAAACCTATGCCCTCTAGTTTTGACTCCAATACCTGGGGAAAAGACCTTCACCATTCACCCTATCCATGCACCTCATGATTTTATAAACCTCTATAAGGTCACCCCTCAGCCTCTGACACTCCAAGAAAAACAGCCCCAGCCTGTTCAGCCTCTCCCTACAGCTCAAACCAACATTCTTGTACATCTTTTCTGAACCCTTTCAAGTTTTACAACATCCTTCCAATAGTCATGGCACAACAGCCAAAAGACCATGCTACCCTTGGCACATTGTACTGTGGCTGATGCTCCCGTGCACGCACATTGTCATTCTCTCACACAAATTGCTGTTTAATCACCATTGCAGATACCTCACCTTCCTATGGCTACATTTTGTGTAAAATAGCCCCTTGATCAGCACAATCCTGTATCCAATATCCATTGTAGATCCATATCGTATTATTGTCCAGTCAGAGAACATCACATACAGCTAATCAATCGTATACTTTCAAATACAAAATTGAGCTTTTATTTCCAGACAGCTTATTAGAGATCCACTGGGGAGGTGATGGCCTAATATATTTTCACTTGACTGTTAATCCAGAGACCCAGGCAATGTTACAGCTTCAAATCCCACCAGAACACACACTGGAGATTGAACTCAACAAAAATCTGGAATTAAGAATCTAATAAAGACATTGTTGAAGGTCAGGGAAAGCCCATCTTGTTCTTTGATGTTTTTTTAGGGAAGGAAACTGCCTTCCTTACCTGGTCTGGCCTGTGACCATATAGAGGTAGACAAAATTATGAGTGCATGGATAGGATAAATAGACAAGGTCTTTTCCCTGGGGTGAGGGGAATCTAGAACTAGAGGGGAAGAGGGGAAAGATATAAAAGAGACCTAAGGGACGACTTTTTCATGCAGATGGTGGTACGTGTATGGAATGAGCTGCCAGAGGAAGTGGTGGAGGCTGGAACAATTGCAACACTTAAAAGGCATTTGGATGGGTATATGAATAGGAAGGGTTTGGAGGGATGTGGGCCGGGTGCTGACAGGTGGGACTATATTGGGTTGGGATATCTGGTCAGCATGGACGGGTTGGACCGAAGAGTCTGTTTCCGTGCTGTACATCTCTATGACTCTATGACTCTTAACTGCCCTCTGGGATGGATATTAAAGCTGCCTCAGCCAGTGATATCCTCATCCCATGACTGAATTTTGAAAAAATGTCATGACCGTTGTGATGATTTGGCAGATACTTGATGCCAATGTCAATGGACATGTGTGTGTGATTAGTGCCCATGGGATAATGCCCTGAGATGTTGTCCAGTGTCCATCATGGGGGTGGCTCAGAGAAAACAGCAAGCTGAATTTGCCAGGTACACAATCTGGTTTTCCTTTTTGGGTTTTCCCCATCATCGAGTTTGTTTGGCAAGTTTGCTAAGAAGGGAGTGTGAACAACAATGAGCCGCACTGAGGCATTAACAGTGTGTTTCACAAGCGTTAATTCCAGTCAACTGGCATCTTGAGTCAGAATCTCGCCATGCTATTCTGACAAGCAGAAAAAATGGTGCGTGATGGTCTAGATGTCATGCCCGATTCTGCCATCCATCTCGCCAAAGCCTACATTGCTCAAAGCCCTATTAGGTTCCATTTATAATTTTCAATTGTTTTCAAGAGTTTCACTTTCCCTTAAAAATCCATAATCCTTCAAACTAAGTGAACAGAAATTGTTAAATATAAAGACATCATAAGTTACAATATCCAATTTTTTTTTCATATCCAAATCATCTCAAAAAGATTGCAGCAATATTTTCTTCTGGGAAAGATTTATTATGCTGATCAAAGTATTTTACCATTCCTCTTATCCTTCAATTACAATTTGCCTAAAATTGCAACAGGTCCATGGTAGAGCCATCTCCCAGGCCCTAGAATCCTCCCTGGATCATCTGGATAACAAGAAGACCTATGTCAGACTCCTATTGAGTGATTTTTGCTCTGCTTTCAACACCATAATTCCAACCAAGCTCATCTCCTAACTCTGAGACTAAGGAACTGTATTCCCCTCTCTGCAATTGTACCCTTGACTTCCAGACCCACAGACTGCAATCAATAAGGACAGGCGACAAAAACTCCCCCTTAAAACTGGTGCCCTAGATGCTTATGTACTCAATCCCTCACTCCTTACACACTCACAACCTTGTGGCCAAATTCTGCTCTAACTCTGTTTACGAGTTTGCTGACCACTGTAGTGGGTCAGATCTTAAACAATGATGAGACAGAGTACAGAAAAGAGACAGAGAGCTTAAGGGCATGTGCAAAGAGAACTATCTCTCCCTCAATGTCAGCAAAATGGAGGAGCTGGTCATTGACTTCAGGAAGTGGTGTAGAGGGCACCCCCCTGTCTGTATCAATGGAGCTGAGGTGAAGATGGTCAACAGCTTTCAAGTTCCCAGGGGGGACGATCACCAACAATCTCCAACAATCTGTCCTGGTACATCCATGCTGGCGCAATGGTTAAGAAAGCACACCAATGCCTCTCCTCCCCCAGGAGGCTAAGGAAATCTAGCATGTCCAAAAGGACTCTTACCAATTTTCATAGACGCACCACAGAAAGTATCCTATCTGGATGCATCACAGTTTGGTGTGGCAACTGCTCTGCCCAAGACAGCGAGAAACTACAGAGAGTTGTGAACACAGCCCTGTCCATCACACAAACCAGCCTTCCATCCATTGACTCCATCTACACTTACCACTTCCTCGGGAAAGCAGCCGATATCATCAAAGACCCCTCCCACCCCAGTTATTGTCTCTTCCACCCTCTTCTGTTGGGAGGAAGATGAAATAATTTGAAAACACACAGCAACAGATTCAAGAACAGCTTCCTCTCTGTTGCTAGCAGACTTTTGAACAGGCCTCTCATATATTAGAGTTGATCATCCTCTGCACCTTCTCTGTCGCTGTAACACACTATTCTGCATTCTGTTCTACTACCCTGATGTACTTATGGGAGGTATGATTTGTCTGGAAAGCATGCAAAACTCTTCCCTGTATCACGGTACATGGCAATAATAAATTAAAATCCTTCTTCAAAATCTCCTTTTTGATATAAAGTAGACTTTTGCAACCTTGCCTTAATTCTGGAAGAAGTTGTTCTTGATGCAATTAGAGCACAGGGACAGCAGCAAAGTGGGCCATTCAGCCCTTCAAGTTGAATTACGTCTTCACTTGGAAGGTCTTGATCTTCTTCCTCAGAAGACGGCACCTGTTCTCTCAGCCCTGCAGTATCGGTCACATCCCCTCCATATCTGCTCCAGTTATGCAGACCACAACATGAAAGGATTGTGTAGCACACTCTGGATCATCTACTATATACACCCCAAACTGACCCCAGCACTGGAGAGTCACCTTCATGAGCTATCATCTGCTTCACAATACCCAGGATGGAAGAATAGCTACTTTTCCAAACTATTTCATTAAATGCATTTTAAAACATGTCAAAGAATGATATATGCAAAGAGAAAATGTGGCTTTTTATAGCTTTCGGGTGACCAACAATCACCAGAGTTTGAACTCTTAGAGATGACCTTACTGAAACAGAATTCTTACAGGGCTTGACAATTTGGAACATTGCGTGCAATTCTGGTCCCCTTCCTATTGGAAGGATGTTGTGAAACTTGAAAGGGTTCAGGAAAGATTCGCAGGGATGTTGCCAGGGTTGGAGCGTTTGAGCTCGCTGGAAGAGAAAGCCATGGACTCCAGTATGAATTCTGCCCATCAACTAATACTCCTGTGTTGGACATTGTTGTCACTCATGTATGTATGGCTATACTTCATATTCATAAAACAGGCTGGGGCTATTTTCCCAGGAGCGTCGGAGGCTGAGGGGTGACCTTATTGAGATTTTAAAAATCATGAGGGGCGTGGATCGGATAAAGAGACAAAACCTTTTCCCTGTGATAGAGCAGTCCGGAACTAGAGGGGAAAGGTTTACTGTGAGAAGGGAAAGATATAAAAGGGTCCTAAGGGGCAACTTTTTCTCACAGAGGGTGGTAGGTGGATGGAATGAGCTGCCAGAGGAAGTGGTGGAGGCTGGTATAAATGCAACATTTAAAAGGCATCTGGATGGGTATATGAATAGGAAATGTTTGGAGGGATATGGGCCAAGTGCTGGCAAATGGGACTAGATTGGGTTGGGATATCTGGTCAGCATGAACAAGTTGGACCGAAGGGTCTGTTTCCATGCTGTACATCTCTATGACTCTAAGCTTGATGCTGACAGGTTTTTCTCTGCTGGCTGGAGAGCATGACCTGAGAATGAAAGGCTGGTAATTTAGGACTTAAATAAGGAGACACTTCTACCCTGGTCATGCTCCTGTTTTATGAAGATGAAGTATAGCCATACATACATGAGTGACGACCATGTCTAACACAGGAGTGTCAGGTGGTGGACAGAATGCAGGCTGGGGTCAATGGCTTTCCATTACACAGTGACAATGCTCAAAGGAAGGAGCTATACTCACAGGCAGTGCAGGTTAAAGAAATTTAACAACAATGTTAAATTCCATCTCCATCACTGGAAGTGGAATCCAGCATAAGAACAGGATCTAAGTAGATTGGCTACGACCCATGTACACAATTACTAAAATGCTCTGCATTCTCTGGGGTATTAAAACTGATGTAAGTCAAGTTTGCACTAGAAACCAAGGCATCACAAATGGTATATCTACATCAATTGATGTTAACATGAAAGAAAATATCATCCAACAACAATTGCATTCCCGGGAATAATAGCACCACATGAAACTTTTAACGTAGATTACAGCCTGAACATAATTAAATGAAAAAATATACCCATATAAATCTAATAAAACTGAATCTTACCTTCTGCACATCTGCAAACATCACCTTGACAGATTTTGCTCAGCATGGAACTCCTTTCATTGACATTGTAGAATTTAGTGCAACTGTTCTCTGCATGAAGGTAATGAAATTGACATAAATATAGCGTAGCTGTATTAAGACAAGCAATATGAACTACTCACCCTCAACGTAAAGTACGAAAACTGACTTCCTAATAAAGCCTCTCTGAAAATCATGAATGGAACACCTTGATTATGAACCCAAAATTTACTGTGTGCAAGAATAATCATGTAAAGTTTCTTTGTCCTGAGATAGAAAACAATTATCAAATTTAGATAAATTCATTTCACAATTAATACTTAGAGATTCCTAACTTTAGCATACCTCCTTTTTTGAGAAGTGAACTGAATTTTATCATTTTGTCAAGTCAACAAATATTTTAATCTCCACAATTGAGTCTATTTCAAAAACCTTTAATTGTTTTTTATATAGCTGTCCTGTGTTCATTGTCCTACTTTTCCTTTGACATACAATTTTTCAAGCAACTTTACATTTTCTTTCTTTCTTATGTTAACTTGGTTTCCCTTGGGTGGAAATCAGTAATGTAGTCTTGCAAATACTTACCTGTGTCATAATATTCGTAAATCTTAACAGAAGCTGGTTGTATAAGTCCGACTTTGAAGAATTGATGTACTTTAAATCCGAAACAAGTTTCTTCTAAGTGTGAAACCTGTTTGTGATTTGGAAGAGAAAATCAGAACACAATTGATCAATTAAATAAAGTCCCAAAAAGCTGCTCTCTCATTGGACTGGTAGCAGTTTAACCCGAGGGTCACCATAACTCAGGCAAGAGGCAAAGTTGAACACAGAAACATAGAGGATAGGAGCAGAAGGAGGCCATTTGGCCCTTTGAACCTGCTCTGCCATTCATCACCATAATTGGTTG
The DNA here is from genome assembly GCF_037043375.1 of Chiloscyllium plagiosum. Lineage (NCBI taxonomy): Eukaryota > Metazoa > Chordata > Chondrichthyes > Orectolobiformes > Hemiscylliidae > Chiloscyllium > Chiloscyllium plagiosum. The sequence continues at coordinate 8,380,581 of NW_028270183.1, forward strand.
ATGTCCAACCCAACAGCCAAATCCTGCTTTCTCCCCATAACCTTTGATCCCATTCCTCCCAAGTGCTATATCTATCCACCTCTTGAACACATTCAATGTTTTGGCATCAACTCCTTCCTGTGGTAATGGATTCCACAGGCTCCCCACTCTTTGGGTGAAGAAATGCCTCCTCATCTCCGTCCTAAATGGTCCACCCCGAATCCTCAGAGTGTGACCCCTGGTTCTGGATGCACCTACCATCAGGAATATCCTCCCTGTATCTACCCTGTCTAGTCCTGTTAGAATTTTATAAGTCTCTGTGAGATCTTCCCTCACATTTCTGCGCTCCAGTGAAAACAATCCTAAACTAGTCAATCCCTCCTCATACGTCAGTCCCACCATCCCCGGAATCAACTCAGTAAAGTTTAGCTCCACTCCCTTGAGAGCGAGAGCATCCTTCCTTAGAAAAGAAGACCAAAACTTCACACAATATTCTAGGGGTGGCCTCACCAGGGTCCTGTACAACTGCAACAACACATCCCTGCTCCTGGACTCGAAATCTCTTGCAATGAAGGCCAACATACCATTTCCCTCTTTACTGCCTGCTGCACCTGAATACATACCTTCAGCAACAGGTGTACAAGGACACCCAGGTCCCACTGTACACTCCCCTCTCCCAATTTATACCCATTCAGGTAGTAATCTGCCTTCTCATTTTTGTTTCCAAAACCTCGCATTTATCCAAATTATACTCCATCTGCCATTGATTGGCCCACTCACCCAACCTATCCAGATCATGCTGAAGGACTTCTGCATCTTCATTACAGTTCACCCTCCCACCCAACTTGGTATCATCTGCAAACTCTAAGATGTTACACTTTGTTCCCTCATCCAAGTAATTAATATATATTGTTGAGAAAGAGTATCCTGCATGATAATCTCAGCCAGTGAGGGAACTGGACCTACATTGTTGGTATCAATGTTGCATCTCAAATCAGACATCCAGCCAACAGAGCTAACCAACCTACAGTTAATAAAATTTAGCTAAATGGATTAGTTCAAATATGTGAAATGAAGGAAATGGTGCAGCAATATTGGAAATGCAATTCACCTGAAGAGTGTTTCAGAAGTGTTAAAGATAGACAAAACGTTGACAAAACCTTATACTATGCATGCATGGTTGAAATGTTCAACACCATTAAAACTCAATTGTTAACACAATCCGAATTAAATTCTAATTTGATCAGAATAGCTTCTAACTTCTGAAACCTAGTGACAAAAAAAAATTAAAATCCAACTCATTAGCATGGTAGATGGTAAAGTTCTCAAATTTTTCATTTTGAGCTTCAGTTTAAATTTAGCAGAGGAGAAAGTGAGGTCTGCAGACGCTGGAGATCAAAGTTGAAACTTTATTGCTGGAACAGCACAGCAGGTCAGGCAGCATCCAGGGAACAGGAGATTCGACGTTTCGGGCACAGGGCCTGTGCCCGAAACGTCGAATCTCCTGTTCCCTAGATGCTGCCTGACCTGCTGTGCTGTTCCAGCAATAAAGTTTCAACTTAAATTTAGCAGATACTTAAGAGAAGGGGCTGACTACGCTGTACAAGAGATGACATCAGTAAGGGAGTGGTGTGGTTAGCTCAGCTGGATGGATGGTTGGTTCAGAACGCAGAGTGATGCCAACAGTGTAGGTTATTTCCCACACTAGCTGAGGGTACCATGAAGGACTTACCTTCTCAATCTCTCCCTTTACCTGAGGGATGGTGAGCATACAGTCAGAATTTGGTGAAATAAATACTCTTCCTTAGTAAGATGTGCAAAGGAAGTAGAACCAGAGCATTTTTCTTGCGTTGCTGGAGCAGGTTGTTCATGGATCATTTGTCACAGACACTCAAAGTATCTTACTGACAAACAGTGGAGTCTTTTGTACCAAACAGGTTAATAGAAATGAACAATGCTTGCATATCATTGTTGTTAAAATGATGTTGCTCACTTCAATGCAAAATACATAGTCTGTTGGATGATGTCCCAAAGTTAGAGCACGGATCAGATTAGGGTTAATTTTTTAAGCTTTCCCAATCTGGGAGCAACTAAGCTGGTAAACAACTAAATGGGGCTGTGTGGGTTTCCTTACCGGGAGTACACCAGCTTAGAAAAATTCAAAATGACCAACACAGCTACAAACATTTTGGGACCAAGTGCCAACATCTTTCTTTTTTTGTGGAAATGTAAGTAGTTTCTTACCGAATCCAAATAAATAATCAATGATCCTTGAGCTGATAACGCCTTGTCTAGTTCAAATCTTGATATATAGGTATCGACTCCATTTTGAAGCTGGAAATAAAGGTTAATAAATTATTGGATAGAAACATATTGCAACAATGTTAAGGATATAGAACTAGATTTGAATGTTCAAGGGATGACGTGGTTGTCAGATCACTTGCTCCATTTTTATATGTAATCAGGTAGACAGCTCCTGTCTCTGCAGAGGACATAAAAATTCTTAAGATCAATGATCTCCAAGAGAATATTCAAACTGAGTTCAGTCATAAATGAAAATATTGTCCCAGTCATGGCTGCCACCATCAGATACATTCCTACCTCAACCAACAGCATTTATATCTTCTTCAACTTGTGTGCCCACTCAGGAAATTAAGGGACATGGAGATCACAAGAGGAGATCAAGTCAAGGTCAGCCGTGACCTTATTGAGTGGCAGCACAACGTTGACATTTCAAATGGCTGACACCAGCCCCCACTTCTTAAGTTCGTCAAAGACAAATTGGTCATTTGTTGGGCTGGTTGCAAGAGATCCTGCTGTGAACGAGTTATGTAATAGCTTTCTATTGTTTGAAGCGATGCAGTTAAGTGAAACACTTTGAGATATTTCTCAAAGGTCACGAGGTTGCAAAACTAAGAATTAGGAGCTTGAATAGGATGAAAAGACCCTATGGCCTATTCTGTCAGACAACATAATCATGAATATCTATTTAAACTGTACCTTCCCTCACTGTCTTCTTATAATTCCCTCAATGCCTAAATTGCACTCTTGAATCCCTCCCAAATAAATGGCCATCCACAGCTGTTTGCGAGGACACCTCCAAAAATTCACAACTCTCGAGTAAAGAAATTTCTCCCCAACTCAGGCATCTGAATGGCTGACCACTTATCTGAAGACAATGCTCTTCATTCAGGGAGACAGCCTCTCCACATTTACCCCACCAGCGACTCAAACAAGGTGACCCACTATAATGAGATCATCTCTCACACTTCCAAAGCTATAGGCCATTCTACTCAATCTCTCATCACAGGATAGCCCTGTCATCCCAGGAATCAATGAACATTACCCATTATGGCTTTGTTAACGAGGACACTGGAAGTCTACAGAATTGTACACCAGGGCGCAGACTCACCAAAGCTCAGAACATGAGCCACAAAACATCCTTTCTCTCATAGTTTAAACTCTTTGTAATAAATGCCAAGTTATTAGTTCCCTTTATAACTTTTTCGCTGCATCGCCATTCACAACTTTGTGCACGAGGAGAACCGAATCTCCTCAAATATCAACATTTACTAGCTTGTCATCTTTTTTAAAAAAAAAATGTATTCTGGTTTCCTTTCTTCCTATCAGTGTGGTTAATCCACGCTTACCCATTCACTTCCAAAATATATTCAATGAACAGTTTCCCCAAGTTTCTTTTTGTTCTTCCAGATTATACGAAAATTGGAATCCCAATAGTAACTCCATACCTTTGACACAAGGTGCCCCCATTTTGTGTTTTACGCTCTGATTATTGTTAGGGAGACCATAACTATTCTTACAATTGCTACAGAGAATGCTGGAGAAACTCAGCAGGTCAGGTATCATCTGTGGAGAGAGAAACATTCAATGCCTCAAGTCCCATATGACCTTTTTTCATGACAGACTCGAAATGTCAACTGTATTTTTTTAAAATCTCTTCATAGATGCTGCCAGAGCAGATGAGTTTCTTCAGCATTCTCTGTATTTGTTTCAGACTTCCAGCATCAGCAGTGGTTTGTTTTTATAACTACACCTAGATTTGTTGTTCTACATTATTTCTCAGCTCCACCCATACTGATTCAGCATGGAGGCGGGGTGATCATAATATGGTTGAATTTACTCTGCAAGTTGAGAGGGAGAAGATAGAATCAGAGGTAACAGCATTACAGTTGAATACAGGCAACTGCAGAGGCACGAGGGAAGAGTTGGGTAGAATTGACTGGGAGAGGAGCCCAGCAGGAAAGACAGTGGAACAGCAATGGCAGGAGTTTCTGGAAATAATTCAGGAGACATGGCAGGGATTCATCCCGAGGAAAAAGAGGCATGGTACAGGGAGGATGAGGCAACCCTGGCTAACCAGGGAAGTCAGGGATAGCATAAAGCAAAACAGAAAGCATATAATGAGGTGAAGGGCAATGGGAAACCAGAGGATTGGGAAGCTTACAAAAACCAACACAGGGCAACAAAAAAAGAAATAAGGAGGGCGAAGATTAAGTATGAGGGTAAGCTAGTCAGTGATATAAAGGAAGACTGTAAGAGTTTCTTTAGCTATACAAGGGGCAAAAGAGACGCAAAGGTGGACATTGTGCTGCTGCATAATGATGCTGGTGAAATAGTAGTGGGAAACAAGGAAATGGCTGAAGAACTGATTCATTACTTCGGGTCAGTCTTCACAGTGGAAGACAGGAGTAATATCCCAAAAAGTTCAGAGAGTAGGTGGGCAAAGCAAAGTATGGTGGTCATCACCAAGGAGAAGGTGCTAGAAAAACTGAATGGCATGAAGATGGATAGGTCACTTGCACCAGATGTACTACACCCCAGAGTTCTAAGGGAGATAGCTGAAGAGATAGTGGAGGCTTTAGTGGTCATCTTTCAGGATTCGCTAGAATCAGGAAGGGTCCCAGAGGACTGGAAAATTGCTAACATGATACCCCTGTTTAAAAAGGGAGTAAGGCAAAAGATGAAAAATTATAGACCGATTACCCAACATCGATCATAGGTAAGATCCTGGAATCCATTGTGAAGGATGAGATTTCTGAATACTTGGAAGTATATGTAAAATAGGGCAAAGTCAGCATGGTTTCATCAAGGGGAGGTCCTGTCTGACAAATCTTCTGGAATTCTTTGACGAAGTAATAAGCAGGTTAGACCAAGGAGAGCCAGTGGATGTAATCTACCTGGACTTCAAGAAGGACTTTGACACGGTGCTGCACAGGAGGTTACTGAGTAAGATAAGGGCCCATGGTGTTAGAGGCAAGGTGCTAGCCTGGATAAAAGCTTGGCTGTCTGGCAGAAAGCAGAGAGTGGGGATAAAAGGGTCCTTCTCAGGATGGCAGCCGGTGACAAGTGGTGTTCTGCAAGGCTCAGTTTTGGAACCACAACTTTTCGCTTTATACATTTATGATCTAGATGAAGGAACTGAGGGCATTCTGGCTAAGTTTGCAGATGATACAAAGATTGGAGAGGGACAGGTAGCATTGAGGAGGCAGGGAGGCTGCAGAAAGATTTGGACAGGTTAGGAGATTGGGCAAAGAAGTGGCAGATGGAGTACAATGTGTGAAAGTTTGAGGTCCTGCACTTTGGTCGGAAAAATAGAGGCATGGACTACTTTCTAAATAGGAAGAAAATTCAGAAGTCTGAAGTGCAAAGGACTTGAGGTTTCTAGTCCAGGATTCTTTCAAGGTAAACTTGCAGGTTGAGTCAGTAGTTAGGAAAGCAAATGCAATGATGGCATTTATTTTGAGAGGATTTGAATATAAAAGCGGGATGTACTTCTGAGGATCTATAAGGCTCTGGTCAGACCATATGTGGAGTATTGTGCACAGTTTTGGGCCCCATATCTCAGGAAGGATGCACCAGCCCTGGAGCGTGTTCAGAGGAGATTCACAAGAATTGTCCCAGGAATGAAAAGCTTAACATATGAGGAATGTTGAGGACTCTAGGTCTCAACTCACTAAGGTTTAGAAAGATGAGGGGGGGGGGGGGATCTAATTGAAACAGACAGAGTACTGAATGGCCTGGACAGAGTGGATGTTGGGAAGATGTTTCCATTGGTAGAAGAGACTAGAACCTGAGGGCACAGCCTTAGAGTAAAGGGAAGACCTTTTAGAACTGAGATAAAGAGAAACTTCTTCAGCCAGAGAGTGGTGAATCTATGGAATGAATTGTCACAGAAGGCTGTGGAGGCCAGGTCATTGAATGTATTTAAGACTGAGATAGATTGGTTCCTGATTGTCAAGGGAATCAAAGGATATGGGGAGAAAGTGGGAGCATAGGGTTGAGAAACTCATCAGCCATGATTGAATGGTGAAGCAGACCCGATGGGCTGAATGGCCTAATTCCTATGTCTTGTGGTCTTATGTCAATTTTCCAGATTAAGATCCTCTCTAACCTACTGTCTTGGTCTCATGCTTTATCACCACGGTTATTCCATATGCCTTTCAACATTGTATTATTGCTTTCATCCCCAGTCTTAGTTACTCTGCAATCACATGTCAGTAATAGCTACTGGGTCAAAACATTTTATCTCTATTTTTGTAATTAATGCACTCTTTTTTACTCATTCACAGAATTAGGGCATCGCGGGCTAGCTAGCATCTCTGAGGAGATGCTGGAGATCAGATTTGAGAGTGTGTGGTGCTGGAAAAGCATGCAAGTCAGGCAGCATCTGAGGAGCAGGAGAATCGACATTTCGGGAAAAAGCCCTTCATCAGAAATGAGGCCTACTCCTCAGATGCTGCCTGACCTGTTGTGCTTTTCCAGCACCACACTCTTGACTCAGCTAGCATTTATTGCCCATCCCTAATTGCCCAGAGGGAAGTTAAGAGTCAACCACATTGCTGTGGGTCTGAAGTCATGTGTAGGCCAGACCGGGTAAGGACAGCAGTTTCCTTCCCTAAAGGACATTAGTGAACCAGATGGGTTTTTCCAACAATCGACTTATGTTCATCATTAGATTCTTAATTCCAGATTTGAATTGAAATAAAATTCTGCCTTCTGCCGCGGCTAGACTCAAACCTGGGTCACCAGAATGTTATCTGGGTCTCTGGTTTAACAGTGTTGAGCATGCGTTGCTGGAAAAGCACAGCAGGTCAGGCAGCATCCGAGGAGCTGGCAAAATCGACGTTTCGGGCCGGATCCCTTCATCAGGAATTCCTGTTGAAGGGCTCAGGCCCGAAACATCGATTTTTCCTGCTCCTCGGATGCTGCCTGACCTGTTGTGCTTTTCCAGCAACACACTCTCAACTCTGATCTCCAGCATCTGCAGACCTCACTGTCACCTCTCTGGTTTAACAGTCCAGTGATAATACCACTCGGACATCACCTCCCCAGCATTCAGATAAAGCAACATTAATGTTGGTTATGATATAACATAAGCTTTTCCTGTTAAATAATAAACATTTTTTTTACCAAATCAAGGTCTGCCAAATCTGGAGAAAATCCTGTCAGCATGGAGATGTCTGCAATGGCCATTGAGGAATCTGCATCACCACGATACCTTGCAAGAGCACATTATTACAATTTTATTTACAAGATTAGCATTTTTAAAAAGTGACAATTGTCAGAAATCAGCAACTTTTATCAAGAGGGTTTGAAGATTGTCGAACATTCTTTTTTCTGATTTTAAAAACATTCCTTTTGGCAATAATTTATCCGTAAAGACATTGTTTTTCAGAATTGTAAATGCTACAAAATTAGATATTACATTTTAATTTTAAAGAAAAATATTGTAAAAAAAAAGGCTTCTATTTGAAGATAAAAGAATACCAAGAAATAAGAAATTGATTTCATCGAAGGCAGGAGGTCAACCCAGGCAGTCTTCCCCACTATATCTGTTAACCAGACAAGTAGCTTAAAACTCTAGAGGAGTCAAGAGAGATGGTGACTTGTCAAGATGAGGTATCATATATGTGGAATCTAAGTCCATGGGGAAATGTAGGTTTCAGTTAGACTAGCTTGAGGACAAGGGAGAGCTAACTATCTCCACCTCATTGTCAATGGCATTACCATCAGTGAATCAACACCATCATTATCACACAAGTCTTATCAACGACCATAAATGTAGATTGTAATTAATACACCATTTTTATTTATTCATTCGCAGCATTAGGGCATCATTGGCTAGCCAGCATTTATTAGGAGAAAGTGAGGACCCCAGATGCAGTCTTATCTGGTTACAAGAGCAGGGCAGAGATTGAGAATTCTGTTGATGGCCTGATGACTCCTGAAAGTCTGCCCACTATCTACAAGGCACAAGTCAGAGGTGTGCTGGAATACTGTCCACTTGCTTGGATGAATGCCTCTCCAGCAAGACTGAAGAAGTTCATCGCCCCTGAGAGAAAGCAATGTGCTTGATGGCACTCCATCCACCACCTTCAATGCTCACTCATTCCACCATCGGCCCAAGTGGAAACAATGCGCACCAACTGTAAATCGACAAGAGCAAATCACCAAGGCTCTTTTGACCTCATCTTCTAACTCCAAAACCACTAAAGGCTCAAGAGAAAGGGCAACAGGGACAGGGGTACACAATTAGCTACAGGCTTCCCTCCAAGGTAAACACCATCCAGACACATGACTATATTGCAGTTCCAATATTGCCAGTGCATCAAAATCCTGAACTCTCTCCCCAACAGCACAATGATTACATTACAATTACACCAATCTGAATGCAGCAGTTCAAGAAAGCAGCTAATATGAGGGCTAGGTACTAAGGATGCCATCTGTATCTTAAGTTAGAACAGTTTCATTGTTATGGAGGAGTGGAATCCTGACTGGAGAAATTGAAACATGGAATCGAGACAGCACCCTGACTAAAAGCAGGTTTTGGAGATGAGGTGTAAGTGTGTAAGGATAGAGGGGCTCAATTGCAATTGTATTAAACAAGTTGACGAAACACCCAAGGACAGTGAACATTTTACAACGTCATCTAGCGTGGAAACCAGGAAAGCAACTTGTCTGGTCAGCAGATGTATGAGAATGGCGTGATGGGTCACAGAAGATGGGTCCAGTGGACAAATTATATTTGAATCATCAGTGAAAAGAGAAAGAAGAGAAACTAAGATAAAAGTTCAGAGGTCGGTCAATAGAAGGTTTGCTTTGATGAGCACCAAGGAAGGAGATGAGCACAGCCAGGTCAGTGGATGGCTTCACTGTTAGTGACAGTAGTCTATGAGCTCCTCATACATAATTGAGTGATGGAGCAGGAGCAGAGAGTTTGATCGTAATTAGATATTCTTTGACTTCATGTGCAAAGATTGTTGATTTTATGAGGAGTAGTTCAATTGACAATGCAAGACTGAACCAATGTTAATACAAGGTTTTAAATATGTGTATTGATTATTTTCCATCCAGAAACTTGCCCAACTAATTTCTTTGACAATATCAGGTCTCAAATGTAATCAATTTATTGAAATCAGCGTTTCTTACTGAGCACAGACGGTTATCAGCAGAGAATTCAGAGCATCTTGGGGTCGATGTGCTGTACCAATGCAAAAGAAAAAGTTATTGCAATTAAGAACACTTCAATTCACAATTATGTACTCAAATGTGGATAAAGGATCAATTAAATTGTACTTATGTTATTCTTTTCCTGATCTAAGGTCATTCTGACAGCCAATCCAGTAATTATAAGGATTAGCCACTATTGTAATAAACATAGTCACCAGTGAAACCCAATTAGCAAACATCAAAGACATAAATGTCAGATCAGCAGATCTCAGTAATGATTTGGGAATAATATTCACCAGAAAACCAGTGTCACTGGGCCGAATTCCTGTAACTCCCTCCCCAAATAGTATTTCAACTGCAGCAGTTAAGAAAAGCAGATCACCATCATTTTCTCAACAGCAATTACAAGTAGGCAATGGACTGTAGCATCATCATCAAGGTTATATCCCAGAAGAGACTTAAAATAATAAAGCTGTCGGCTTCCTGGTATGGGTAAAGATTCTCCCACATCTATCCTGTCAAGCCTCTTAAAAAGAAATCAATTCTCACCCTTCTAAAGACCAAGGAATGTATGACTGGTCATGTAAAAAAAACGCTACAATAGAATACAGGTTGTCATTAATGCAATGGAAGTCTAATGGAATAAAGAATTTGCACACACTCGTGATCAGACTTAAAGGTCATTGAGAAGAAACAAGGACTGTAGGGTTGAGGGACATTAACTACAAAGTCTCAGTTGGAGACGTTGTTGGCCTTGGGGACAATGAGCGGTAATGATAGGTTTAGATAAATCAGACAGAGAAAGCCTTTACAGTGTAGCTAATGGTACAAGGCCTTGAGGGCACAGATTAAAGGGGCCAAATCCTCAAATGCTTCACTTCATTAGTGGTGCTGAGTTCCTTCAGGGTCAAGAACTGGCTGCTAGGCTCCAGTGGGGAGACTGGGAACTGCACTACCTTACCAAACAAAACACACAGCTCCTCAGAACGCGTGCAGTCTACATGCTGGTACAAATGGCTAAACAGACAAAATAAAAGCTCATCAATCAATATGGCTCGATTTTCAACAAATCCCAAGAAGTTTTTTGATGTTCTTATAATGAATCTTTGGGGATTTGCCAAATTGCATATTGAAAGTTCAATTCTTCCCAGCCAAATAACAAGCTCCTAACAGGGCTCAATGGACCATTTATTGGTATTGAAGAGGTCCCCTATTCCTAAACCCCCAAAAAATTTTGAAAATCTCATACTGTCCCAGAAATCTCAGAATCCCAAGGCAATCTTGGGGCCATGATTTTGAAATCATGACCACATTGGTATTTGAAACTCCAGAGTCAAAAAGTGTGGCACTGGAAAAGCACAGCCGGTCAGGCAGCATCTGAGGAGCAGGAAAGAGTCGACGTTTTGGGCGTAAGCTCTTCATTAGGAATAAGGGGGTGGCCCAAGGGGGCTGAGAGATAAATGGGAGGACGGGCGTGAGGCTGGGAGAAACGTAGCTGGGAATGCAATAGGTAGGTGAAGGCGGGGATTGATGGTTATAGGTCAGAGAGCAGGGTGGAGTGGATACATGGGAAGGAAAATAGACAGGTAGGATCGTTCAAGAGTGCAGTGCTGAGTTGGAAGGCTGGATCTGGGACAAGGTGGGGGGAGGGGAAGTGAGGAAACTGACATTGAATCCAAATCAAGGGGCTGGACAGAATTGCTGAAAAGTTGCTTGAGGAAGAACATTTTCTTCACAGCGTACAAACAGGCAGCAGAATTAGGCCATTCAGTCCTTTTGAGATTATTTTAACAATCAGCAAGACCCCAGCTGATCTGCGTGAGTTTCGGAATCCATGTTCTCATCTGCTCCCAATAAGGTTTGATTCCTTTGCCTGACAAGAATCTATCCATCTCTACCTTAAAAGTATTCAACGGTTGTGACTCAAACACCTTCTGAGCCACAGAGTCCCAAAATTAAACAGTCATAGAAAAAAATATCTTCATTTCTGTCTTAAAAGGTCAATGCCTTGCAATCCCTTCCAAAAAAAAACCTTGCAAGAACTGTAACAAACACTACATTGGACAAACAGGCAGAAAACTAGCCACCAGGATACATGAACATAACTAGCCACAAAAAGATATGACCCATTCTCATTAGTATCTTTACACACAGATGAGGAAGGATACCACTTCGACTGGGACAACAAATCTATCCTAGGACAAGCCAAACAGAGACATGCGCGATAATTCCTAGAAGCATGGCATTTCAAGCGGAACTCTATCAACAAACACATTGACCTGGACCCCATTTACCACCCCCGAGAAAAAGAACAGGAAAAGACATCACCCTAGGAAATGACATCACCAACCCAAGGAAACCTAAATACATAAATAGAGATCAGGCCATACCCACCAGTGCTTCATCCAGAGGCTTACTGATTATGTTAGCTAGTATGGTGGCGAAATGTCTGAAAACGAATCTTCCAGCTCAGTGAGCAAACTTACATCCAGGTCAGTCCCTAATTTTTAAACAGTGTTCCTTCGTTCTTTCCATGTCCATGTTGTGAAGGCTATTCAGGATATTTTAAACATCTATCAAGTCACCTCTCTCTTTTCGAAATGAAAGCAAGCCTACTCTCTCCAAGCTTTCCTCAAAAAACAACCCACTCATTCCAGGTATCAATCTAAACCTCACCTGAACTGCCCTCCACACACTTACATCCTTAATGAAATAAGGAGACACGGTATTTGAGAGTCTCTACATTGCCCCATATATCTGAAATGTAACATGCTTAGTTCAAACCTTTTCGTAACAAATGAGAGCATTTCATTACCCTTCTTCATTACTTACTGCACTTGCATTCGAACTTTTAGTGACTCATGCATGAAAAACCTAGATCACGCTACATTTCAGAATTTTCCATTCATTGTATTATTTGCTTTCTTCCTGCTAAAGTGAACAACTGGCCAGCTCATTTACGCTATCTGTACCCATCTGCAACCTCAAGTCTAAACCACCAACATCCCACTGTCTCCATCACTGATGCTCTGTAGCAGCAGTGTGCACTATCTACAAGATAGACTGCGGAAATTCACCTAAGCCCCTTAGGCCGCACCTTCCAAACCCAAAACCACTTCCATACAGATGGATAAGGGCAGCAGATAGTTGGAAACCCCACCTTCTGCAAGTTCCCCTACAAGCCACTCACCATCCTGCCTTGGAAATATGTTATTATTCCTTCAGTGTCACTGGGTCAACATCCTAGAATTCTCTTCCTAACAGTGTGCCTGGATACTACACAGACTGCTGTGGTTCAAGAAGGCAGCTCACTGTCAACTTCTTAAGGGCCACAAGACAATAAATGTAGGGTCAGCCAACACATTGAGGGTGGCATGGTGGCTCAGTGATTAGCCCTGCTGCCTCACGGCGCCAGGTTCCTAGCCTCGGGCGACTGTCTGTGTGGAGTTTGCACATTCTCCCAGTGTCTGCGTGGGTTTCCTCCAGGTGCTCCGGTTTCCTCCCACAGTCCAAACATGTGCAGGTCAGGTGAATTGACCACGCTAAATTGCCCGTAGTGTTCGGTGCATTAGTCAGAGGGAAATGGAACTGGGTGGGTTACTCTTCAGAGGGTCGGTGTGGACTTGTTGGGCCAAAGGGCCTGTTTCCACACTGTAGGGAATCTAATCATCAATGAATTTTGTTCTTTAAAGTCCTCTACAGCACAGACTTTCCTACGTTTCTTTGTGTCATCTACAACTTTAGCTACTGTGCCTTAGATCTCTTCATCTCAGTCACTGTGTTGAAGCTGAGGTCCTAGCACAAACTTCTGTGGTACTCCATTTGAATCATAAAATCTCTACAGTGTGGAAACAGGCCCTTCAGCCCAACAAGTCCACACCAACCCTCCGAAGTGCATCCCATCCAGACCCATCCCCCTACCCTATTACTCTACATTTCCCCGAATGCACCTAACCTGGACAAAAGTATGGGACAATTTAGCATGTCCAATTCACCTAACCTTCACATCTTTGGACTGTAGGAAGAAACCCACACAGAAATGGGGAAAACGTGCACACTTCACACAGACAGTCGCTGGAATCGAACCTGGGTCCCTGGTGCTGTAAGGCAGCAGTGCTAACCACTGAGCCACTGTGCCACCCATCTACCCACTTGTCAAATCAAAGCAGTGCTGGCATTTGTGGAGACAGAGTTGGATAGAGAGGGGCAATGAAATGGACAGAACTGCTCCTTAGACAACTGCAACAGACTGGCTCCCTCTATGCCTCAGTGACCCTTACGCTTTAATAACTGTCTGTCAAAGCATTATACAAGATGAAATCTACTCTTCCTTGGAGGGACATTGGTCTCTCAAAGGTTTTATAATTGATTACATTTATCATTCAGCTTCGAAAGTTATTCCCAGAGACAAGCAATTCTTTACTGAATGTCTCAAACCATTATGTCCCCCTCTTTTCCATTTGTCCACAGTCAAACCTTTCTCTGGCCATGAGGTTCCTTTGCTTCTCTGAAAATGTTTACCATTCCTGGAATTATTGTACTTCATTGAGGAGATCTTCAACTGCCTCATTCTAGTGAAAACTGGGCAGAATTGATGGCTAAATCCTTCTGGGACATTCACTGTTTATCTCTTACCCTGAAATTATTTCAACATCACTTTGTTTTGCAAAGGCCCAACTGTGAGACAAACCCAGGCAATAACACCGCTCGTTTTTCCAATTCCTTTATGGGATGTAGAGGAGCCAGTATTTATCACCCACGCTGAATTGTGCTTCAGCTAAACCCGCTGGTGTCTCAGAGGATAAATATAATACTGTGTGCATGTAAGCAACACCAGATTTTTCCCACATTAATGTACCAGATGGCTTTTAGATATGGTGGTCTCAAGGTCACTATCATTTACTCTAGCTTTTCAATTCAAATTCATTTCATGAATTGAGCTTAACTCTCCACTCTGTTCAGATTATTGTCCCAGAACATAACAAATATAGATATTTTCTGTATCAACCCATTCAGAGATGTTATTCTGGAACAGGTGGGACTTAAACCTGGATCTTCTGGCTCAGAGATAGGGACGTTACCACGATGCACACACGGGCCCTCAATTATAGCTATTACATATCAATTAATTGACAGGGTCGTATCCCTGAGACCAGGATCCAATCTATTTTAACTATTAAGCAAGCAAAAATTTCACGTATTTCTCAACAGATGTAAGAATGACTTTTACCATTGCTCTATTGCTCATTTGGTTCCGTTGCAGTTAATTGTGGGAAGTAATGATCTTAAGATAGTCAGCACACAGCTCACCTTGAGGTATCTCTTCCACACTTACTCTCACATCGAATTTCTTGCATTCTTTTACTTGTTTGGACAACAGAGCGTGATAGCTAGTTAGAACCTGCAGAGTAAAAGCAGAAACAATGGCCATTCATAAAGCAGTAAAGTCATTGAATCACAGAGGTCTATTGTACAGAAAAAGCCCTTCGGCCCATCACATCCGTACCAGTCAATAGTACGCACTTCACTATTGTAATCCCATTTTTCAGCATGTATCCCATAGCTTTGTATGTCTTGGTATTTCAAGAGCAAATCTAGATACTTCGTAAATGTGATGAGGGTTTCTTTGCCAACCCTTACAAGCAGTGGGTTCCGGATTCCCACCAACCTCTGGGTGAAAATGCTTTTTATTCACATGTCCTTTCAACCTGTTGCCTCTTGATTATTGATCCCTCCACCAAGGGGAATTTTTCCTTTCCATCTTGACATGTGAAATAATAAAATCAATCCATGGACAGCACGGTGGCTCAATGGTTAGCACTACTACCTCACAGCGCCAGGGACCTGGGTTCGATTCTAGCCCTGGGTGACTCTCCATGTGGGTTTGCTCTGGCTTCCTCCCACAGTCCAAAGATGTGCAGGTCAGGTGGACTGGCCATGGGAAATTGCCCCATAGTGTCCAGGAATGTTTAGGTTAGGTGGCTGGATTGGCTATGGGAAATCCAGGGTTACGTGGATGGGGTGGGATGCTCTTCAGAGTGACAGCATTGACTCACTTGGCTGATTCTACAAATCATCTTTCCTATGTGTTGTCCATCAGGGTATGGTTAAAGTCAGTTGCTGTGCATATGCCCTGCAATTGTCCATGAAGCTTAACCTTCTGATGGATTGATTGGCATTTCCTGAATCTCGCTACAACTTTTTTTATGCATTCGGGGGCGTGGGCGTCGCTGATTAGGCCATCATTTATTGCCCATCCCTAATTGTCCGCATGGTAATTAAGAACCAACCACATTGCTGTGAGTCTGGAGTCACATGTAGGCCAGACCAGGTAAGGATGGCAGTTTCCTTCCTTAAAGGACATTAGTGAACCGGCTGGGATTTTCCCAACAATTGTCATAGCCGTCAATAGATTCTTTAACTCCAGATTTTTATTGAATTCAAATTCCATCACCTGCCGAATGTGAACCTGGATTGCCAGGACATTACCTGGGTCTCTGGATTAACAGTCCAGTGATAATACCACTGGGCCATTCTCTCTCTCTCTCTCTGACTCTAAGCTAAGCATAGGAGACTGAAGGGGCCAAATATTATTATCCAAATACTTACCAAGAAATGTTATGCTGGATAATGCCTCATTTAAATCAGAGATGAGCCGCTACAACTGAAGTGAGTACCATAAACCAGTCACCATCACTCCCCTGAGCTACGTTGACAATGTGCAGAGGAAGCAGTGGCATCATTGATGCATCCACAGATACTTCCTGCCGCCTGCCATGACAGAGGTTTTGTCTGCATGTACCGGTGACCATGTTTAGCCTTATGGATAAACCAAGGGAAGGTGAGGACGGCAGATGCTGCACGTTCAGAGCTGAAAAGCATGGCACTGAAAAAACACAGAGGGTCAGGCAGCATCCCAGGTGCAGGAGAATCAACATTTCAAGCATAAGTCCTTCATCAGAAATGTGGAGGGGGAAAGGGCCTGAGAGATAAATGGGGGGGAAGGGGGGTACGGATGGGGCTGAGAGGGAGGTGGGTGGGAGGGCAATAAGTGGACGCAATTGGGAGGTGATGGTGCTAGGTCGTGGGGAAGATGGAGTGGGAAAGAAGATGGACAGGTAGGACAGGTCAAGAAGGTTGTGCTGAGTTGGAGGGTTGGGTGTGAGATAAGGTGGGAGAAGGGGAGATTTGAAGTGGATGCTGATGCTGTATGTATGGGTTGTAGGGACCCAAGGCAGAAGATGAAGCATTCTTCCTCCAGTTGACGGGGTGGTTTCGATTTGGCGGTGGAAGAGATCCAGGACTTCCATGTCCTTGGGGGTGTGGGAGGGGGAGTTGCAGTGGTTGGCCACAGGGCGGTGGGGTTTTTGGTGTCAGTCTGTTTAGTAATACAATTGTTCTTTGTAGAAAGTGATGATACAAGAGCTCTGGTCTCAATGCTGTAAAAAGGCAACAGGGTGAATGTGTAAAAAGGATTCATGACTGAGAAAATGAGCTTGTCAAAAAAGATGGTAAACCTTTTCCCTCAAAAAGGCAGGGTGGGGGTGACCTGAATGATACCTGCATGATGGACTACTGTATTAATGGCACTGCATTTACAAAAATGAGACATACTTACTTTCACTGTTCCTTGTCCTTTTCCATTTGCTTGTATTGTAAATTTTTCAAGGGCACTCATCTGAAATATGAAGAGTGTAGATTAGCCATTCAACCTGACATTGCACTTATTTAACATTTAAAAAAGGAGCAGGAGGAGGCCACTCAGCCCTTTGAGCCTGCTTCAGCATTCAATATGATCATGGCCATTTATCCAACTCAGTCCTCTGTTACCTGTGTTATAGCCCTAAGTACTGTATCACAAATATTCAATATCTTGGTGTCCAATATGTTCTGTGGTAAAGAATTCTAGAGGCTCAAAGTTTGTGCGAAGATTTGTAGCTCGGGTGCTCGTTGTTGTGGTTCTGTTCGCCGAGCTGGAAGTTTTTGTTGCAAGTGTTTCGTCCCCTGGCTAGGCGACATCATCAGTGCTTGGGAGCCTCCTGCGAAGCGCTTCTTTGATGTTTCCTCCGGTGTTTATAGTGGTCTGTCCCTGCCGCTTCCGGTTGTCAGTTTCAGCTGTCCGCTGTAGTGGTTGGTATATTGGGTCCAGGTCGATGTGTTTGTTGATGGAGTTTGTGGATGAATGCCATGCTTCTAGGAATTCCCTGGCTGTTCTCTGTCTGGCTTGCCCTATGATAGTAGTGTTGTCCCAGTCGAATTCATGTTGCTTGTTGTCTGCGTGTGTGGCTACTAAGGATAGCTGGTCGTGTCATTTCGTGGCTAGTTGATGTTCATGTATGTGGATTGTTAGCTGTCTTCCTGTTTGTCCTATATAGTGTTTTGTGCAGTCCTTGCATGGTATTTTGTACACTACATTCGTCTTGCTCATGTTGGGTATCGGGTCCTTTGTTCTGGTGAGTTGTTGTCTGAGCGTGGCTGTTGGTTTGTGTGCCGTTATGAGTCCTAGGGGTCTCAGTAGTCTGGCAGTCAGTTCAGAGATGCTCCTAATGTATGGTAGTGTGGCTAGTCCTTTTGGTTGTGGTATGTCCTCGTTCCGTGGTCTTTCTCTTAGGCATCTGCTGATGAAGTTGCGCGAGTATCCGTTTTTGGCGAATACCTTGTATAGGTGTTCCTCTTCTTCTTTTTGCAGTTCTGGTGTACTGCAGTGTGTTGTGGCCCTTTTGAATAGTGTCCTGATGCAGCTTCGTTTGTGTGTGTTGGGGTGGTTACTTTCATAGTTTAGGACTTGGTCTGTGTGTGTGGCTTTCCAGTATACCCTGGTAGTGAATTCTCCGTCTGGTGTTCTCTGTACCGTCATATCTAGGAATGGGAGTTGGCTATCCTTTTCTTCTTCTCTCGTGAATCGGATTCCTGTAAGTGTGGCGTTGATGGTCCGGTGTGTTTTTTCTATTTCCGTGTTTTTCATGATTACGAACGTGTCATCAACATATCTGACCCAGAGTTTGGGTTGAACAGAAAACGGGACGCTGAACCTATCAACAAAGACGGCATACTTAAACTACTGGACTTGTGCCTCACAACACACTTCACATTCAACAACCAGATTTACGAACGAATCAACGGAACACCCATGGGATCACCAATCTCGGGACTCATAGCAGAGGCAGTTATGCAAAGGTTAGAACAAACAGTCCTACCACAAATTCAACCCAAACTCTGGGTCAGATATGTCGATGACACGTTCGTAATCATTAAAAACACGGAAATAGAAAAAACACACTGGACCATCCACGCCACACTCACAGGAATCCGATTCACGAGAGAAGAAGAAAAGGATAGCCAACTCCCATTCCTAGACGTGATGGTACAGAGAACACCAGACGGAGAATTCACTACAAGGGTATACTGGAAAGCCACACACACAGACCAAGTCCTAAACTATGAAAGTCACCACCCCAACACACACAAACGAAGCTGCATCAGGACACTATTCAAAAGGGCCACAACACACTGCAGTACACCAGAACTGCAAAAAGAAGAAGAGGAACACCTATACAAGGTATTCGCCAAAAACGGATACCCGCGCAACTTCATCAGCAGATGCCTAAGAGAAAGACCACGGAACGAGGACATACCACAACCAAAAGGACTAGCCACACTACCATACATCAGGAACATCTCTGAACTGACTGCCAGACTACTGAGACCCCTAGGACTCATAACGGCACACAAACCAACAGCCACGCTCAGACAACAACTCACCAGAACAAAGGACCCGATACCCAACATGAGCAAGACGAATGTAGTGTACAAAATACCATGCAAGGACTGCACTAAACACTATATAGGACAAACAGGAAGACAGCTAACAATCCGCATACATGAACATCAACTAGCCACGAAACGACACGACCAGCTATCCTTAGTAGCCACACACGCAGACAACAAGCAACATGAATTCGACTGGGACAACACTACTATCATAGGGCAAGCCAGACAGAGAACAGCCAGGGAATTCCTAGAAGCATGGCACTCATCCACAAACTCCATCAACAAACACATCGACCTGGACCCAATATACCAACCACTACAGCGGACAGCTGAAACTGACAACCGGAAGCGGCAGGGACAGACCACTATAAACACCGGAGGAAACATCAAAGAAGCGCTTCGCAGGAGGCTCCCAAGCACTGATGATGTCGCCTAGCCAGGGGACGAAACGTCTGCAACAAAAACTTCCAGCTCGGCGAACAGAACCACAACAATTCTAGAGGCTCATCACTCTCTGACAGAAGAGACATTCCAAAAGGGTTAACATAATAAAATTGAAGGAAGAAACTATACGATAAAGTGACATAACACTTTAATTCAATCTATGATTGGACAAATTAGAAATGAAAAGAAAATTATAGAAAAGCTGCCTAGTGCCCTTTTGTTCTTTGTCCTCAGAATGTGACTGAATGGTAAGGGCTGAAAAATGGAGGTGGTGAGGGGGTCCTTTTCATGACCTGAAGTGGTGGTGAACATGTGTGTCCAAGAATCCAGATTGCAAGTTAAGAATCATAGAATCAGTGCAGTGTGGAAACAGGTCCTTCGGCCCAACAAGTCCAAACTGACCTTCCTAACAGTAACCCAGCCAGACCCATTCCCCTACTTGACTAATGCACCTAACCGATACATCCCTGAATGCTATGAACAGTTTAGCATTGCAAATTTACCCTAACCCGCACATAGAGTCATAGAGCCATAGAGATGTACAGCATGGAAACAGACCCTTCAGTCTAACCCGTCCATGCCGACCAGATATCCCAACCCAATCTAGTTCCACCTGCCAGCACCTGGCCTATATCCCTCCAAAACCTTCCTATTCATATACCCATCCAAATGCCTCTTAAATGTTGCAATTGGACCAGCCTCCACCACTTCCTCTGGCAGCTCATTCCTACCTGTACCATCCTCTGTGTGAAAAGGTTGCCCCTTAGGTCTCTTTTATATCTTTCCCCTCTCACCTAAACCTATGCCCCTCTAGTTCTGGACTCCCTGACCCCAGGAAAATTTGCCTATTTACCCTATCCATGCCCCTCATAATTTTGTAAACCTCTATAAGGTCACCCCTCAGCCATCTTTGGGTTGTAGGAGGAAACCCACACAGACTCAGGCAGAACATGCAAACTCTACACAGACAGTTGCCCAAGACTAGAATTGAACCCAGGCCCCTGGCACTGCAAGGCAGCAGTGCTAACCACTGTGCCACCCCTGATTAAGGTGAAGCATTGGAGAGAATGGAGTTCTTACTGCTCTTGTCCATCTCATTGGTAACTGTTACAATATTGGGAATCACAGTCAAATTAACTGTAATGAAATGTGTCTTGCAGATAATGCACAATTCATTCTCAGTGCAATCGCGGTTGTGGACAAATTTCCCTCTCTTTTTACTTTCCCCCTGCACAGACCTCTGAAGTCTATGCATGGCAGTGACTTCCAGAACCTGTCAAAATGCATCAGCACACCAACTGGGGTGAGCAAAGGCTCTGAGATCTGGTTGCAATGTTGATTTGCTAGGATTGATACTGAGCCTAAAGTCTGAGTGCCAAACAAGCAAGCTGCTTTGTCTCTGGCACTCAGCACTTAAGTGATGCACAGTTAAGGTGTACGCATGTGCTGGCATACCACTTGAACCTCATGAATGCTGGAGAGGCCTTGGATGAGGTAGCAGGTGAATTAAGTCAGGCAGGGTCTTATCCAGTCTTAGCTCTGACATTGCAGCCAAAGTGATAATCTAGTTCTGGTCTTGTTATAAGATTCAGGCCAATTCTAACAAATTAAGGCTTCATGGTGTCAAATCAGCAATAGCAGTATCACAGAAGGTCAACATGAGATCATAAGAAACGGGAGCAGGATTAAGTCACTGAGATCACAGCTGATCATCTCTTCAGTACCATTTTCCTGCATTCTCCCTGTTTCTCTCAATGTATTTAACAGGGAGGGATCTGCCATCTCAGTCTTGCTGACTCAGTCGAATCTCTGGGACAGGACATTTGGAAGCTCCATCACCTCTGAATGAAGGAATTCCACCTCATTAATTGCCTGCCCTTATTCTGCCAAGGAGGAATTACTGGGAATTTTCTTGTTAGAGGTAGTCATTGCTAAGTATTCATAGCATCATAGAAACCATGCAGTGTAAAAGAGGCCAGTTGGCTCATTAAGTCTGCACTGATCCTCCAAAGAGCATCCCACCCAGACCCAGCCCTTACCCCTGCATTTCCCATGGCTAATCCACCCAGCCTGCACATTCCTGGACACAATAGGGCAATTTACCATGGCCAATCCACCTAACCAACACATCTTTGGACATTATTCATTGCAGAAATATGACATTCCGTTGGTTGGTCAGCAGTAAAGAGACTGAGTCACCTGACAAAGTTAAAAGTTGAAACATTATATTATCCTAAGACCACAGACCTGAAACACACTCAAGGAGCTGAATGGCCCATTCCTGCTTCTGTGAAACATAAATAATTACTTTCTCCAGTCTTATCAGACCTACTGAGAACTCACATTTCACGGTTTTTATTTCAAAAATCCAACATTTTCAGAATGGGGTTTTTGAAGGTACTGTTGTAGGAATCTAGAGGCCTGGCCAAATGACCTCGAGAGATGAGTTCATTTCTTGCTGTAGGAAATATATGAGATGCTTTGTGAAGGTTTCCACTCCCCTACAGTGACAAACCTGGTACCTCACCATGCAGTTGGCTGGCTGAAAATTGTACATCCGTTACATGCCATCGGAATTTGACAAGAATTCCTTTTTTGTACACAATAAAACTGTCAACTCCTGAGCCAGTCAACACAAAATTATTGAGCAAAACAGGTTTTAAACATCATAGCTTCTGAAAACATATATGCAATATGAGTGCCATGCTTCTAGGAATTCCCTGGCTGTTCTTTGTTTCGCTTGCCCTATAATGGTAGTGTTGTCCCAGTCAAATTCATGTTGCTTTCGTGAAGTGGGATGAATGAAGATGCTGTGAAGCCTAAATGCAGGCGCAGACCAGGAGGAATGAATGACCCATATCGTTACTGCCCACTCAATGCAATGTAACGCAAAGTTAGTAAATACACTTCTATAGTTTGGAAGCAAAAATACTATACTGAGAAACAGACGCAAAAGCAAAATTACAATACTTATGCTCAAACCAACAACAAGCACAAATCCCCAGTTAGGGTGCATCAAAAAGAATTGCTTTAAAATAGGATTTATGTGATAACTCACCCTTTCTGATTTTGCCACATATTTACTTGTTGAGTCAAAATGCCAACTAACTGGTCTGTTCCTGCCGGGAATGAGTACCTTGACATCCAAGTCAATTTCTTTCACTTCGGGAATATCCATCTGATACTTGGCAAGAGCTTGTAAAGCAACCATTGTCGCCTAAGGCAGGGTGGAAAGAAAAAAATGTTAGAGGAAATTGAGAAGTAAAAATTTTAAATTGCTTGCTTAAGAAATATTTTATCGCTTGGGTTCAATTTAACCTCTCCAAGAATAATCAAGAAATTTCAGAACAGACAAAGTAAGCAGTGTTCCAGTTCTAATTTGGGAGTGCAGGGGATAAAGGCATTAAATCTTAAAATCTCATAGAATCACATTAATCCAAAATCAATGGATAAGTCTGCACATTACAAACAATAGACAATAGCAATAAACAATAGGTGCAGGATTAGGCCATTCAGCCCTTCGAGCCAGCACCTCCATTCATTATGGTCATGGCTGATCATCCACAATCAGTATCCTGTTCCTGCCATATGCCCATAACCCTTGATTCCACTATCTCTAAGAGCTCCATCCAGTAGCTTTCTGTTATTCCTTAATGGGCTGGAGGCATCACTGGCAAAGTCAGTCTTTGTTACCAAAATTTGTGAGAAGATTTGTAGCTCGGGTGCTCATTGCTGTGGTTCTGTTCGCCGAGCTGGAAGTTTATGTTGCAAACGTTTCGTCCCCTGTCTAGGTGACATCCTCAGTGCTTGGGAGCCTCCGGTGAAGCGCTTCTGTGGTGTTTCCTCCAACATTTATAGTGGCCTGTCCCTGCCGCTTCCAGTTGTCAGTTTCAGCTGTCCGCTGTAGTGGCCGGTATATTGGGTCCAGGTCTATGTGTTTGTTGATGGAGTTTGTGGATGAGTGCCATGCTTCTAGGAATTCCCTGGCTGTTCTTTGTTTGGCTTGCCCTATAATGGTAGTGTTGTCCCAGTCAAATTCACGTTGCTTGTCGTTTTGTACAAAATCCCATGCAAGGACTGCACAAAACACTATATAGGACAAACAGGAAGACAGCTAACGATCCGCATCCATGAACATCAACTAGCCACGAAACGACACGACCAGCTATCCCTAGTAGCCACACACGCAGATGACAAGCAACATGAATTTGACTGGGACAACACTACCATTATAGGGCAAGCGAAACAAAGAACAGCCATGGAATTCCTAGAAGCATGGCACTCATCCACAAACTCCATCAACAAACACATAGATTTGTTACCAAAAGACAGCTAGGCTTCAGAATCTGTGGTAAACCACCTTCTTGAACCAGGTGATGGAGGGAGATCCACAAAGATGTCAGAAAGGGAGCCCCAGGATTTTGACACAGCCACAATGGTGGATATATTTCTGAGTACGTTAGGGTGTACCACTGGGTAAAGAATTTACAAATGTGGTGCTCCTTTGCAGTTCCTGACTTTGTTCTCGGAGGTACTGAAGGTCGCAGGTTTTAAATAAGCAATGCAGTGACGACTTAAAGTCGTTTTAAACAACTTCACACTTTGGAAAAGCTCAGAACTAAATCATTTCTTCATCATAAGGATGCCATGAACTTGCTCAAAGGGACACTCATCAGCTAACACAGCATGATAGAGTTACAGACACATGTACAGCAAGGAAATGGTCCCCTCAGTCCAACTTGTCCATGCTGACCAGATATCCTAAATTAATCTAGTCCCATTTGCCAGCAGTTGGTCAATATCCTTCTCAGCCCTTCCTAATCGTGTACCTATCCAGATGCCTTTTAAAAGTTGCAATTGTACCAGACTCTAGCACTTCCTCTATTAACTCATTCCATACACGCACAACCCTCTGCATGAAAAGGTTGCCCTTTTAAATTTTTCCCCTCGCACCCTAAACCTATGCCTCGCATTCTGGACTCCCCAGTCCTGGGGAAAAGACCCTGGCTCCCACACTCCTGATGAAGAGCTTATGCTAGAAAGGTTGACTCTCCTGCTCCTCAGATTCTGCCTGACCAGCTGTGCTTTTCCAGCACCACACATTTTGACCCTGGTTACTCACCCTATCCATGCACCTCCTGATTTTATAAACCTCTATAAGGTCACCCCTCAGCCTCCAACGCTCCAGGGGAAATAGCCCCAGCCTATTCAACCTGTCCCAATAGCTCAAACCCTGCAACCTTCGCAACATCCTTGTAAATCTTTTCTGAATCTTATCAAGTTTCACAACATCCTTCCCAAAGCAGGGAGACCAGAATTGAACGCAGTATTCCAAAAGTGGCTGAACCAATGTCCTGTACAGCTGCAACATGACTTCCCAACTCCTGTAGTCAATGCACTGACCAACAAAAGCAAGCACACCAAACATCTTCTTCACTTCCTATCTACCCACATTTAAGGAGCTATGAACCTGCACTCCAAGGTCTCTTTGTTCAGCAACACTCCCTAGTCCTTACCATTAAGTGTATTATTCCTGCTCTGATTTGCCTTTCCAAAATGCAGCACCTCACATTTATCTAAATTAAACTCCATCTGCCAAACCTCAGCCCACTGGCCTATCTTATCAAGGTCACATTGTTCTCTGAGGTAACCTTCTTGACTGCTCACTACACCTCCAATTTTGGTGTCATCTGCAAAGTTATGAACTATCCCTCCGATGTTCACATCCAAATCACTTATATAAATGACCAAAAGCAGTGGGCCCAGCACTGATGCTTGTAACAGACTGCTGGTAACAGGCCTTCAGTCTGAAAAGCGACCCTCCAGCACCAACTGTTTTTTTTTGCTTATTTAATAAAACCTGGTAGTAATAAACAAAAAAAAGCTCCTAACAAGTAAAACTGAGTTTCATCATTCAGTATAAGCAGATCAAATTCTTACTTGTTCAGTACAGTATATCAGCAACATGAAATGGTGATGGTTATTGAATCCAAGTTGAGAGTGTGGTGCTGGAAAAGCACAGCGGGTCAGGCAGCATCCGAGGAGCAGGAGAATCGACATTTTGGCCATAAGCCCTTCATCAGGAATGAGGTTTGTGAGCTGAGGGGGTGGAGAGATAAATGGGAAGGGGGGGTGGGCCTGGGGGGGTAGGTAGCTGAGAGTGCAATAGGAAGTGAAGGTGTCCTCACTTTCTCCTTACTGAATCCTATATCAATTTTCCAAAATCAGATGCATGCACTTTGCACATTTGGAGTTAGATTGCTGATCTGACAGCATTGAGGAGCTGCTGCAGCATCAGAAAATCCATTCTTTTTGAAATAGAATATGATTGCGACCACGTGCACTGGTTTAATTGTAAAGTTTCCATTGGAATTCAATGATGGAGATGAGCTGAGTGTAGGCATTTCTGCTAACTCTCAATTCAACTTTGCAATTCCCAACAACATGTTTGGGGTGTAGAATTATACCATCTCAAATCTGGGCAGAGGTGCTCCAACCCTTTGCAAATGGTGGAAATATGTTACTCACTACTATCGCTATCACTTGTACCACAGCAACTGTGGAGAAAAGGGCTAACTGACAACATTGCAGAGGTGGGTGGAGTGTGTCAAGAGTAAGTGATTGTGCAGGTCAATACGTAATTTCTTTTAATGACTGGCTCAGAAAACACTGGCTGGGCATTCATTGCTGTCCACAGGCTCTACTGCTGTTAGGTAATGACCACGCTTTCTCCAGGTGACAGAATTATTGTAAACCTCCCAGATCGTGGACATGTCTTCGAGATGAGGGCAAGCCCATGCATCCATCCACAGCAGTGTGAAACTGTCCCCCTTCACCACACTTTGGGATTCTCTGGGCGTTCTGGTTAACCCTGCCCCACAACCAACATCAACAAAAACAAACACCAAATTGTGATTTTGTTCAAGTTCATCAGATCTGGTGGGTCATATGTGCCACAATAGTTTGAAAACTCTGTTCTCCAAGATTCTTGCTAGACGTTGCTAATTTTCCAAAGAGTTTGTTACAAACGTAAAGCTGTATTGGGCAACCTGTGTAGTGCTAAAGCCGCCTCCATATTCACTCCTTCGAGACAACCATTTCACTAATTTGCCGGCTTTGTCGAATTCCTTCAACTGCACAAGAGTGAGAAGGGAATATCCTGTGGCCTCAATCGTGTACAATGAGTTAGCACCGTCAGCGTCGGCCCAGTATGATTGGTCTAGAAGGTGTAAGAGAAAGAAGTAGTTAAAATGGTGATCTTTTGGTATCCTTTCCTTTATTGGTCAGAGTATTGAGTACAGGAGTTGGGAGGTCATGTTGCAGCTGTACAGGACATTGGTTAGGCCACTGTTGGAAGACTGCGTGCAATTCTGGTCTCCATCCTATTGGAAAGATGTTGTAAAACTTGAAAGGGTTCAGAAAAGATTTAAAAGGATGTTGCCAGGGTTGGAGGATTTGAGCTATAGGGAGAGGTTGAACAGGCTGGGGCTGTTTTCCCTGGAGCGTCGGAGGCTGAGGGGTGACCTGATAGAGGTTTATAAAATCACGAGGGGCATGGATAGGATAAATAGACCAAGTCTTTTCTCTGGGGTGGGGGAGTCCAGAACTAGATGGCATAGGTTTACGGTGAGAGGAGAAAGATATAAAAGATTCCTAAGGGGCAACCTTTTCACGCAGAGAGTGGTATGTGCATGGAATGAGCTGCCAGAGGGAAGTGGTGGAGGCTGGCACATTTGCAGCATTTAAAGGGCATTTGGATGGGTATATGAATAGGAACGGTTTGGAGGGATATGGGCCGGGTGCTGGCAGGTGGGACTAGTTTGGGTTGGGATATCTGACCGGCATGGACGAGTTGGACCGGAGGGTCTGTTTCCGTGCTGTACATCTCTATGGCTCTATGATTATGACCACCACCAAGTAGAGAGGTCTGTACTTTTCTTCTGTCATCCCACTGGTAACAATGAGTCTTTAAATTCTTTACCCACAGTTGTCAATATTAACAATTATACATAATTTCCAGAGATGTGATTGCACAATCTGCAGAAAATGGGACTTGAAAAGAGGCTTCCTGGCTCAGAGGTAGGGACACTATCACCCCACCACAGATCAAAATCGGCAGGTATGATGTAGTGGGTATCACAAAGACATGGTTGCAAGGGGATCAGGATTGGGAGCTGAATATTCAAGGATTTACATTCTATCGAAAAGGTAAGCAGGTGGGCAGAGGGGTGGGGTTGCCTTTTCAGTAAGAAATGAAATTAAATCAATAGAAAGAAATAAAGCAGGGTCAGATGGTGTAGAATCTGTATGGGTAGAACAAAGGTTAAAATAAAAATGGAGTTGGAGTCCTGTACAAGCCTCTAAACAGTAGTCAGGAGCTAGGGCACAAGATACACCAGGAGATAGAAGGGATGTGTGGGAAAGGCAAAGTTACAGTGATCATGGGGGATTTCAATATGGAGACT
Source organism: Chiloscyllium plagiosum (assembly GCF_037043375.1). NCBI lineage: Eukaryota > Metazoa > Chordata > Chondrichthyes > Orectolobiformes > Hemiscylliidae > Chiloscyllium > Chiloscyllium plagiosum. The sequence goes on from NW_028270183.1 coordinate 8,408,711, forward strand.
GGGAAAATCAGTATGGAAGAGGATTGCGAGAAAAGGAATTTGTGGAATGTCTCCAAGATGGCTTTTTGGAGCAGCTTGTGGTGGAGCCCACGAGGGAACAGGCAATACTGGATTTAGTGTTATGCACTGAGGCAGACTTGATAAGGGAGCTTAAGGTGAAGGATGGCTCAGAAGTAAGCGATCATAATATGATCGAATTTTGTCTGCAATTTGAGAGGGACATGGTAGAATCAGAGGTAAAGGTATTACAGCTGAATAAAGGCAACTGCAGAGGCATGAGGGAGGAGCTGGGTAGAATTGACTGGGAGAGGAGCCCAGCAGGAAAGACAGTGGAACAGCAATGACAGGAGTTTCTGGGAGTAATTCAGGAGACACAGCAGAGATTCATCCCGAGAAAAGAGAAGCATGATGCAGGGAGGATGAGACAGCCATGGCTGCCTAGGGAAGTCAGGGATAGCATAAAGCCAAAGAGAAAGCATATAATGTGGCGAAGAGCAATGGGAAACCAGAGGATTGGGAAGCTTACAAAGACTAACAGAGGGCAACAAAAAAAGAATTATGGAGGGAGAAGATTAAATATGAGGGTAAGCTTGCCAGTAATATAAAGGAAGATTGTAAGAGTTTCTTTAGATAGCAAAGAGCAAAAGAGAGGCAAAAACGGATATTGGGCTGCTTGGAAATGATGCTGGAGAGATAGTGGGGAGCAAGGAAATGGCTAAGGAACTGAATAATTACTTTGCATCAACCTTCATGGTGGAAGACAGGAGTAATAGCCCAAAAACTCAAGAGGGTGAGGGTGCAGAGCTGAGTATGGTGGTCATCACCAAGGAGAAGATGCTAGAAAAACTGAATGGCCTGAAGGTGGAGAAATCACCTGCACCAGATGGACTACACCCCAGAGTTCTAAGGGAGATAGCTGAAGAGATAGTGGAGGCGTTAGTGGTCATCTTTCAGGAATCGCTAGAATCAGGAAGGGTCTCAGAGGACTGGAAAATCGCTAACATGACACCCCTGTTTAAAAAGTGACGAAGGTAAAAGACAGAAAATTAGAGACTGATTAGCCCAACCTCGGTCATGGGTAAGATCCTGGAATCCATTGTGAAAGATGAGATTTCTGAATACTTGGAAGTGTATGGTAAAATAGGGCAAACTCAGCATGGTTTCATCAAGGGGAGGTCATGCCTGACAAATCTGCTAGAATTCTTTTCGGAATTAATGAGCAAGTTAGACCAAGGAGAGCCAATGGATGTTGTCTACCTGGATTTCAAGAAGGACTTTGACAGGATGACGCAAAAGAGGCTACTGAGTAAGTTAAGGGCCCATGGTGTTAGAGGCAAGGTGCTAGCCTGGATAGAAGCTTAGCTGTCTGGCAGAAAGCAGAGAGTGGGGATAAAAGGGTCCTTCTCAGTGTGGCAGCCAGTGACAAGTGGTGTTCTACAAGGCTCAGTGTTGGAACCACAACTTTTCACTTCATACATTAACAATCTAGATGAAGGAACTGGAGACATTCTGGCTTGGTTTGTAGATGATGTAATTGTGATTGTCTGTGTGGAGTGTGCACATTCTCCCTGTGTCTGTGTGGGTTCCTCTGGGTGCTCCAGTTTCCTCCCACAATCCAAAGATGTGCTGGGTAGGCGGATTGACCATAGTGTTCAGGGATATGTAGAGTTAGATGCATTAGTCAGGGGTAAATGTAGGGGAATGGGTCTGGCTGGGTTACTCTTTGGAGGGTCAGTGTGGACTTGTTTGGCCGAAGGGCCTGTTTCCACACTGTAGGGATTATATGGATAATCTTTCAACTTGGACAGTTCACTTAGCTCATAACATATCATTTCCAAAAAGTGGTTTTGAAAGACAACTTTCCAATAGTGCCCTTTCAATGAACTTCATATAAGAATATAAGAACGAGGAGCAGGAGTAGGCTGTCTGGCCCCTCGAGCCTGCTCCACCATTCAATAAGATCATGGTTGATCTTTTCGTAGACTAGGATCCACTTACACGCCCTCTCACCATAACCCTTAATTCCTTTACTGATCAAAAAATGATCTTTCCTAGCTTTAAATACGTTCACTGAGGAAGCCTCAGCTGCTTCCTTGGGCAGGGAATTCCACAGATTCCCAACCCTCTGGGTGAAGAACTTCCTCCTCAATTCAGTCCTAAACCTGCTCCCCTTAGTTTTAAGGCTATGCCCTCTTGTCCTAGCTTCACCCGCCAGTGAAAACAATCTCTCTATTCCCTTCATAATTTTATATGTTTCTACATGATCTCCCCTCATTCTTCCAAATTCCAATAAATATAATCCCAGTCTACTCAGTCATTCCTCATAAGCCAACCCCCTCAACTCCAGAATATAATGAACCTCCACTGCATCCCTTTAATAAAAAGGTCTGGTTTCATCTCAGTATGTCAAATGAACCAATTTTAATAATCATTTGGACACAAGCCCTTAAGAAATTTTAATAATGAAAGCACATTCATAGAAAATGTGATTGAGTCATCCATTTCAAACAAACTAGGTTTTTATAGTTTTCTCATGAGAAAAAGCCCCTTGAAACATAACTTTATAGAAAAAGTTAAAAATCACACAACACCAGGTTATTGTCCAACAGATTTATTTGGAAGCACTAGCTTTCGCAGCCCTCCTTCTACATCAGGGGCAGTACTCTGAAAGCTAGTGCTTCCAACTAAACCATTGGACAATAACCTGGTGTTGTGTGATTTTTAACTTTGTCCACCACAGTCCAACATCGGCACCTCCACATCATTTTTAGAAAAATGTACATTAGCAACATTCAAATGCATTGTTAAAGAGATTGTAAAAATCACTATTAGAGAATGTAAAAATCACTATTAGAATTCCATCAGAAAAATGCTGCTGCTGAATTCTCCTTTTGCACAAGAGTTAAAGATTCTGGAAAAACAAATCATTAGCCTCCTGGTTTGGACTTTTTAAAAATTAGGAAGAAGGATTTCAGTGAACAAGGAATACTGACTTAAAAATGAAATTTGTTTTTGCTCTCCTCTAACCAACTCCCTTGGACACAAAAGCAACAGATAGACCATGCTCAAGATTCCTACTCAGCTGCATTCCAAAACAATGAATAATTATAAACCATTATCCTGCTACTAACACACCAAAGTGCTTCCTGACTGGTTCCACAAAGTTAAAATGTCATATTCCTTGTCACTAATAAAGCCCAGGAACATCATCCCTCTCCATCTCCTCCCTGTCATCGGGAAGAATGTTACATACAACATTAGTCCTACAACAGCAAGAACTCTGAGGTTTCTAGGATCCAGGAGAGGCTCTTTAAGAGACTTGCCATTCTAACATCAACTTATTTCTCTCAAGTACTGCCCTCTAGCCTGATAGCTGGGTGTCCCTAGTTACAGACTGACCTAGTGGGATGCCCAGGGCTGGGTACCTCGCATATAATGGAGTATAAGAATAGGGAAGTCTTACTGCAACTGAACAAGGAGCTGGGGAGACCACATCTGGAGTTCTGTCAGTGGCTTGGTCCCTTTATTTCAGGAAAGATACCATTTCATTGAAGGCAGTTCTGAGAAGATTCACCAGTATGATCCCTGGTGTGGAGGGAATGTATTATGAGCAAAGGTTAAACAGATTTGAATTTGACTCACTGGAGTTTAGAAGAATGACAGGTGATCTCATTGAAACATCTAGGATTCATCAGAAGCTTGACAGGATAAATTCTGAGAGGATGTTTCTCCTTATGGGAGAGTCTGGGATAGGGGGCATAGTCTCAGAACAAAGAGGTGCCACCTTAAGACTGAAATGAGGAGGAATTTCTTCTCATAGTGGGTTGAGAGTCTATGGAACTCCTTGACAGAGAGCTGTGTGGACAGAGTTCTTCTGTATATTTGAGAGACAGACAGAGGGACAGATACATGATCAACCGGGTAATCAAGTGTTATAGATAAAGGGCTGGAAAGGGGACATGAGGAACGACCGATCAGCCATGATCCTATTGAATAGTGGAGCAGGCTTGATGGGTTGAATGGTCGACTCCTGCACCTATTAGTTATAGTGTGACGGTCTAATAAACAATGCAATATGAAAATGAAACAGAAAGGACTGGACCTGAATTTCACCTGTGGTCCTATTTATGCCAGTGTCACTCAATGGGATGGAATTTGGATAAAATAAACTAATAATTTCTTACACTGTCCTCCCATTTTGTATTGCTAATTAAAACAACTTCACTGTGGTGGCATGGTGACTCACAAAACCCTTGGGTGACTGTGTGGCATTTGCACATTCTCCCCATGTCTGTGTGGGTTTCCTTCGCGTGCTCCGGTTTCCTCCCACAGTCCAAAGATGTGCAGGTTAGGATGGATTGGCCGTGCTAAATTGCCCATAGGGCTAGGTGCATTAGTCAGGGAGAAATGGGTCTGGGTGGTTTACTCTTCGGAGGGTCGGTGTGGACTTGTAGGGCCGAAGGGCCTGTTTTCCACACTGGAGGGAATCGAATCTAATCTAAAAACGCTCCCCAACCTTTAATTCATGGTTTTATATATAAGGGAAATTATCATTGCTTCAGAGGTGCAATCAAGGCAGAATTTTCAAATTACCTTTATTTCCGCAAATATTTCACTTCCTCCTGATGTGCAGAGATGGACAGAATAACAAAAGGAAGGATCTTCAGACAGGGAGAAGAAATATGCAAGCAGCTACCAATCAGGCTTACCTCCTGAAGCAAATTCCATCAGGGTGTTCAGTTTGTTGATTTTCAATAATGAGAGTGCATAGGCTGTTATTGCCACAGAATATGCCCTCTTCAGATTATCAAAGTGTCCGTTCAGGTAGTCTCCTGCTTTTTGGATGCTGTCTTCATAACCCTGAAATTAATACATCAAAATTAAACCAGCAAGTTTTCAAATGGTGTTTCATCAAGTGTCACCTGCTGCCACATACTGAGCATAATGCAATACTTATTAAATATGTAAAATCAGTGCCATCTTTTATCCAGGTTAAAATCTCAAAAGCATCAATTTTCTCCCAATAGTAGAGTTCTTCATCTCTGAAAAGTGTTTTAAAATGGACACTGCGGTGATTATAACGAGGTCAGCCAAAGGGGACCTCATAGAAACCACATTCCCTGATTGGGGCTGTTAACCTAGTCCAATTAGGGAGCCCTGGCTGACAGATAGAAATCAGAGGTTCTGTTCACTCTGAGAGCTGGCTCTGAGGGAGTTGGATCAGTGTCAAGGACTCTCCATGTGTCAATAAAGGTTGACTTGGTGATGACATAACAGCCTCTATGGAGTTATTTCAGACACCAGGCAAGGATGAAAAATATGTCAATTGAAGTTGGACAGCACGATCGTTTTTTGGGAGTACAACTTCAAAATAATCTCTTGCCTTTGGGTTCATGTGGCTGTAGCATAGAAGGCAAATAATATATAGTTTTTCAGCAGTACTGTACGAATCATATACATTGGACAGTGTAGGATTGCCAAAACTTCAGTTCATGTTTTGCAAGGCTGCATTGTCCCACCATGGATGATGTTCTTTCCTATTTGACTGCTGCCAATCCAAATGATCCATCCTTTCAGTTTTGCCAGCATCGCACAATCTATCCACTGCGACTAATCGCAGTCCTTTCTCTGATTTCCTTCCTCCTGACTGCCAATCTTTGGACTTGCTGCCAGCCCTCAAATCACTCCAGCTGCTGATTTCTCCAGCCAGGCATCTTGTGTGGCATTGAGCTACATCAATCTCACCCCAGCTCCATGCGCCAGCAGTGTTTGCAGCAAATCCACCGCAAGTGCTTCAACCAAAATGGCTATTTCTCAGAGTCGAACGGGATTACTCCTCAGTCAGACCACGAGAGACAGCCTTTAGTAAGGGGGGCCTAGCGGAGTTAGTCAAGGGGAGGATCTGCTATTGGGACCAGGGCTTGAAGTTTAATTTAGATGAATGTGAGGTGCTGCATTTTGGAAAGGCAAATCAGGGCAGGACTTATACACTTGATGGTAAGGTCCTGGGGACTGTTGCTGAACAAAGAGACCTTGGAGTGTCAGTTCATAGCTCCTTCAAAGTAGAGTCACAGGTAGACAGGAGAGTGAAGAAGGCATTTGGTATGCTTTCCTTTATTGGTCAGAGCATTGGGTATAGGAGTCTGCTTGGGGTGCTGAGAGTCAAGGGGTCAGTGCCTTATATAGTTCAGGGATTGAGCCCCAATGAGTCCTGCAGGCACAGTGCAGGGGTGAGAGAACACAAGATATAAAGGCGGTAATGGAGTGGGGATGGTAATGCATTGGAAGGCATAGAGCAGGTTGCTCATTGACAGTCACAACCACCTGGCTTTGTCGGTGAGACAGTGCAACATGATGGTTAGCATGACTTAGTTATAGCCTACACTGGGCAATTGGGGGAACAGTGACACTCTGTCAGATAGACCTCTGAGATGGAATGATGCCAAGGACGTGTAGCCTGTGCAGTTTGGTTCTGATACATCAATGCATTTACAAATGGGCTTTAGTATTTGCAATGAGGGGACAGCAAATGAAGTTTAATTTAGATGAATGTGAGGTGCTGCGTTTGGAAAGGCAAATCAGGGCAGGAGTTATACGCTTAATGGTAAGTCCTGGAGAGTGTTGCTGAACATAGAGACCTTGGAGCGTAGATTCATAGCTCCTTGACAGTAGAGTCACAGGTAGATAGGATAGTGAGGAAGGCGTTTGGTATGCTTTCCTTTATTGGTCAGTGCATTGAGTATAGGAGTTGGGAGATCATAATGCAACTTTACTGGACATTGGTGAGGCCACTTTTGGAATACTGTGTTCAATTCTGGTCTCCTTCCTATCGGAAGAATGTTGTGAAACTTGAAAGGGTTCAGAAAAGATTTATAAGGATGTATGGAAAATAAACAGCATGAAAGCATGGGAAGGGTTAAAGCATGAAGACCACTGGTGACCTGTGGTCTGTGGAAGGCAGGATGGGATAAGAATAGTGGAATTCTCTTACACCAATGAGCAGAGTAAGGTTAAGGCTGAAAGGTCACTATGGCGAGATGAGATAACAGTTAGTAAAGTCTCCCTGTCTGGGTCCATAAGTATTTGGGACATGATATTAAATATCTAATTAATAGTTAGTAGAGTCAGCTTGAGACAGGAGACTATTGTAATAGATGGAATAGCTAAATATCTAATCAAGACAGGTTAGTCTGGAATGGAAGATCACTGTAGCAAAGGTGATAATAAATATCTAACCGTGACATTAGAATAACATTAAGTAGAATGTACAACTAAAGAGATAATGGGAACTAACATCACTGGTTTATTGTGTAGCTAGAGTGAGGTACTTTGATTAATATAGTTGGACATGCTGATAAGCTAACAGGAACATGATAAAAAAAGATATACAAAACTACGGACCCTTAGGTTCATGGGCATTGAAGAATCTGCTTTCTCAGTGTGACAGTTTTTTGTTTCCAATAAAAGACCTACTTCTTGAAGAATTCTCTGCATCTCCTGGTGATTCTCTATATTTTCTCCACAACAGATGTTGCCAGGGTTGGAAGGTTTGAACTCTGGGGAAAGGCTGAATAGGCTAGGGCTGTTTTTCCTGGAGCATCGGAGGCTGAGGGGTGATCTAAAAGAAGTGTATAAAATCATGAGGGGCAGAGATAGGGTGAATAGCCAATATCTTATTCCCAGGATTACCAGGAGTCCAAAACTAGGGAGCACAGGTTTAAGGTGATAGAGGAAAGATTTAAAAAGGATGTAAAGGGTAACTTTTTCATGCAGAGGGTGGTGCATGTATGGAATGAGCTGCCAGAGGAAGTGGTGGAGACTGGTACAATTACAACATGTAAATGGCATCTCGATGGATATATGAATAGGAAGGGTTTAGAGGGATCTGGGCCAAATGCTGGCAAATGGGACTAGATTAGGTTGGGATATCTGGTCAGCATGGATGAGTTGGACCAAAGGGTCTGTTTCCGTGCTGTACTGTCTGAGAGCACTTGGCCTGGTGTTCAGCTGGTCTTCAAAAATGGTACAAGTGCTGGGAGTTCTGGGAGGTCCCCACACTATCTTCTACCCAAGTGGGATGGTAGGATTAGCAAAAACACCTTGGTGATGCTGTGCTTTGGTAATGAGATGAGCTTCAGAGAAAAACACTGGGGAACACAGAGAAACCTTCCATGAAACTTGCCAAAATTAACACCAATCTCTCAACCCAAATTCTCTGAATCAAAATACTGCCTTGACACCTTATGTACTAAAAGGTAAAATCGTCATAGCTTACCAGATTATAGGGCTGCTGCCTGATTAGAGAAAGTAATGACTGGTGATGGTTTAACCTGAGGTTCACCGTGCCACTGTGGGAATTGTGTTGGCAGCACCAGCCATCCAGCCAACTGAGCCAACCAACTCTCACCTTGAATGCTATCTTACATTAAAAAAGGATCTCTTTACCTCTATGTAAGGTGAACAAACAGTCTTAGCTTCATCAAGGGCGATGAGAACAAATGCAGTCAGTGAAGAATCACTTTCTGATCCCTTGACTCCTCCCTAAAGGAAATCAATATGCAAAACAACAATTAGGCATCTCAATCTGGCACTTCTCCACATAATGACTTGAAGAAAATAGCTCAAGTAAGACCAAAAGCAATCATTAATTTATTTCTGGAGTTCATGATTTAGCAAAGGTTGGAAAAGAGGTTTAGCAAAGATTTAAAGGCTACACAAGGAAGATATTGACACCAAAGTATCTGTAACCAAGATCTTCATAATACTTCAATGCCTCAAATTTGTCTCATGGAACAACATGCCCATTTTAGAATATCAGACATGCTGTATGAATCCAAGAATTGAACAATTTAAAACAAAAACTCTGGAAGAAAATTGTCGCCTTGGCATTTATCTTGGTTTAGAACAAGCCGTTAAAAGGCTACAAGTTAAATGCCTTCCTAAAAACTTGTATTTATAAACACAGAAACCTTCACATTTGAAAAATATTGTTGGAGGATTTGCAACATAGAGGGGAATGGAACAGATATCAAGGAAGAGCAAAGAATGTAATGATGGAATTTAAAGTGGGAAAAGGAATGTTATTCCTCAAGGTTGCATAGGTCCAGGAGGCAGAAGCTCATAGGAATGTAGGAACAAGGAAGGAATTAAGGGATACGGGGGAAGTGCAGGTAAGTGGCATTGAAATGCCCATCAGCCATGATTGAATGGCAGAGAGAACTCGATGGGTTGAATGGCCTTACTTCCACTCCTATGCCTTATGGCCTTAGGAACAGTAGTAGGTCTTTCAGCCCCTCAATCCTATTCGACCATTCAGTGTGATCATGGTTGACCTGAATGTTTAGAGAACATTGTTCGATGGTGAAGGGCAAATGATAAAGGGGTGGCAACAAAACATAGGAGTTAGAGTGAGATATGTCCAAGGAGGCATTCACGAGGTGGAAAAGGGTAAAGGAAAGGATTAAGAGAAGTTTTAATAAAGGTGCCCAAAATCTTTAAAAGTTTTGATAGAGTCAATAAAGAGAAGATATTTCCAGTGCCAAGAAGGCCCACAGCAGAGTATTTGAAATAAGAACCAGCATTAAACAGGAATTTTGTTAACGTAATGAGATTTCATGATCATGGAATGCTCTACTCATGGAATTGGATTAAACTGTAATAACCAAAAGAGGATTGGAGGAATAGTTGAAGGAGATAAATGTGGGAAAGAGCTATGGACTAGAACGAACTATATAGTTCTTTTAGTGTGCAAGCATTGGTATGATGCACCAAATGGCCTCATTCAGTCCTGTCTTGCTTTATGATTCCATGACTTAATGACTTAGTTTCTTCAATGTAACCACATAGAATGATGAAGAATGAAAAGAAACAATTGCGTACAATCATCTCTCCATGAATTACAGGACTATCTTCTCTGAAGGAACCGTCAGGCTTCTGTTTATTTAATATCAGCCACTTTGCAGCTCCACATAAAATATCAGGCTGAACCATGATCAAATTATACGACATTGCAAATACTTTCACCACATAAGCAGTCAACCTACAGAGAAAGAAAGGCAACATTTAAAGGAAGAAACAAATTTGTAAATTGAACTGAAGAATCGTTTCACATTGAACAATTATCATTGCCACAGTAATCATGATCCAGGGAATAGATACTGAATAAATATTATTTAATCCAAATCTGTATTCTTTCATGGAAATCAGCTTTTTAATGAGAATAGAATACTTGCAGAACACTTTCCCAGAAGCCTTCCTCTCTTTCCTCTCCAGCACTCTCGAAACGCTAAGTCTGACTAAGATTCTGGATGTAGGTTTGCTCGCTGAGCTGGAAGGTTCATTTTCAAACATAGGTTCATTTGATGTAACAGCCCTGTTCACATCCACCAACATCAACCTGGCCAAGTGAAAATGAACCGTCCAACTCAGCGAGCAAACCTATATCCAGTACCTCAACCTGAGCTACAAATCTTCTCAAAACTCTCTGACTAACATTTTGCTTGGGAGCAAATTACTACAAATGCTGGAATCTGTATTGAAAATGAAAAGGCTTGAGGACACAGTATCCGTGAAGAGATAGGGTGGCTCAGTGGTTCAGTGGCTAGCACTGCTGCCTCAAAGCACCAGGAACCCAGGTTCGATGAGGAGGTTAGGCTGAATTGGTCATGCTAAATTGCCCATAGTGTTAGGTGGATTAGTCAGAGGGAAATGGGTCTTGGTGAGTTACTGTTCAGAGGGTCAGTGTGGACTTGTTGGGCCTGTCCCCACACTGTAGGGAATCTAATCTAAAATATCAATAGGTGACACAGTGGCTCAGTGGTTAGCACTGCTGCCTCACAGCATCAGATACCCGGATTCAATCCCCGCCTCAGGCAACTGTCTGTGTGGAGTTTGCCCATTCCCCCCGTGTCTGCGTGGGTTTCTTCCGGGTGCTTTGTTTTCCTCCCACAGTCCAAAAATGTGCAGGTCAGGGCGAATTGGCCATGCTAAATTGCCGGTAGTATTAGGTGAAGGGGTAAATGTAGGGGAATGAGTCTGAGTGGGTTGCTCTTCGGAGGGTTGGTGTGGACTTGTTGGGCTAAGGGCCTGTTTCCACACTGTAAGGAATCTAATCAGAAAGCAAGCTAACATTTTGAGTCTGGATGAACCTTCACCAGGGCTCTTCACCTTCTCAGTTCTAGACTTGAAACATTAGCTAAGATTTTGGTCACTCAGCCTGAATTCAATAAAACTCTCAGCTAATGCAACTGCTGGAGAAACCCATCTAGTTCACGAATATTCTTTAGGGAAGGGAAATGTGCCAAACTTCCTGATGAAGGGCTTACGTCCGAAACGTCGGCTCTACTGCTCCCCGATGCTGCCTGACCTGCAGTGCTTTCCAGCACCACACTCTCGACTCTGATCTCCAGCACCTGCAGCCCTCATTTTCTCCCATACTTACCCAGTCTGGCATGCATGTGACTCCAGACCCACAGCAATGTGGTTGACTCTTAACTGCCCCCTGGGCAATTAGGGATGGGCAATAAATGCTGGCCCAGCCAGTGACACCCTCATCTCATGAACAAATCAAAAAAGATTGCATGGGAGATTGAAAAAGAATGTGTATATCCTATACGGCTGGTAATGCATTGCAGTTTTTTTTCACAGCAGTATTATTAGCTGGTAGAGAGAAGCAGGAACATGAAATTAAACCAAAGAGTTCATATCTGGAATGAGCTGCCAGAGGAAGTGGTAGATGCAGGTACAGTTGCAACATTTAAAAGGTATTTGGACAAGTGCATGAAGGTGACAGGTTTAGAGGGATATGAGCCAAACACAGGCAAATGGGAATACTTAGTTTGGTAAACTTGGCCAGTGTCGACAAGGATCTGTTCCTGTGCTGTCTGACTCTATGACTCAATAACTGCAGATGCTAGAGATCAGAAACAAAAACAGAAATTGCTACACTCTGCAAGTCTGGCAATAACTGTGGGCACAGAAATAGAGCTGATGTTTCGGGTCATAGATCACAGAATCCCTACAGTGCAGATAGAGGCCATTTGGCCCATCAAATCTGCAGCAACCCTTTGAAGAGCATTCCGTCAGATCCCTGTATCCCACATTTACCATGGCCAATCCACCTAACCTGTATATCTTTGGACTGTGGGAGGATACCTGAGGAACTGGAGGAAACCCGCGCAGACACAGTGAAAAAATACAAGCTCCACATAGACCGTCATCCAAAGCTGGAATGGCACCCTGGTGCTGTGAGGCGGTGACCCTCCTTCCAGAAGAGTCTTTTTCTTTGTTGTTTTAGAAGCAGTTTCCAAACATTTTTTGTCCAGTGCCTTAAAATCCCACAGCATTTCTGAGGAGTATCTAGGGTATTGTCATTGTCAAGGATAACACTACAGGATTACCAGAAAGAGAAAGGTAACATTTAATTTATTAATTTAACTATAACATACCATGTGCTAGGGACTCGACCTGTAAATGCGGCATAGGCGCCACTCGATTGGCGATAAGCCAATTGCTGAGCATAACCTAATGGAATACAAAAAATGTAAGAAGAAATTAAACTCTACCAACACTGGAAATATGAAATATGAAAACACAATATGTTGGGGAAAAAGAGTAATCCAGTACAGAATCACAGAAACCAGAAAATATTGGAAGACAGCACGCCTCTAGAAAAAAAAAACAGACCAATTAAAGCCAATTCCAAGCAGAAAATGAAGAACTTTATCAAGTCCCTCAAAAGGCTCCTTAATCCATCAAATAAAAGCAAACTACTGTGGATACCGATAATCTGAAACAAACACAGAAATTGCGAGAGAAACTCAGCAGGTCTAGCAGCATCAGTGGAGAGAGAAACAGGATTAGTGTTTCGGGTTTGATATGACTGTTCTGCAGTGCTGAAGAAGGAACTCTGAAGAAGGGTCACTGGACACAACATATTAACTCTATTTCTCTGCAGACCTGCTGAGTTTCTCCAGCAAGTTCAATGTTTGTTTCTTCATCCACTTCTTCTAAGATCCTAAGAGGCTACCTAATCCTAAAATAGGTTAGTAATAAAGGTTTCCATGGGATTCCAGCAATGTGTGCAAAAGACAGAAAACATCCCGTTTGTTCTACACCCCTCCCCCACCACCCCTCATTCTTGATGTCCCATCCATGCCACTATAGCCATCCCATTGTCCCTCATAACCCAGTGTTGGTCAATGTTCATGCTCTCGCCTCATACACTTGTGTCAAACAACTTCCCCATAGTCCCTCACAAATCCCAGGTCAACCTATACCCATCTACCCATCTCCAACTCCCACATCAGGAATTCTCGAAGTCCATCTGGCACATGTTAATATTTGAATCTGCAACATTGAATGAAGTGTGATTAGACTGTAATGAGGGTAACAATGAGCAGTAAGCCCAGTTAATGGACATCTCCCCATTCTCCAGCAGAAATTTCACCAGAAAATATGACTTGTTGGTCTTGAGATCGAGAAAGGCTTTGTTCGACTGCTCATTCACAGAGCCAAAGAGATGTACAGCACTGAAACAGACCCTTCAGTCCAACTCGTCAATGCCAACCAGATATCCCAACTTATCTAGTCCCACTTGCAAGCACCCGACCTATATCCCTCCCAACCCTTCCTATTCATATACACATCCAGATGCCTTTTAAATGGTGCAATTGTCACTCAACTGCCCCAATTTTCTCACCAAGATGGGTTTTCCCCCATAGTCCATTTTGCATTTGATATCTGCTGGAGCAATACTGATAATCTCGACATGCAACAACTTGTAAAATTCAATTTCCAAAACATGACACTCCTTACCTTAACAAACTTGAAATTAAAAAGAGTGAGACTTACCTCTTTGAATGTTGCGCACTGAAGTGTCTCGATTATCCATACCCACTCTTTCCCATTGCATCGTTTTGTCCAGAAAGTTGGTGACAATCACTCCTGGGGTTATCGATGCCATATTCTGCTCTCCACAGCCAGTGGGAACTCGAATTAGATGTTTCAGCTTCGCTCCATCAATGGAATTTTCAATTGTTTGGGCTAAAACATCTCCTGTTTTGGAAGAAAATATATTCAGAATTCTGAAATAAAAACAAAAACTGCTAGAAATATTCAGCAAGTCAGGCAAAATATGTGGGTGAGAAAATCATTTTGATTTTGCATCAGAAATCAGTCTGCTTGTTTTTATGTACGTGAAAAGATCAGTAAAAAAATAACATTAGGGAAGACCTGTCAAAAGGGAAATCAAATTAAAGCAATTCATCTTTTGATTCAATATGTCGTATCCTTTCAATAATTAGGCCAAGGATTGTAGTTCCACCCCCACATTATTTCCATCTTTTAATGCATTTCTAACTTGTTCCTCTCCTGTTTTTGCTTCTGTTTATTATTCCTCATGGTGACAACTTGTGGGGGAAAAAATAAACCACTCTGCCTGCCCACTACTTAGTCACAGAAGCCATGCCTGTTCTTGGCAAAACAGAGCCTACCCATAATACCTCAACATGACCACAACCAGCTCAGGAACTAAACACCAAAACAAGACATGATCTAACCAGCTTCCAGACTGAAGGGATACACTCCTTAGGTGATCTGATAACAGACTTCCTACATCACAATAGCATCACCGCTCCTGCAGCTCCGAGGGCATCCTCAGTGTCCTCAGGTACTGAAGCCCCCCAAAGCCTACCTAGACTGACTAGCGCCCAGATCTCTGACACGAATGCACACCACCCAACAGACCCATTGGAACCAGGATACTGGACATTAGCACCTGCTCTAGCAGAGGAATGGAACCTCCTGTTACAATTATTACCTGATTGCTACTATTGGACAACCAATTGTTTTCCATTGAATGTAATTTAGTTCATATTGTCTTATAATTAAAGCTACACTACTGTAACACTACTGTAACATGATAAAAACTGTCTATCTGCAGTGCAGGGAAGAGAATCCATGAATTAACTGTGCACAGCGTCCGTTCTGTACCAGTCCTGACAATTTCTCTTCCCCATGATGTCATGAGAAATAAACCAGTATTTGTCAATTTCACAAAATCTCTGTGTGGCCTCTATTTGTAATTGGATGATTCTCTGACACATCTTTTCTTTAACTATTAAGTAATCTATTCCTTTGGGTGTATTATCATTCATTGTTACCCATCTATCACAGACTTTCTTTTTGGTTCATCCCCTATCCCCACTCCATTACACCTTCTTAAAAACCAGTAACATCTTAAACCTTTCCCAGGTCTGATGAAAGACAATTAACCTGCAATGTTAACGCTGTTTTCATCTCCATACATGCTGCCTGACCTGCTGAAAATTTCTGAACATTTTCTGCGTTTAGATTTATATCAAATATAAACATAACCAAAATCATGTTACAGTCATAAAACTGTTGCATTAAATATCAGAAAATAATTCTCCTCATTTACATCCACAAATCTTTGATTTCTTTCACTTTTTCGCACAGAGGGTGATCCGTGTATGGGGTGAGTTGCCAGAGGAGGTGGTGGAAACTGGTACGATTGCAACATTTGAAGGGCATCTGGTTAGGTGTATGAATGGGGGAGGTTTGGAGGAATATGGGCCGGACACTGGCAAATGGGACTAGATTGGTTTGGGATATCTGGTCAGCATGGACAGTTGGACCAAAGGATCTGTTTCTGTGCTGTACATCTCTATGACTCTATGGCTCTCTTGGAAGAAATCTACAGGCAGTGCCCAGGTTACAAACAGGTTCTGTGTCTGAGTATATCTGCAAATTGTACGCAAGTCAGAACACAATATATTACAACATAAAAATGGGACATCAAGCAAATGTTCCCATGTTGAATCTTTCAAACTAATATTAATATACCTCTGTATGAGATTGCGTTGAACGTTCAGTGACTGCCTGTATTGCCAAAATGCACTTTGAAAATAATTCCTATAGCTTGTAAAAAAATGAAAAGTATAAAATTGCAAATGGTTATTTGCAAAATCTAACCCCAGTAAGATGGTAAACTCATAAACCCTATTTTTAAACAGATGACTTTTCACCTTACTTGCACAGGATTTATAAAATCTAACAGAACTAGATAAGAGCATCCATCCAGCTGAGCCGCTGTCAACTCTTAGGTAGAGGTACAGGTATCCCCCATTAACTGAAAGTACAGCGTTCCCAGGAAACCTCTTGTAAGCTGAAAATAGGGTAAAGCGAAGGAGCATGATTTATATAGGAATAAGTATTGCCATTTTTTGTAAAAGTGAAATCCTCTTTGGATTAGCGGAAAAAAAAGTGCTAATGGGGGTCCTTCGTAAAAGCGAAATGGCATAAAGTGAACATTCAAAAAGCAGGGGATACCTTGATCTACAAGGTCTTATGTCCCTCTTTGCTCATTGCCCCTTTCATTATCTCTCTGTCCTGTCATCTTAATCTCTTCTACTGTTGCTAAGTGCATCTGCTTCTACCATTCTGACATGCAAATAAATCCAGCTCACACCAACTTGTTGCGTGAAAAATTTATCTTCTTGGCTTTTCTGTGGGAGTCTGGAATGTGTTGCCTGGGAGAGTAGTTGAGGCAAGAAACTTCACAACCTTTAAAAAGTACTTGGAAGAACAAATGATATTAAGGGTTGCGGGTGTAGAGTGGGGAAGTGAGATGGGTATAAGTGGTATATTTTTGGCAATACAAACTTGATGGACTGCAGGGCCTTTTCTGTACTCAATAATTATCTTAAATCCATGTCCTTCAGTTACTGGCTTCTCAATCGGGGAAAGGAAACAGTTACTCCTTCATGATACTGTCAAAATTTTATTTTTTTATACAACAGCTAGAAACATTAGTCAGAAATTATAAGAAGAATCATAATGTTTACAAATTAAAATGGATTTTCACAAATTCATAACATATGGCAGATTTCACACAATTTCCTTCAGGAAACATTTTTCTTTTGCCAACTGTTTCGATCTCATGAGTTTTGTCCTGAGTAGGTTCACAAATTTTTAATCTCAAAAAGGAGTCCCGCCTTGCAATTGAAGGCAATAAAAAAAAATACAGGAAGAAAATGACCTGCTTCTGCACTGAAACTGTCCATGATTATGACTTAGATGTGGTGGGACCCAAAATCAAAATCACACATTATCTTCTGACATTGGAACATATGTTTTATCAATGAGAAGAGTGCCATAAAATATCACTAAACCATGTTACCCAGAGTTAAAAGTAAAAGGAATGAAATACTGTCAAACTTTTGCACTATGTATGTAAGAAATATCATGTTTTTACATGATAAGAAGGAGCTCTAAGATCTTGAGATAGCCCTACAAAGGTTAAATCAAATAAATTTAACTTTCTATCCAAGTCTCATTTCCACAGTTTGGTCCAATTTAAAAAGTCCGTGGTTAGGAGTGGGAAATAATTAACTACATTCGACACTTGGCAATGTTTTGCTTAAATTTTGTTACAAAGATAAATTGATGAGCAGAAAAGTTATCATACTCACGTAGAACATTGTCTAGGCCATACTAAAGAGTGCTGTACAAGGTTCTAGTCTTCATGAATTTCCATCACTTTCAACGTCTGCTCAATACATCAAAAACCAAACTGAATAATTATTGTAAAGATGGAAAACTCATGTTCTGCCATTTTAATATTCCAAATATTCATGTGCCAGGTAAATTCAAGTAATGTGCTTGCCCTTTAAGCACCAACAAAAACTGCCTTGGATTGTTTGACATGATATAACCATAATCGCAATCAACGTACCTTGAACACTGATGAACGACAGTGGTTCCGTATTTGGAACAACATCATCTGGGACTTTGATGTCGATATCAATTGTTTGTTGCCTACCTAAATTGAAGGAAGAATATATTGAGTTATCAAAAGCAAACCTTTCAGTTAAATCCCTGTTTTTCTCTGCAACCATTG
This sequence comes from Chiloscyllium plagiosum, assembly GCF_037043375.1. Taxonomy (NCBI): domain Eukaryota; kingdom Metazoa; phylum Chordata; class Chondrichthyes; order Orectolobiformes; family Hemiscylliidae; genus Chiloscyllium; species Chiloscyllium plagiosum. Next base: position 8,426,631 of record NW_028270183.1, read on the forward strand.
GTTTTTGCATTTGTTTCCTATCGGGGCTTGTGAGTAAGGGAGGTTGAGACCAAAAGGAGTTGCTGCAATTCTAAGAGTGGAAGTCTAAAATTCGTGCAAGCTCAACCAGTAAACCAAAATAGGAATTTGGAAGTATGTGGATCCACTGCCATAGGCAAACTTGAGGCAACTACCTTAGGAGATTTAAGGAAAAACTGGCTGGGTTTATGAGAAAGAAAGGTGCAGAACATTGGGCTGACAGAATGAAATGAAGAAAGACAGGACCCGATCACATGGAGAATAAATACTTGTATGGACCAGTTCGGCTGGGTGTCCAGTTTCTGTTATCTCACCCTGCTGCCGCAAGACTTTTGACTTGTAAACCTTCACTTCTTTTGCTCCCTTATTTGATACAAGGTACCACTGGATTGTGCACTATTGGTTAAATTAATACTAAAAATACTCATCTTCCAATTCATTACTTCACTAAATTATTTCTACTCAAGGTGCAAGATGTTGTTGTTCAGAATCATACTTTTTTTTCACCTCTACTGATCTCAGAGGCACTTGTGCTATCCACCTCAATAGTGAGCATCTGGCCCTCTATTTCTGAAAGCAACTATCCTCAATGTGACAACATGAAGAATCATTTTCTGATTTTGCACACTCAGTTGTGAACCTTACCACAGATGCATAAACAGGTATGCCATCTGTGTAATGTTTCAGAATTTTCTTTGCATCTATGACATGTTTCCAAATGCTAATTTATAATCCCTCTCCTCTCCCCATTTGAGAATGCTGCTTAGCAGGTTATGCTTGTCCCTTTGTTTTAAGGAACTGTGTGTGTTATCTCAAGTTAATTCATGACATTTGCCAGTGGCTCAGTGGTTAGCATTACTACGTTACAGCCCCAGGGAGCTGGGTTCAAATCCCACCTTGGGGCAACTGGCTGTGTGGAGTTTGCACATTCTCCCCGTGGCTGCGTAAGTTTCCTCCCACAGTCCAAAGATGTGCAGGTCAGGTGAATTGGCCATGCTAAATTGCTCATAGTGTTCAGGAATATGTAGGTTAGATGCATTAGACAGGGGAAAATGTAAGGGAATGGGTCTGGGTGGGCTACTCCTTTTCGGAGGGTCAGTGTGGACTTGTTGGGCTGAAGGCTCTGTTTCCACACTGTAGGGATTCTATAGATCCTTTGCAGGGTAAAAAGCTATGTTTCAGCATAACTGCATTGAATTCCTTCCCTTAATGCCTGAGACTGCCGCAGGCTACTCATAGCCTTGGCATGCTCTTTTAGCTCTTAGTTGTGCATCCAACACTGCACCCTCTCTAACACCAAAGTCACTCTATAATACATGTCTATCTCTGTCTTGTCTTCAACTCATCTGCTGCTGAACCCCTCATCCATCCATGCATCTAGACTACAACTGTTGGAATGGTACATAGGCCAGCCTCCCATTTTGTACCCTCCATATCATTAAATTCATCCAAAATTCTGCTGTCCATATCTGAACACACACAAAAGTTACATTCACCAAAGAGTCGCTGACATGAACTCCTCAACTGTCAACACTTCAAGTCACTACAGCTTCGATGCTCCTTATCCTTGTAATTTTCTCCAGTCCTGAGACCTCCCTGGGTTTGTCCAAATGAGTGCGGAGTGAAATGTGTTTTTAGAAATAACACTAGACCATAGGAACAGAAATTAGGCCATTCAGCCGATCGAGTCTGCTCCACCATTCAATCATGGCTGATAGGTTTCTCAATCCCATTCTCCTGCTTTCTCCCTGTAACCTTGGATCCCCTTAACAATCAAGAACCTATCTGTCTCTGTCTGATATATACTCAATGACCTGACCTCCACAACCTTCTGTGGCAATGTATTCCACAGATTCCCCACTCTCTGGCTAAAAAGAATTCCTCCTTACTTCCATTCTAAAAGGTCTTCCCTTTACTCTAAGGCTGTGCCCTCGGGTCCGAGTCTCTCCTCCCAATCGCAACATCTTCCCAACGTCCACTCTGTCCAGGCCATTCAGTATTCTGTAAATTTCAATTATAACCCGCCATCCTTCTAAACTCATTGAATATAGTCCCAGTGTCCTCAAATGTTCTTTCTATCTCAAGCCTTCCATTCCTGGGACCATTCTTGTGAATCTCCTCTGAACACACTCCAGCACCAGTACATCCTTCCTGAGATATGGGGCCCAAAACTGCTCACAATACTCCAAATGTAGTCTGACCAGAGCTTTCTAAAGTCTCAGAAGTACATTCCTGCTTTGACATGCTTGTCCTCTAGTGATGAATGACAACATTGTATTTGCCTTTCTAATTACCGATTCAACCTGCAAGTTCCCCTTCAGAGAATCCTGGACTAGGATTCCCAAGTCCCTTTGTATTCCAGATTTCTGAATTTTCTCTCCATTTAGAAAATAGTCCATGCCTCTATTCTTCCTATCAAAGTGCATGATCTCACACTTGCCCATATTGTATTTCACCTCCACTTCTTATCACAACCTGTCCAAATCTTTCTGCAGCTTCCCTGCCTCCTCAATGCTACCTGTCCCTCTACCTATCTTTGTATCATCTGTAAACTTAGCCAGAATGCCCTCAGTTCCTTCATCCCGGTCATTAATGTATAAAGTGAAAAGTTGTGGTCCCAACACTGATCCTTGAAGAACACCACACCAAGTGGGTGGCATGGTGGCGCAGTGGTTAGCACTGCTGCCTCACAGTGCCAGAGACCAGGGTTCAATTTCCACCTCAGGCGACTCTCTGTGTGGAGTTTGCACGTTCTGCCCGTGTTTGCGTAGGTTTCCTCCGGGTGCTCCGGTTTCCTCCCACAGTCCAAAGATGTGCAGGTTAGGTGAGTTGGCCATGCTAAATTGCCTGTAGTGTTAGGTGTAGGGGAATGGGTCTGAATAGGTTGCGGGTTGGTGTGGACTTGTTGGGCCGAAGGACCTGTTTCCACACTGTAAGTAATCTAATCTAATCTAAACCACTATTCACTGGCTTCCATCCTGAGAAGGACTCTTTTATCACCACTCTCTGCCTTCTGCCAGACAGCTGCTATTGTTTTGACAACTGCTTGTCATTAAGACATAAGCAATGGAGAAGAATCTAACCTTTGGGATCCAATTCAAAGGTTTGCACAGGACAGTCAACTTTCTTTCCCTCTGGCTACAGGAAAGAAAAACAAAATGAAATGCGTTAGTCTGCTTTTTAGTTTAAGTTTAAACTATCATACTTCATTAGTTTAAAGCATTTCACAAGACAATCCCTCCACCTGCCCCAACATTCTGTGCATCAGTGTCATTATCATCCACTTTGAATAATGCCATCCCCCCCCCAATCAGGAAACACATACACCTTTTTGTCTATTCTACTGATAGAATCCCTGAAATTGACATGACCAGCAGCAGCGAGCATATTTCCCAACCTAACCTTACAACTCCCATTTGTCCAAAATAAAAGTGTGTTCACTGTGTTATCCAACTGACATCAGAGTGATATCAGATGTCCACCACCAAAATCTTTTAGGTTCTTTATAATCAAAGATACTGCATAAATATTCAATTCCAATTGCAGTTTCCACTGCGTGAGGGTGTGGTGAGGGCAGATTCAAGCATGACTTTCAAAAGGGAATTGGATATACCACCTCAAGGGGGTATAAATGCAGGAGCACAGAGAAAAGGCAGGAGGTCGGACTTTCTCAAAGAGTCAACACAGGCCTGTGGGTCTGAACAGCTTCTTCTTGTATTGTAAGCATTCAATGACTCCAATCCATTAATTAGTGCGTGATTACAAATGCTACAAAAACATCTAAAGGTTTTGTACCTACCACCACACGAAGGGATTTTCTCACAGCATCAGCCACGAGTTTGTCAAAGACTGAAGCTTTAACTTCGATATCAATTTGTCCAATTATTAGTGGAACTATGACATAAGGCACAGCAATGGACCCTTTCCCAGGGATAATAACTATTTTTTTAAATCGCTCTGTCGGTTTTGCACCACTGCAGATATTTTCATTGTATGGTATCTCTACACGCACCTAGAATTTAAAATGCAATGAATTTTTTTTTTAAATCATGAAACAATCGCAAAGGAGTTACATCAAAACCGCAACATTATGCTCCTGACTCATTTGCACCAGATCTGCCGCCTGTGATGGAAAAAATGATTGTCCAATTGGAATCATACAATCAAACTGTGACTGATTGCACTGTCCGTGTGTACATTCAATGGTTTATATTCAAATAGCAACATCTCATCAGCAAGATTCATGCATTGTGCACAGGAAGTATCTCAGTTTCAGATCAAGGGCCAAAGACTAATTGCAATGGTCCCTGAGACCTGCAGCTTTGAAATGAAAAGGTTTCTGAGCTGCTCGAAAAGCATGCACCATGTCTGGCTGGGTTTTCCAGCGACAACTTAAAACAAACACAAGCAACTAACACCAGAGAGCTGGAAAAACACTTGCAGTTCCACATTTGAGGCAGCAGGGGCAGTGATTCTCCCCTCCCTGTCAAACATTTTCAAATAAACAGAAACAGACCCTTCGGTCCCACCAGTCCACACCGAACATAATCCCAAACTAATCTAGTCCCAGCTGCCTGCTCCTGGTCCATATCCCTCCAAACCTTTCCTATTCAAGTATTTATATTTTCAACATTGTAACTCTACCCACATCCAACACTTGCTCAGGAAGTTCATTCCACATGTGAACTACCTTCTGTGTAAAACATTTCCCCCTCATGCCTTTTTTTAAATCTCTCTCCTCTCACCCTTAAAAATATGCCCCCTTATCTTGAAATCCCACATCTTCAGGAATAAAAACACCTTCCATCAACTGCATCTATACCCTACATTATTTTATAAACTTCTATCAGGACGCTTCTCAACCTCCTACGCTCCAGTGAAAAATGTCCCAGCCTATCCAGTCTTTCTTTATAACTCAAACCTTCCATACCCAGCAATATCCTGGTAAATCTCTTCTGAACCCTCATTAGCTTCCATGGTCAACAGTTGATATTGTTATCGGTGCTACAAGGGATTTGATATTGATGATAGCATTTATCATTTTCATTTCTCACTGTTCTTGCACTTAACCCAGCTGTAAGATTCAAAGTGTTAGGTTATTTTTGGTGTAACGTTATTGCAATGGATAAAAAAAACTACACATTGACACTAATATCCTGTGATCCAGTACTGATGTCAGATCATAACCTCCAACAACAACCCTAACACTAAACTATCATCCAACTCCAACAAAAACAGAAAGTTTTAGGGCAATTTAGCAGATCTGGCAGTCTCTGTGGAGAGAAAGTGGAATAAACGTTTCAAGTTCAGTGACTTTTCTTCTGAATCCTGATATCCCTTGACTCTCTAAAGCCCTTAAAAATATTATCTCCCAAAATCCATATTTGTTTTTCTCACACAATATCATAATTGAATCTTTCCGACCAGCTATATTTCTCTACCATAGATTGGAAATCCCAATTGGAAGTAAGCCTAATATTCCCTGTGACTTTACAGATGGCACATTCACCCTTGCTGTTTCATCAATCTCTAACATTCCTTTTATTACAATCCATCATATCATCCTCTTTCACTGCAGCAATTCCCAAACTCTCCTGATGAGAACCCGTTTCAATGCCTTGGGCTTCATGTAATCCCAGGTGGAAATTTGGAAGTGAAGAGTTTCATGGGCAGACCAGGAGGGGCTTCTGTTGCACAGACAGGTCTGAAAGGAGTTGAGCATACCCAACACATTCTCTTTCCTTCATCCCTCATCATTCCCACTTCCCCCTTCACTTCAATCTTACCTTTCTTTACCACCTCCCCCATCCACCCATTCTTCAATCTCATCCTCCACCTTGTTCATGCCCAATCTTCCTTTTTTGCACTCCTATCTCTCCCTTCTTAAACCTGCATCTCCACAACTACCACATCCAAATCACCCCCAATTTTCCTTTCTTTCACACATCCCACGTCTCCTTATCTCCCCTTCTTTTGCTTCCTCTCTCAGACTCATTAACACCTTCTTTAACCCCTGGTAGATAACTCATCCCTCATAGATAGTTTGGCATGTCTCCTTCTCACCCACCTAAATACCGTCCCTTTAACCATATCTCCTATCTCCCATTTCCTCCCACCTTCACCAATTTGCCTGTCCTTTGGACTCAAATTTCTCTCTCTTTCACCACTTCCTTAATTTTTCCCTTCTCCTTTACCCCAGTTACCCTTCTTTCATTGGTGATATACAGATTCTTTCATCTTACTGTCCTTCAATCCTCATATCTACTTCCTTCATTCCTCCCTGTCTTCCCCTCCGTCAATCCCCATTTTCTTTCTTTTATTGCTCATATACAGTGTCCTTCACCCCTTCAACCCTCATCTCTTCTCCCTTCATTGGCCATCTCCTTACTCCTTTGACCACTTCATGTCCCACCTCATTCACCCCAGCCTTCCCACACCCCACCATCAATCTCTCACTTGGAGAAATTCATGCTAACCTCAGCTGGTGTGGCAATTGAATGCATGCCATTGGCATTAAGCTGCATTGCAAACCAGTTGTCCACCAATTCAGTGAACCAACACCACCACCAGGAAGATGAATGCGTTACAAAACTTACTTTAATCTCATCGTCATCATAATTGTACAGGATTGCTCTAATTTCCACTTGTTCATTGCGGATGACAGAATATGGAAGTCGAAGATCAATGAAAAAATCTTTCTGCACTGTCAGCTCATAAGGTTGAGCAATACATATTCCTAGACAAAAGAAATAAATTTTAATAAAATTTCAGGAAAGGTGGTGCAATTTTCATTTTAAAAACAGTGTTCACTTTGTATTGTAGGTAAACCTAAAGCTGAAAATAGTGAACAGGTAATGACAACCCCTACTGTTACTTTTAATTTCATTACCATTGTCGCCATGATTAACATTGAATGGACCCTATCATCATAACCATGCATTTGGAATTGTATGTTTACACATGTGGCCCATCACTTCAAAGGATGTTTCCAATAATCACTGATCTCCTCATTCTACTACTATTTTCTCACAATACTACATCATCCACAAGGCACGTTGCAACAGCCAAAGAGGGTTGAGCAGCACTTTACATAAACATGGGTCTCTATCACATAGAAAGAAAGGCAGATACATAGGAACCTCACCACTTGTAAGTTCCCCTCCAAAACACAGGTCAAGGTTAGATTTTCTCAATTTGTACTTTGTTTGTAGTTTCCTAAAGAAATGCAAATGCTGACAAACTACCAAAGATCTGGAGGTAAGGAATGGTGAGCTATTTGATAAGAAGTGTGTCCTGGAAAAGCTGGGCGGGAAGTCTCAGAGGATTGGAGAGTAGAAATTCACGCCCTGAATCAAAAGCGTTTCTAAGGCTTCTTCGAAACTATGACAGTCAGTTGACATTGGTGCTGGATACGAAACAATAATTAGGGGTAAAATAATCAAAAGGCACTGGGAGAGTTACAAGGAAATAATGACAGCTGGCATAAACTGGCATAAGGCTAATTATGTTTGACAAACCTAATTGGTTTTTCCTGATGAAGTACCAGAAATTTGATGCGAGAACAGAAATTAATGTTGCTTCTGTGGATTTTAAGAAAATCTTTGACAGTGTGCCACATAAAAGGCTGGTGAACAAAATCACGGCTCAGGGAGTAGGAAAGTCAGTGTCTTAAGAATGGAAAACCTTAATGCATGGTTAATTTTATGCAGAGAAGTAGGAACTGATTTAGTCTACAGAAAGAATAGGCGCAAGCAATAGAGATTAATTAGAACAGTTCTGAGGAACATACTAGGACTGAGGTGGCTGAGAGTTCATGCTATAGATCTTCGAAGGTGGCAGTATGTATCATGAGAGTGGTCAATTAGTTCTTGGGCTTCATGAATAGAAATGTTGAGTGCAAAATCAGGAAGTTATGCTGAATCTCTCTAAAGCTGTGGTTAAACTACAAGTAGAGTACAGCGCCTAGATCTAGGGCCCTTCAAAGGGTACACTGGAGATTTAACAGAATGGTTCCAGCATGGGGGGACTACACTTGGAGCAACTGGAATGGTTTCCTGGAGAAATGACAATTCAGGTGTTATTTGATAAAGGTTTAAAAGATTATGACATGCCCATGTCTGTGCAGTTGTCCCTCAAACAGCAGATGTGGATAACACTATCAAGAATCTAAGAGTTAGGTCCTTTATCGTGGGAAAACTGATGCACTGTAGCTGGTTCCAGTTGACCTGGAAACCCTCCTGCTCTAAGCACCTCCCATGGATGGTACAGTGGCTCAGTGGTTAGCACTGCTGCCTCACAGTGCCAGGGACCCAGGTTCAATTCTGGCCTCGGGCGTCTGTCTGTGTGGAGTTTGCACATTCTCCCCGTGTCTGCGTGGTTTCCTCCCACAGACCAAGGATAGGCGAATTGGCTGTGCTAAATTGCTCATAGTGTTCAAGGATGTATAGGTTAGTGGGTGTTTCCGATAATCACTGATCTCCTCACTCTTCTAATATTCTCTCACGATCACAACCCATCTACAACATCATCCATAAGCCCTTCTTCAGGAATTTGATGAAGGGTTTATGCCTGCATCATTGATTCTTGGATGTTGCCTGTCCTGCTGTGCTTTTCTAGCAGCACACTCTCAAGTTTAAATTATGCCCCGGATACTAAAATCCAATCACGTTTGATTTTATTGTTTTGCCAAGATTGAACCAATCTTGATCTGATATTTGGGATATAAAAATGCAGGCAGTTTGAAAATTGCAGACAGAGCAACTGCCATCAACACAAATCCAGGATATTAGGAAACAGTCTCTATCAAACACTCTCTTTTCATATGAAACACGTTAGCAATAAAAGAAAGAAGACGACCCAGGGAGATCTACAGACAAAGAAGTAAGACACTGAGGATGACAGCGGCTGCATGCTTTTGAAATTAAGTTGATATAATTTTAATAGGTGTGTTATTGGAACAGCATCTTGTTATAGAGTTGGAGGCAGGTAATAAGCAGTTAAGTGAAATTGGGAGGGGGGTGCTTAGTGTTGTGAATAGTTGTTGTTTAATGTTCACTTTCAGCGTTAAAGAATAAATTGATATTATTTTCATTGAATCTTGGAATTTGCGAAGTCTCTGTCACTCTTATTCTAACAGATTATAATGTGTGGTGAGATTTTCTGCATATTTGGTTTAATTAACAGAAGGGTTCACCACTGTGTCAAAACATATCTTAGTACTTAATGAAGATCAATGTACCTTTATAAAAGGAGCGCAATAATTAACAATGCAGTAAAAATACATTTAACTTATAATACAAAATGTAATTATTGAAATTGAAAGCATAGTTTTCTTTTCTGTATTCTAAATCTGACAAGAGAAAAACTCCTGGAACATGTGGCTTTTAATTGGATACTGCACTTGGGATTGGGGTCTCTGCATGGATAATGACTCATCTTGAGATGCTGTAAATCACAACTCCCAAACACTTCATGAATATAATAGAGGGTCTAAAATGCAGCAGTGGTGATGACAAGGGTGGAATTGCTCAGTGGAGATTTGGTCCACTTTAATGCAAGGGCTATGAAAAAATCCCAATCAATGGAAGTGAGATTAAAATGCTGGAATCTGATCTGACATTTTTAAATTCCTCCTCCTCCACGAGCTAGCTGATGAAGGAGCAGCCCTCCAAAAGTTCGTATTTTCAAATAAGCCTGTTGGACTATAACCTGATGTTGTGTGATTTTTAACTTTGTCCATCTACATTAGCATGGATAGAGGTATGTAAGTTGAGGTCTATGATTCTACCCACTAAATCAAAAATGATTTACCTTTCTGTGGAGACACACTAACAGCTTGTATTTCCCAAGTAGTAATTGAGTCTTTAAGGTAACCAGATATATCCTTTGTCACAACTCTGATGAAGGAAAATAAAAACAATGAACACATGTTGACTCATATTATTAACACTTAGATAGCTTTCAGATCAAATCTATGTTTTGTTTCCAAAATCAACTTCTAGACAAATATCTTTTTCTTATTGTGATGATGCTGCTCCTTTAACAAGGTTATTCTGCCCTTGTTTTTTTTTCAGAGGGGTTGTAAAGGCAGAGGTTCTGATATGTCTGGCAATATCACCTTAAGTGTTTTTTTTCTTAATAAACACCCATACAATGAAAGGGGAGTGCCCAGTTCTTCCAGTTCAGGGTTAGTTTGGTTGGTCTTTAGCAAGATGTTTTGTTTGTGGCTGCTGGTCACATTTTAACTGGGATCCCAGAGAAGCTGCTGGACCCAAAGAAACACTTCCAGGCTGACTCTCTCTCTCTCTGACCCTGTGTTTGATTTTTACCTTTTTTCTAATCAAGGGGGTGTTTATGAGGATGTTGCAAGTATTTGGAACAGCATTGTTAAGTTGCACGAAAGTAGATTCGGTTTTCAGGTAAGTTGTTATTCTAAATTCAGTTCTCGTTTGTTCATGTATTATTCAGTAGTTTGTACACAAATTCTGTTTTTTTAAAACTGAGTGGTTGGACCAGCTGTACCATTCCTGGAATTTCCACTGACACCTGCTTTACAAAACTAGAAAGTTTAGGGTCTGGGCTACCTTCTTGAAATGTTTTGAGAGGGCCCGGCCTTTCCATAATGTTCTGTAAGCTGCTACTCTTTGTTTGACCCTTTGCCATGAAGGACAGAAACAGTGCTGGATGTTTAAGACCACGCGCATCATCTATGAGTAACCCAAAGCATTCCATGTGTGCTCTGCTGAAGGCTGTTGGTTACTGATGCTTCACCCTGAGCTATTTCTCTTTATCACAGGTGGTTTGCCATTGCTTTTTTACACTCAAGGGCAGAATGAGGAGGTCTGTCTGAAATGTACCTCAGCAGGAACAGGTACTGAATCTGCGCTGTTGGTGTAATTCTGATCCACACTTCAGACCAGAAATGGGCATTTGCTTGGTAGAATCATTTGATAAGTTGTGCCTACCACTTTCTGACTCAGAGGTCATACAGCTACCAACCGGACCACTACCCCTGAGATACTTATCAAATGATTCTACCAAGTAAATGCCCATTTCTGGTCTGAAGTGTGGATCAGAATAACACCTACAACGCATGTTCAGTACCTGTTCCTGCTGAGGTATACTTCAGACAGACCTCCTTGACTGTAAGAAAGCAATGCCAAACCACCTATGATAAAGAGAAATAGCTCCCTCTTTGGTACTTGGTCACAGAAATCAAGGCAGAATTTCCAATCAAGGGTACTGAAGGAGTGCTGCTATGTCAGAGATGTCATCTTTCGAGCGACACATTAAGCTAAGTTACCTGTCCTCTCAGCTGGATGCAAAAAAATCTCACAGCCACTATTTCTAAGAAGCTGGGGATTTCTTTGGTTGTCCTGGCCTATTGTAACTCCTCTGCAAACATTACAAAACAATATAATTAACATGTCACTTTCACATTCTGATGGGTGTCTAAGCTATATCGTGCTCTCACCCTAAACTGGAAAATCTCAGTGGCTTTGTTTCCAAGTTCTTCCCTTTCATCACCCGTACATGGTTCACCTCTACCTCTTCCCTCCCCTTCCCTGGTTTTCATCTCTCCGTTTCTGAGATTAGGATACCAGCCGATATATGTTACAAGCCAATCCATTCCCACAACTACCTCGACTATACCACTTCACATCCTGCTTTGTGCAATGTTAGCTTCTGCACCGAGGTCATATCTGCTTGGATAATGTAACCTTTAGCCAGTATTTGTCCTTTCTTTAAACTGTGGGGTTGATAGGGACTTCAACTGTGTTTATTCTATGTCAGTTATCTGTGCTGTCACCCCATCCCAGAGTTATGGTACGATAAGCAACAGATAATTCTCAGTTATTTCCAACATGGTGGGACCAGCAAACAGCCCTTTCACTGTCTCCCCTTTCAGTATCCCAAAGGGAGTTTTCCATTCATGACAACTCCTCTCTCACTCCCAACAACCTCTCCCTTTCCTGCAACACCTTTCCATGCAAGAACAGGAGATCCAACTCATGTCTTCATAACCTCCTGCTTTCTTTAAATTCAGCGCTGTGTAGTCGCTGCTCAGAATGAAGCCTTCGCTGTACTGGGGAGGCCAAACACAAACTGAGTGATTTCAACTTTCAATTTGCGAGCGTGGCCCTGTCAATTCAATGCTTCACTTTGCTCTGACTTTGACCTGCCTGACCTTGGCCAGCGATCGTGTTTCAGTGAAGCTTAACATGAACTCGAGGAACAAAACCTCAACCTTCACCTGGGAACTCTACAGAGAACCAGCGTTCAACAATTTTAGATCATAACCTCTGATGTTTTCTTTCTCTTTTTCATTTCCTATAATGACTTTGAATTTTGGACAGCAGTTATCCCTGCCATTTACAGCTCCTATGGAACACGCATTTTGCTTTTTCATTTGTTCCATTGCCATTCCCTCAACATACCTTCAGTCATTTAATCGCTCCTTCCTCCACCTTATCAAAGACCCCCTCACCTTTTGTTCATTTCTTCCCCTTTCGCACCATTAAACTCCATTACATTTCCAACTTATCCCAGTTCTGACAAAATGTCACAGTCCTGAAACGTCGCCTCTGAATCTCTCTCCGCAGATGCTACCTAACCTGTCGAGTATTTCCAGCACTTCACAGTGAATCTAGATGCAGTGTTCTGCATATTAACTGTCTGTGGGAGATTGCTATGGGCAAATTGACTGCTGTGTTTCCTAAATCACAGATGTCACCCTTCAAGTTACACTCTGCAAAACCCTGTGAGAAAAGGAAGTGCTTAATTGAGTGTAAAAGGTAAAATTGCCACCGTCCTACTGGACGTAGCGCTGTTCTTTCAGGTGATGGTTTAACCTAAAGGTCATGGTACGTCAGGCAAGAGGAGAGGTTGAGAAAGCAAACTTTGCAGCTTGGTGCCAGAACTGATGCCACCTGTTGGTGTTTCTTTGCATTGCAGATCAGCCATCCGAGCTAAAGGACCCCCTCCCCCCTTCACATTCAAAATTCATTGTCTGTAAAGATGCCTGGAACATTCATAGGTCAAGAAAGGTGTTGCTGAAAGTCTTTCTCTTCCACAAACCTTCAGACTGGGGGGAAAAAAAGTCCTACTGAGTACAGTTTCAGACATTGAAGCACTTCAGAAACATTGCAAAAACTTCTCACAGATACATAGCAATAATTAATACCCTTGTCTGTCATTTGTGGGCAGAGTCTTCAGTATCCAGAGCCAACTCTCTGGGAAGTCACTCCTAGACATTATATCCTCATAGGGAATATAGTAGTCATCATCGTCACCTAGAGAAAAGAGCAAATAGTAAATTGAGGATTTTGATGCAGAATTTCATTGTTGCTAAGTTAAAAGATATTGGTTTACATTTTTCATTCCAAACAGAAAAGTGATACAGGGCATAGGGGGAACACAGGAACATGGTATTGAGATAGAGGATTGACCATGAACATATTGAATGGTGGACCAGGCTCAAAATGGCTGAAAGGCCTACTCCCGGTCCTACAGTTGGTTCTGACATAGCGGGATAGCTCCATTCTTGTGCAATCTCGCATTGTTAGAAAATCGCGCAATAGCCGCGCCATTTAAACCAACAGGGCCAGAAACGCGTTATAGCCAATACAGCTGGGGAAAGTTCGCCTTCTATAAGTAATAGTCTAAGTTCTTCAATCACGTTAAAGACAATTTGTGTTGAAGGAACACACGTTATAGCAGAACTGATTGCATTTTCCAAATTGCCAGATTTGAAATTTAATGCAAAACGCTGAAAGTTCTTCTTCACCGTGAGTCCCGAATGGGCAGTACTGGCTTAGCCACATCACATTCAGTCCTATTGTAGTTGTTGAAGCCAAATATGAGGCAGGGGAACACGTCAGCGGCTTGATTATCTTCCCAAAGTGCAAACAAACAAAACCCCCACCCCGACGCCTGTCCTTTGCAAGAAAGGAAACAGTTTCTCTTCACCTCAAAACGTGCTCAAAGCTTCACATTTTCAAAGATGATTAAAATATTAATTTGGAATATTACACAAGAAGAAAAAAAAATTGTTTCGATTTTGGTTACTACTTCCAGAAATAGGTGGCGCTTACTTCTGGCTAAAGTCATTTGAGTTGACCTCTGCAGATTTTTAAATTGTTGGATGCTGTTGCAACAATCTAGGAAGGCAGCTCGACATTCTTCCCCATGCACTCTCCGTGCCCTGCTGTTACATGATAGCCCCATCGGGTTCGTTTTCATTCCACCTTTGCAACAGTTCTCTGTAAATTTATTTGCCTTGTACCGATTCACTAGAGTGGAAAGACACAATGATTCAATTAGAAAAGGGAAAGACGGTAAATCCTCAAAGTTGTAACTGAGAGCCTGAAAATCGCAACTTCAATTGAAATAATTAAGAGCTAAATCTTAAGCTCAGTCCGAATTGCACTGGTTTCCTGGACAATGTTTCACCAGGAAGCCTGGAACGTTCACTTGTCAAATGTTACCAAACTCGCCTCACGGACAACACCGGGAGAAAGTGAGGACTGCAGATGCTGGAGATCAGAGTCGAGAGCGTGGTGCTGGAAAAGCACAGCAGGTCAGGCAGCATCCGAGGAGCAGGAGAATTGACGTTTTGAGCATGAGCTGCTCTTCATCAGGAATGACACTCCTGATCCAGAATCCCATTCTTAATGAAGAGCTTATGCCCGAAACGTCAACCCTCCTGCTCCTCAGATGCTGCCTGACCGGCTGTGCTTTTCCAGCACCACGCTCTCGCTTCATTAACTACACCGCCCTGTGGTGTCTGTTGTTTCAGTTTCTGCCCTCTCTTACCATGCCCCAATCCCTTGAGGAAGGCTGGTTAGCTCAGTAGGCTGGATAGCTAGTTTGCAATGCAGGGTGATGCCAATTCACCCTGATCCTTTCCCTTCACCTGATGGTGTAGTGACCCTCAGATTGAGGCACCCACCACCATTACATTTCTCTCCAATGAGATAGAGTGTGCCAGTGCAACCATGGCAGTTTTACCTTCACCTACAATAACTCATCACCCGGTGGTTATCAGCAAAGACACCAGGGTCCCTCCCATCCATGCCATCTTTAGAAGCATGTTGTGCACCTGGATGGGCACTGGCATTCTGAAGCCATCCTACTCAGTCAAGGATGGAGTCTGAGCATGGCAAAGAAGCGATAGATCATCTGACAGGAACTTGCATGTTCTGATAGATAGGGAGCTACCAGAGGAGAAACCATACCACCAGACCCTGACAACCCAGTCTGAGGTCACCACCCAGGTCGGTGCCACTGTCTTGGTTTAGCTGAGCGGGCAGAAATGCAGAAAGAAGGTGGTGAGATTCTCAGCTAGGGCTAAGTGCCACACTCTTCCCTCTGCAGCCTCACATTGACTCTATCTCTGCTACTGCACCTGCTTCTCCCCTAGGCTTGTGAGCTGCCACTCTCACTATTGCATGCAGCACCTCTATTAGCCCCTACCCTGACAGTTATTGTGGGGATGTTCACCGAACTGGCATTCATTTCATCCCCAGTGTCGGTGACATCATGGAGTCTCCTGTGAAGCGCTGCTGTACTGTGTTGAGTGGAATTTATTTGGTTATCTTCCCACTGCATCCAGTTGCCGGTTTGGTTGCTCATTGCTGTGGTCGCTACATTGGGTCTAGATCAACGTGTTTGTTGTGGAGTCCGTGGATGAGTGCCATGCTTCTAGAAATTCTCTGGCTGTCCTCTGTTTGCCCTATTATTGTTGTGCAGTTCCATTTGAATTTGTGGTCCTTGTTGTCTGTGTGTATAGATACTCGGGAAGATTGGTCATGGTGTTTAGTTGATGTTCATTGTAAGCAGATCGCTAGTGGTCTGCCTGTTTGTCCTATATAGTGTTTCATGCAGTCCCTTCCCAGGCATATTTCTCATTTTGCTATCCTGCTGCACTGTCCCATCCTTTACAATTGCATTGCACCCTGCCCATGGGAAGACTAATCTGCCGACATCTCCACCAACACCTGGTGTCAGTATGGTACTGATATAGCACAACAAGATGTGCAGCCCCTTTGACTTGGGACTCCTGACCAGCAAGCCAAGCTGCCTGCATTTGTGACTGTGCTAATAAGGTGGTCCAAGCCAGTTATCAAACGTCAATCAACTCTAATCCCGTTTTCTAACATGTGACTCATGGAAAGAGAAAATATGAAGTGTCCAAAACAGTGTCCACAACATGCACTGCTAACTCATTGAAACCAAATTTTAGTTGGGCTAATATTATAGGTTAAAAATCCCCCACCAGAATGACCCTTACATAGACGATTAATCGCAAAGCATTCTCGAATCAATCAAAGACACATACAGTTAGCCATTTTAACATCCATAAGTCTCGTTGCACGACGTCTGCGTTTCATTGGCTGTTTGCATTTGAGCTCTGTAATAAAGTTTGGAGACAGATGTTAAAGCATGAGTTACAGTCCAGCAGTTTCAAACCAAGTTGATGCACAGTATGCATTTTACCAACACAATTGCCTTCACCTTATTCACTTCATGCCTTCATCATACATGGGAGACTGGTCAGCAAGGTTAGATTTCATGGAATACAGGGAGAACTAGCCATTTGGATACAGAACTGGCTTGAAGGTAGAAGACAGAGGGTGGTGGTGGTGGAGGGTTGTTTTTCAGGCTGGAGGCCTGTGGCCAGTGGAGTGCCACAAGGATCAATGCTGGGCCCTCTACTTTTTGTCATTTACATAAATGATTTGGATGTGAGCATAAGAGGTACAGTTAGTAAGTTTGCAGATGACACCAAAATTGGAGATGTAGTGGACAGCGAAGAAGGTTACCTCAGATTACAACAGGATCTTAACCTGATGGGCCAATGGGCTGAGAATTGGCAGATGGAGATTAATTCAGATAAATGCGAGGTGCTGCATTTTGGGAAAGCAAATCTTAGCAGGACTTATACACTTAATGGTAAGGTCCTAGGGAGTGTTGCTGAACAAAGAGACCTTGGAGTGCAGGTTCATAGCTCCTTGAAAGTGGAGTCGCAGGTAGATAGGATAGTGAAGAAGGCATTTGATATGCTTTCTTTTAATGGTCAGAGTATTGAGTAGAGGGGTTGGGAGGTCATGTTGCGGCTGTACAGGACATTGGTTAGGCCACTGTTGGAATATGGCGTGCAATTCTGGTCTCCTTCCTATCGGAAATATGTTGTGAAACTTGAAAGGGTTCAGAAAGGATTTACAAGAGTGTTGCCCGGGTTTGAAGATTTGAGCCATAGGGAGAGGCTGAACAGGCTGGGGCTGTTTTCCCTGGAGGGTCGGAGGTTGAAGGGTAACCTTATAGAGGTTTATAAAATCATGAGGTGCATTGATAGGATAAATAGACAAAGTCTTTTCCCTGGGGTTGGGGAGTCCAGATCTATGACTCTGTACAGATTATCTAAGGGAGTTAACAGGAGAGTTATTGAGGAGCAAAAACTGCAGATGCAGAAAAACCGCATAAGACAGGAAAGGAGGCAGTAAGTGGCTCAAGCTTGGATCATAAAAGGTGATAGCAATAGTTTTTGGCATGTTAAGTGTCAGGGATATCAATTTTGGGGGGTGAGTTTAAGTTGGAATAAGTGCAATTTAGATGCTTATCAACAATCTGAACTAGACCTCAGCACAGATCCAGCGCTGTGCATTAAACTAGTATCTCATTCATTCTCAAATACAAGTTATCACTGCAAATAGAATTTCAACCTCTCCAGAATCCTCTTTACAAGTTGCAGAAGTTAATTCAATGAGTGCTTCTAGAAACCAGTACCTGTCCTTGTAGGTGTCTTGAGGTCACTGCTTGTTATAATTGTCAGTCCCGCATCTGTGAAAACGCCAAGAACATCACTGCCACTTCCAGGCGTGCATCCAATGTCATTCTTCTCGACAACGTCCCAGATCTGTATGAAATACACACAAAGCTGCTACATGAATCAAAGAAGGATTGACAACGTGACGCTGTTACTGCCTCGCTTTCTCTCTGGCTAGAGTTTCAGTGGTGCAGCGAAAATGTTCCCAAAATGAGCAAAGAACACAACAGATATTGGAAATCTGAAAAAAGCTGGAAACACTGTGTCAGCATTGAGCACAGTGTCTGAATGGATTAACAGATGTACCACCTCAAAGCAGTTCAATAACCTTAACGATATATTTCAGGCAGATGGAGACAACTTAGCGAATTAAGATCACTGTTCCCTTTTCTTTCAACATTTTGCCAAGTGTGATTGTTAGTACAAAGCCCAGTGTGGAGCCCTCAGATACTATCCTAATACCTGTACTGAAATATTGCAAAGCAGAGGAACAGGTTTCTGAGTGTGACTTAAGAAAGTGTCTCATTGGCAGTGAGCTCCAGTACACAGAAGGAAGGTCCATAATCCTTTACTCAGTCATGTTCCTCTGCTGGTTTTTAATGAACGGGCTTCAGAAAACTGCTTCATTTAAGCTGTGCACATTCTTAAGGGCGGGTGGGTGTGATTTTTATTTTTATTCTCTTGTGGGACATAGGCATTGCTGGTTGCACCAATATTTATTGCCTGTCCCTAGTGGTGAGCTGCCTTCTTGAACTGTTGCAGTCTGTGTGCTACAGATTAAACCATAATCCACTTAATTATGGAGGAAGTTTCAGGATTTTGAACAGGAATGGCAATATATTTTCAAGTCAGGATGGCGAGTGGCTTGGAGGGAACTTGCAGGTGGTCTTGCTGCTATGTATCTGCTGCCTTTGTCCTTCTAGATAAAAGTGGTTGTGGTCTTGGAAGGTGCTGTCGAAAGATATTTGGCAAATTTTTGCAGTGCTTCCTGTAGATAGTACACACTGCTGCTACTGAGCGTTGGTGGTGGAGGGACTGGAGTAAATTAAAGAACTTGCATTCTCTTTTGATGCTCAAAATGATTTATTAAAGAGTGCACCTTATTGAAGGATGCATCTGCAACATAGTCACCACTTTCATCAGCTCTATTGAAAATCAAAATGAATTGCTTTAAATATTGGCTTCTTCCTTCACCCCTTTTCATCCAACTGTTGGTCTGACCAGAAACTTCATTTCCAGTCTATTTTCACCTAAAACCCGACATCCCAAAGTACTGTCTGCTTTTGATTTCCTTTCTGCAACTCCCTCTACATCCCTTCAGCTCTTCTAAGCATCTGTGTCCATCTCTTGACAACTTCTGACCATTTTGCTTTCAAATAAACAAAATAACTTTAAAACAGTTGGCCAAGAAACATCACACAAGTTAAGTGTTCGCCCCTTATTAATCACTAACAGCACTTCCTTAACTTAAAAGCTTAGAAAAATGTCAGGAATTACTTGCCTTCCTCTGCGTTATCTTATTTTTCTTATTCAACACAAACACGGCTTTATCCACAGCAACTAGACCAACTGTTGCCCCAGAGTCGCCTGTGATTTTCAGTTGAAACTGTTTTCCAGGTTTGTAAATCTTGTTTTCATCGTGTTGGTTTGCAGCAGACACTACCAACTGTGAAGAAATGTATGTCAGTCTGAAATCGTCACAAAAACGCGATAACTTTTGATTGGTGCAACTCATCACTGCTGAAATTAGCGAATCAGAATACTAAAGTTATAGAATTAAAGAATGAAACAGCAGAGAAAGAGATCAGTCAGCTTTATTCATTTGTAAGAATTATCCAATTCATCCAATTCCTCTTGTTATTACTCCCTAGCCCTGTAAACTTTCCCCTTCAAGTATTCACAAATTCTCTCTTTGAATTTGAGACTTGCACCATCAGAGGCTTTGCCTTTAAGAGATTTTACTTGGAAGAGTTTTTTTAAAACTTTTTTATAGCAACTCTACCAACTACTAAACAGTTGGCTAAAATGCAACTCGCATATGTAGGAATAAGGACTCCAGGTGTTCAAAAGTCTGAGGGGTTTTGAGTACAGGTTTTGTGTCAGCAAGAGGGACAGCAACTGCAGGACACAGATTTAATATAAATTGCAATTAGTTATGAGGAATATTCGAAGCAGTTCAGTCCATTTGGCCCCTCAAGCCAGTTCTCCCATTTAACACCACTACAGCTAAACTGACTATGGCTTCCATTTCTAATCTCTGTTTCCATTCCAATAATCTTTGACTGTCTGATGGATCAAAAACCTAACTGAGCCTTGAATATAATCAATGAGCCAAACTCCACTGCTATTAGTGGAAAAGAAGTTCCAGAATTAAGAAACAATCATAATTGCCTGTGGAACAATGCATCATGAAAACAGCTTAAGTGATGCAAACAGTTTTGTTACGTTTATTTATCCCTTAACTCCACTTGTTTCTCTCTCTGACTTTGTGTAAACTAGGCTGAAAACAAAGGTTATAGGGTTTAAGTCAATTAAATTGTTATGTTGTTTCATTTTGCTCTGTTAAAGTTACAACAATTGTTAATAAATGATTAAATCTTTTCTTTAAGATACAAGTCCTGGATCAGGATAAGTCACAGAGTCGGGAATTGGTCATTTTAAAGTCTGTTTAAATATCATTTTTGAGGGCCTTTGAAGGTTTTAATCGTATTGCAAATACAGAGGTAGGAAGGTCGATTTGATTTGATTGAGAGTGTGGTGCTGGAAATGCACAGCAGGTCAGACAGCATCCGAGGAGCAGGAGAACTGACGTTTCGGGCATTAGCTGCCTGACCTGCTGTGCTTTTCCAGTGCCACATTCTTGACTCTGATCTCCAGCATCTGCCATCCTCACTTTCTCCTAGTTGATTTGATCTGGTCATCTGTCTCATGTTGTAACATACTGCAGAGTAACCTTTTATGTGGCACCATATCAAATGCTTTTTGGAAATCCAAATACACTACTCCTGGACTGTCTCCTTTAGCCAGCTCACTTGAAAACTCCTCAGAGAACTTTAATGACATCATAGTAACTCTACCTGATATTATCATGATTGTCAAAATGTCCTGCTACTATTGCTGTAGTAACCCATTTCATTTTAACACTGAAAGATGATGTGCTAACTAGTGCAGTTTTGTGCTTTCATTCTCCCTTATCTCTCAGCACTGGGGCTGGGTGTGAAAACATTGCAGATTCCTAACCAAAACAAATCAAATAGAAAACAGGAATGCTTACTGTTCCCATGCATGTGTCTTTCACATCAATCCAGACAGAATCAGCAACCATTTCTATATTTGCTCCCTTTGTCACGTAGTAATAGACCAGTAGTCTGAAGGATGGTATTAAGTCAGAGGTGATTGGAATGAGCATGTTCACCACAATTTGGCCAATCTCCCTTGACTGTCGTCCAACGGTCACAATCTTTCCTTTGTTTATCAACTGATTAAAAGGAAGTGAAAATAAGTAGGTTAAAATACAATCGATCATTTTGAAACAAACTAAAACAGAGAATTATGGAGAAACCTCAGCAGATCATGCAACATCTGTGGAGAGAGGAACAGAAATAACATTTCACATCTGATGGGTCACTGGATTTGAAATGTTCCTGATGAAGAGCTTATGCCCGAAACGTCGATTCTCCTGCTCCTCGGATGCTGCCTGACCTGCTGTGCTTTTCCAGCACCACACTCTCGACTCTGATCTCCAGCACCTGCAGTTCTCACTTTCGCCCACTGGATTAACCCTGTTTCACTCTCCACAGACCCTGCTAGACGTGCTGAGTTTCTCCATAATTCTCCATTTTGGTTTGCAGATCTCCACAGTTCTCTGTTTTATTTGAGACAATTTTGAAAACCTCACCACATGAAGTAATTGAGAAAGTAAAACAGCTTAATATAAGCTATAAACACATTTTTGAACAATTGAATTCTTACAATTCCAAACGCATATTAATAAATAGCTATGCCTGTCTTAGCATAGTGGAAACAGGTCAAATTTTGAACTGCCCGAAGGCTTTGTGCACTTTGAGAAGCACAGCAGAAATTATTTAGCGGGTTGAATGTGTTATACTATTGCTCTCAGAATGCCATAACCTGCTGTTGATCCCCGGCTAACATGTATTTTCCCATAAAAGATCGTGCCTTAATCCTCCAACCAGCCACCAAGGATATCAAACCCTTCCTTGTAACTGTCGTAGGCTGAGCCAGAAATGAAAGCAAACTGATGGAAATGTTCAGGATGTCAGGCAGCGATTGTGGAGAGATACAACATTAAGATATCCTCGAGACAGGAAGGCTATGAGAGGAGATCTGATTGAGGCTTTTAAAATCAGGAATGGGGAGGCAACGGCCGAGTGGTATTATTGCTCGACTATTAACCCAGAATAATGTTCTGCAGACCTGGATTTGAATCCTGCCATGGCAGATGGTGGAATTTGAATTCAATAAAAATAAATCTGGAATTAAGAGTCTAATGATGACCATGAAGCAATTATCAGAAAAGCCCATCTGGTTCACTAATGCCCTTTAGGGAAGGTAAATCTTCCATCCTTACCTGATCTGGCCTACATGTGACTCCAGAGCCACAGCAATGTGGTTGACTCCCAACTGCCCTCTGAAATGGCCTAGCAAGCCACTCCGTTGTATCAATTGCTGGAAAGTCACAGCAAATGGACTGCAGTGATTCAAGAAGGCAGCTCACCATCACCTTCTCAAGGGCAAATAGGGATGGCCAGCCAGCGACGCCCAAGTCCCACAAATGAATTTTTTTTTTAAAATGAGTGGATGGGATAGAACAGATAGTGTGAAGCTGGTTCTACTTGCAAAAGAAGCAAGAGTGAAAGGGTTTTGAGTGGTTTGAAGTAAATAAAGCAAGGGTGAAGTAGGAAAAAGAACTTTTTCACACAGTGAGTAGTTAGGAAATGCAACGGTCTGATGGAAATATGGTGGAGGCAGGATCAACTGAGGCATTTCAGAGGGCATTATTGGGATTGCAAAGGTGCGTAAGGATATGAGGGAAAATGCAGGAGATGGTTACTGAGTGCCGATCAGGCCCAATGAGCTGAATAGCCTCCTTCCACATTGTAACAATTCTGTGATTTGAGGCTGATCTTAATGAAGAGCCAACAGCTTGAAACATTAACTTGGTTTCTCTCCACAGACGCTGCCCAGTCTGCTGAATGTTTCCCAATGTGTTCTCTTTATTTCAGATTTTCACCATTTCCAACATTGTGTTTTTGTATCAGACTTAACCAGACAAAGCAACTTTGACTGCTATTGGTTCAATTCCCGCCTCAGGCGACTGACTGTGTGGTGTTTGCACATTCTCCCCGTTCTGCGTGGGTTTCCTCCGGGTGCTCCGGTTTCCTCCCACAGTCCAAAAAAAATGTGCAGGTTAGGTGAATTGGCCATGCTAAATTGCCCGTTGTGTTAGGTGAAGTGACACATGTAGGGGAATGAGTCTGGGTGGGTTGCGCTTCGAGCGGGTCGGTGTGGACTTGTTGGGCCGAAGGGCCTGTTTCCACACTGTAAGTAATCTAATCTAATCTAATCTATACCCTGAGATAATCTTCCAAGCAATATTCTTTCTCAAAAAGATCCCTACTTCCTATGTTGTAATATAGAGAGGAGACGGTATTGGAATTTAAATACCATTTATCAAGCACCCAGGACATCCTAAACTAATGAATTAATGCAGAGTCTTTGTATTGTAATCACTGTTGTAATGCAGAAGGAATATTATTACTGATTTGCAGACATGAAGACCATAGCCATGACAGTGAATATCTGAACAGATAATGTTCTTTTGCAATGTTAAGTGAGATATAAATGTTATCCATATCACTTCTGATTTCTTCTAACTATAGGATGATGCACCTTCCATCCCACAGGATGATGAACAGACAAGGCCTGGGATGAACACCATCCCAAATCTATGTCATGAATTTCAGTTCCTTCACTCCTCTCATGCAGAATAAGGATTCAGCCCTTGTTCCAGCATCCAATTCTGACTCATTAGATGGCGCCAGAGTGTGGTGACACTGTACAACACAACATTTTTGACTGTATTTTATGACAAAATACACATTACAATAAATAAATAAAATTAAACAAATCAGTTCATTCAAGGCTGATGGATTTCCACCTCTTGTCCTATAGTTACATAACCTTTAATCCCTTTAATTCCACAAGAAAGCTTGCTTGTGGAAACTACAGTAGTAACTGGAAACCATAAGAATCTCACAAATTGGAGGAACTTGCATAGTGTGTGCAAGTGCAAACTCTTAACTGCCCTCTGGGGCAATTAGGGATGGGCAATAAATGCTGGACTAGCCAGTGATGCCCACATCCTCTGAATGAATTTTAAAAATATATAATCCATGAGTTAAAATGATACACAACCCAATGGACAGAATGGCCTCAGTGATATCTCCTCCCTCCACAAGTGATTGCTTTTTAAACCGAGGACCCTCTAACCGCCGGTGAAACAGAAAACATACCATATAGGTAAAGTACTTTATCTGGTTCTGGATTCCTGCATTGTCATTTCGGAGACTGAGATGAACGACCAAATTACTTCCAGGACTTAGTTCTGCTGGCTGAATGCCAATGTGCAGGTAGTTCATCGAGCCAGCCTGCGTCTGATATGGCTGTGCCACCATACTTGCAGAGGCCTGCCGTGCTTTAGGAGTGTTGGGAACATTAGTTTCAACCTGTAAATAAGGAAATGAACAATCCGGAAGCAACACTGCTGTCAATTAGTCACGTGCAAATGGCAAACATTTACTAAAGTGAGATTAATCTTCCATATCAGGAATAAAATCAGCAGGAAGAAGGTTGGTACACCAACTGAGATATATGTTCCTCCAATGCTGGCCTGACAATCATCCCAGTTTTAATCACACCACTACTACTGGGCATGTCTTAGGTCGAAAGGAGGGACTGGATTCCCTCCCTCTGGAATTCCTTCCTTCCCTGAAACAAGGGAAGTTCTGTGTTCAGGAAATTAATCTGGAGCCCAAATGCATATGGAACATTAGTTTTTAAAGGTCAATAAAACAGAAAGTAGATCTGACATTCTGTCATCTTCAATTGAAATCACATTGCAATTGTTCATTGAATTGTTCACCGTCATAAAGTAAAGAATATTCTCTTTGTTGGCAAAAAAGGTCAAGGGAGAATTTAATAGATGCATTTTAAATTATGAAGGGTTGTGATCGAGTAAGAAATGAAAGATTGCTTCCATTTGTGGGTCTAGAGGACGTAAATTTAAAATAGTTGTAAAGAAACGAAATGAGACTGTTCGCTATCTTGTGAATGAGTGCAATACGAAATGAATTCCCTGAAAGTAGATGGTGGAAGTAGATTCAATATGTGACACTACTATGACTTTGAGGACTGTATTTTCTCCTGGTTCGTTTATGAAGAAAGGTCAAGGCAGAGGAGTTAAGCAGTCCACTCGGAGCCAATAAACAAAACAATTTGAGAGGCTTTGGGTTTCTTTTTAAATGGTTGGAATGTGTTGTTGCTGTGCCACCATAATCTTACCAGACCATAGGGGTTGCTCACTCATTCGAGAGAAGTAACTGGTTGTGATTTAACCTGAGGGCCACCAGACCTCAGGCAAGGCAAGAGGTTGAGAAAGAGAGTCATTTGTGGTAAACTCAAACCGGTAAGGGGGATTGAACCCACCCTGTTGGCATCATACTACTCTGTAAACAATCCAGCCAGCTGAGCTAAACAGATTCCCAACTGGAATATAGAAGCAGCCTGAATGGATGGGGGTCAAGCACCCAGGGTTTTTAGCTTTGGTTTTCAGTAACAGTTGCTCCTGGGGTCTTGGAGTTGGATATGGAAGTTGTTTTTCATCTGTGTTACCACTAAAAACTGGGGTTCTCTGCCTGCTGCTAGAATCGCATGTGAGACAATCTCTTTTACTGAATTTGCCTTTGCCAAGGGTGTGTTTATGGGAGCCATCAGGGTTTGTGACATAAAGCTCAGATAAAGAAGAAATGGACAAAACAATCTTTATCCTACTTCTCATATAACAAAGATGTTGTACCAAACATGATGCCATGAAAATAATCCCAGCCTATCCAGCCTTTCTCTATAACCCAAACCTTCCATACCCGGCAACATCCTGGTAAATCTGTTCTGAACCCTCTCCAATTTAATAACATCCTTCCTATAACTGAGCAACCAGAACTGGACACCAATATATAGTTCCTGGGCTTTTCCTTGCCACCTGTCATGAATACTGGCACTATGCTAGCCAACCTCCAATCTTCTGGCATCTCACTTGTGGCTATCAATGATACAAATACCTCAGCAAAGGGCTCAGCAATTTATTCCCTCTCTTCCCACAGAGTTCTAGGATACACCGGATCAAATGTTAGGGATTTATCCACCTTCCTAAGACATCCGACATTTCCTCCTTTGAAAAATGGACATTTTTCAAGATGTTGCTATTTATTTCCCCACATTCTCTATCTTCTAAATCCCCCTCCACAGTGAACGCTGATGCAAAATATTCATAGAGTCATAGAGATGTACAGCATGGAAACAGACCCTTCGGTCCAACCCGTCCATGCCGACCAGATATCCCAACCCAATCTAGTCCCACCTGCCAGCACCCGGCCCATATCCCTCCAAACCCTTCCTATACATATACCCACCCAAATGCCCTTTAAATGCTGCAAATGTACCAGCCTCCACCACTTCCTCTGGCAGCTCATTCCATACACGAATCACTTCAGATTCTCCTCAATCCTATTTGCCAAGGCTGTCTCATGTCCCCTTTTCAATCTCCTGTTCTCCCTCTTAAGTGTACTCCACATAATTGGCTTATTGGCAAAAGACAGAGAGTAGTTAAATAACCTATTATTCTGTTCTGTTTTCCAATAGAGTTAAGTCATTCCAATTCTTCCTTTTGTTGCATTTAACTGCAATGTGTGAATAAAGTGTGCTTTGCTTCAAGACTGTAGTTTGACCGATCCGGAACACAACGCATGGCAATTACTTTTAAAATAAGAAAAAATTAGGATCTAGGCTATTTTTTTTTTAAAATATACTTTGAGGGGGTTTGGTCTGATCCTTGACAAATAGTAATATTCAGAAAGGACATTGGATATATATGTGAAAGGATGTGACATGTAGGGTTAGGAAAAAGATGCAGAAAGGTTGTACCAAATTAGGTGGCTGTTTGAGCGAGCAAGGCCTCCTTTGTGCCTCATTGGTCTATAGCTCTCTATTTAGTGTACTCACTTTTACTTGTATATTTTGTGGCTGTCCAACTGTATTTAATGTCAACCTGGCAATACCATCATGTTGGGTTTTTGAGTGACTTTGTCCTCCATTGACCATCACAGGGATTCCATTGGCTGGTGAACCATCAGGGTTTGTTACGTAGACCTCAGATAAAGAAGAAAGATAAAATTTCTCATGGGACAACGATACGTACGTAAGGTGTAGAAAGAAAGGATGAGGTGAATGGAGAGGTTTGTACCATTAAATCAAATGGCATTCCAGGCTTGTAATACTTGGAAGTCTTGGTAAATAATATGGTGTATGGGGAGGTGACTATTTTTATTCCTGATTTTTCTGCTTCAACCATGTCACTGCCTAAATCATAAGGCAAAAAGAAATATGATTAAATGTACAGTGTTTTGGCAAATACCAGAAGTGAAACATTTCTGCTAAAGGCTTATTAAATGAAACACTGTCACTGCCTCTGATGCGCTGTTTTCACAGAAAATAAACAGAGAACACAATTAACCAAACCCAGATTAACGATTCATTGGATTTTCACTAATTGGTTTCACAGTGAATTCACTACATTTTTAAATGATAAATCTTTTAACTTTCACTGAGGGACAGTTGCACAACAACGATGCACAAACATCGATTCGCCTGCTCCTCGGATGCTGCCTGACCTGCTGTGCTTTTCCAGCACCACTCTAATCTTGACTCTAATCTCCAGCATCTGCAGTACCCACTTTCGCCTAAGTAACCTAGGGGCGCAAACAAATGCTTCAAAGGCCCAATTTCAAATCCCATCATCGAGGGGAATTTAAGTTTGATTAGTTAATGAATCTGGAATAAAAATACTCATTACAAAGAATATAAAATAAACAGTCTCTTTAAGATTGACCACGATATGATCAGAGTGTTGGAGAGATCTTGTGGCACGATGGTAGTGTCCTACCTCAGAGACAGGTTATCCAGGTTCAAATCCCACCCACTTCAGACATAACATCTTTGACCAGGTTGATTAAAAAAATTTACTTTTTTAGAAGTCAGATGGTTATGAAAAACTCTGCAAGTTTATTTAGTTCTTTCAGGGAAAATAATTTATCACCCTTAGCTGGGCTGGTCAACCTATGACACCAGATACACAACAGTGTTCAGCCTCTGGACTGAAGTAACTGGTTTGTATCAAAACTGATCTATGTCAGTTAAACATTACTGACATACTTTCTTGGATGAGGCAGTATTGTAAATGACAATGTTCTGGGGACTTGGGTTGAAATCCTACCATAACAGATGGTGGAATTTGGATTCAGTGAATAAATATGGAATAAAAATGATAGCCGAAGGGAGAACATACGGCCTCTATCAATTGTTGTAAAACACCTGCTGGTTCACTACTTTCTGAAGTACCATCGTTAGCTAGCTTGGTCTAAATATGATTCCAGACCCACAGGCAGCATCCGAGGAACAGTAGAATCGGGCATAAGCCCTTCATCAGGAATGAGACTTGTGGGTCAGGGGCTGAGAGATGGACAGCCATGGCTTTTTCAAGCAATGAGTCTATTCAAGAAAGAGATCAATAGATTTTTGGATCTAAAGTCATGTAGGGATAGGATAGGGTGGAATCGAGGCGAAAGGTCAATAAAGCTGTTATGGAATGGCCTATTCCAGCTGGCGCTTGTGCTGCTGTCACAAAATTAACACTGTTCTGGCACATTTATAGAGATTCACTATTTGTAAATATAAATACTAAAGGCAGAAATCAATCCTTGTTTTCACATCTTTATCACACGTACAAGATTGCCCTTTAACCATATTATGCACAATGAAATATACATACCTGTATGTGTTATGACACTGGCAGTAATATAGATTGAGCATCCTACAAGTTCGTAAATGTCAGGAAAGCTGGTTTTGAAAACTTCACTTGTCAAAGAAGCATCCCCTCGTCCATCTATAATCTGAAATTAAATACTTTAGATCAGGCCAGAGTCCTACAATAACTGCAGGACCCTATCAAATAAATTATTCAATAATTTTCTAACGTTCTGCTGTGTATCCTCTGTGAGTTTTGTGAAGGTTTGTAGCTCAGGTTGAGGTTCTTGGATGTAGGTTTGCTCGCTGAGCTGGAAGGTTCATTTTCAGACGTTTCATCACCATACTGGGTAACATCAAGAGTGAGCCTCCTAATGAAGCCATACTAGGTGACATCATCATGATGGCGATGAAACATCTGAAAACGAACCTTCCAGCTCAGCAAGCAAACCTACGCCCAGTGTGTCCTCTGTATCTGTAATGAAGTCCAGTCCACATTGGGCACTGGATATTTAGAATCTGAAAGCACTGGACAGTGTGATTGATTTTCTATCCCTGATTTTAAATCCTACATCACTTCAAGGGCCAAGAACATTAAATAACTTTGTTTTGTTGATAGCTGTCGGTTTTGTACGACAATATAAGTATTTTTCAATGTGAAAATGTTTCCTCATCAAGAGAACAGTTATTTTCCTACTTGGTTAATTCTTCAAACTCTTAAGCTTTTCCACTTATCATTGTGATGCGAATCCAAACGAACATGCCAATACAAAAGCAGACCTTCCTCAGGTCATCGCACCTGAAACATTAACAATGATTTTTCTCCGCACATGCTACCAGACTTGCTGAGCTTTTCCAGCAACTTTTGTTTTCAATTTACATCATCCACGTTCTTTCAGTATTTATCAGATGAACATGCCTTATTTGTCAATGTGATGCCAATCCAGATGAATATGCTGGCAGTTGGGTAAATCCCACATTTAGAACATAGAAAAATACAGCGTAGAACATAGAAAAATACAGCGCAGAACAGGCCCTTTGGCCCTCAATGTTGCGCCGACTTGTGAACTATTCTCAGCTTGTTCCCTTACACTATCCCAAAACCATCCAGTAATATTCCAGTAATCTTTTGCTTTTGTACTTACGCCTACTGATTGAAGTGATGATGGAATGCCTATCCTTTCACCATCCTTCATTATTCCAAACATAACAAATGCACGACCCTCAACAGGCTTTCCATAAGTGAATCTAAAAATGAGAAAATAGAACTGTTAAAATGGTCATTGGAGCAAGCTTGCAGGAAAGCTGGTCTCTGAAGGGAGAATACTAACCTTGCAGTGATTGAAACATCCAGTCTATTATCATCAACATAGAAAAAATGCTTTTCTCCTTCAAGGGTAACTTCAAAACTCGGTAACACTATCAAAACAAGCCAAGTCAAAACAGCATTTAAAATATTACAATTACTGACTGATTCCCGTGTTGTTTTACATTCAAACATAGACACACACTGAGGTATCACAGTCAAATGAATCACAAGACAATGACTTTTATGGTGCTCTTTGAGAAACAAATCCTAGAGTGAAAACCAAAAAATAGTTTCATGAACTTTTTCAACTCGTTCTAATGCATGAAATCACAGGTTGGTCACATGAAACAGAATGATAGAGTGGAATTGAGGAAGCTGTATCCATCACCTCACAGCGCAGCTCCTTTATAAATATTGAATCAAGCAAACGTCGCGTGAAGAGTTTAACCTCCCTTACCAACAGAAATAGATTTTTTTTGAGAATAGACTCCCTACAGTGTGTGAACAGGTCCTGCAGCCCAACCCGATCCCTCCGAAGAGTAACCCACCCAGACCAG
This sequence comes from Chiloscyllium plagiosum, assembly GCF_037043375.1. Taxonomy (NCBI): domain Eukaryota; kingdom Metazoa; phylum Chordata; class Chondrichthyes; order Orectolobiformes; family Hemiscylliidae; genus Chiloscyllium; species Chiloscyllium plagiosum. The sequence goes on from NW_028270183.1 coordinate 8,457,442, forward strand.
CTCCCCATTGCTCTACACTTACCCCCACTAATGCACCTAACCTACACATCCCTGAACACTATGGGCAATTTAGTCTGGCCAACTCACAGAACCTAAACATCTTTGGATTGTTGGGGAAACCAGAGCACCTGAGGGAAACCCACGCAGACACGGGGAGAATGTGCAAACTCCACACAGACAGTCACAGTCAAATGAATCACAAGACAACGACTTTTATGGTGCTCTGGGGGTGGAATCAATCCCTGGTTCCTGCCACTGTGAGGCAACAGTGCTAACCACTGAGCCACTGTGCCACAAGGGATACATTAATCAATGGAAATCTTCAGGGATTAAAGTTCCAAATTTGATGTTACACACTTGGCACAATAATATCATGGGACTAGAATGGGAATAAACTAAATCTTTTGGTTTTCATTTAGACGAACATTTTTTGTAATATAACTGTGCCATCTTGAGCTGAGTAGGTTATCTGTCAGTGTCAACAAGCTTGCTATTGACCTGGCATGATGGTGATGTTAATGAAGGCAAGGATGGCCCTTGGAGGGCACTGGTCACGTCTGTTGTGGAAGACTTGCCAAGTGGTATTCAGTCATGAATATTGTTAGATAATATAATAATTCTTCCAGGGTGTAAAATCCTTGCTGGATTCTACGTCACAGACAAGTGATGGCCGAGGTTGGGTTGGTCAATGGATGCAACTGATAGTGGGGGAATGGGCGGTGTAAGTTGTGCTATTGCACTGGTTTTTGTGACCAGATATTAAGATCACTGAAAGTTTTGGGATCTATTATGAAAATGCCACTGAGTCCTTCCCTATGAGAAACAGCAAGGCATGGCTCTCAGCAAGTCCTGCACCCACCTTGTCCATTCCAAGGATTGGTTTCTAACCTATCAGATGGCTTTTGAAGAAAGGATCCAAATGTTGCAGCATCTCTCACAGGATTGCTCGTCATGGTTTCCACACTCAAGCATCCTGTATGCTGCAGGATGTGGACCTTCATTTGGTGTCGATTAAAGGCCTCAATGATCAATGCACCATCCAGAGACCTGCCTGCTGCAGACTTAATCAGGGCAAATTGTCAGGGCGCCCATTCAACCAACCACTACCAGCTATGAGCGTATCAAGTAACATAGAACCCCTAGAGCATAGGTATAGGCCATTCGAGTATACACAGCCTCCCTGAAGAGCATCCCACACCCACACCCTATCCCCGTAACCTCGCATTTATGATGGCTAACCCATCTACCCTGAACGCTACAGGACATTTAAGAACGGTCGATCAACCTAACCTGCACAGCTTTGCACTGTGGAAGGAAACTGGAGAACCCAGAGTACATCCACGGAGAATGTGCAACCTCCACACAGACAGTCACCTCACGCTGGAATCAAACCCAGGTCTCTGGTGCTGAGGCAGCAGTGCCAACCAATTATGCAGAAGGGAGGATCCATTGGCAGCTGAAGAATAGATCCTACAACTCAACAGAGTGATCTTAGCATCTAATTGCAAAATCACAACAACACAGTCAGCTCCTCAATAGCACGATGGTTGCATTCTTGTGCAACCCTGTGTTATAGAAAAATTGCACTTTACAAACAATGTTTAAAGTGTTGCTGCTGTAGTCACGTTACAACCAACACACATTTTAAAAGATTGTTCTTTAGAAACAGCGGCCCCACTTCCTCAATCACGATACAGTGAGTTTGCATTAACAAAACGCACATAATAACAGAACAACCTGTGCACTGAAATGTTTTGTCATAGGTTTTGTACAATTTCTATTTTAGTTGTTGATGGGGTGGAAGTGCCACTGCCCACAGGCCAACAATTATTGCCCATCTCTAGTTGCCCAGAGGGCAGTTGAGAATCACTGACAATGCTGCGGGTCTGGAGTCACATGTCAGCCAGACCCAGGTAAGAATAGCAGATGGCCTTCCCTGGAGGACACAGTAGGGTTTTTCTTTTATGACATCTGGCAGTGCTAGCGTGGTTATCATTGGACTGGCTTTGAATTCCAGATTTTTCTTTTAGTTGAGTTCAGATCTCCCCAACTGCCATGGTGGGACACCATGCTCCCAGGAGAACAGCCTGGGGAATCTGAATTACTCATCAAGTGACAGCACCACCCTGCCACCACCTTGCCAAATGTAGCAGAACAAAAGGCTAGGTTTCCAAACTGTAACATTTATGCTGGTTTATTAAACCTATACCTTGAGGTGTCTTCCTTTCAGTATCTGTTTTAATAAGACAAGGCAGGGCACAGAAGAAAGTAGACATTAGTTCAATTTACCCACCATATTCCTTAACTTCAAACTCAGTGGTGTAATTGACATGGCTGGCCTCTTTATAGCTTGCAGCAATCTTCCACACTCCAATGCTGGAAAATACATCAGTTAAAAAATTTCAGATGTTTGCTTTATTCATTATAAAGAATGGCAAATCTATGGGTCTCTACTATTTTAAAATCTATTTAATTTAATCAAAATACATTCCCCAAATACCAAAGCAAACTTAGCTCTTGTTAGCTTTTGTTTAAAGAACACACTGAACAATAAAGTTCAAATTCAACAAAGCATTTTGAATTATTAGGTTAGATTACTTACAGTGTGGAAACAGGCCCTTCAGCCCAACAAGTCCACACCGACCCACCGAAGAGCAACCCACCCAGACCCATTCCCCTACATTTACCCCTTCACCTAATACTACGGGCAGTGTAGCATGGCCAATTCACCTAACCTGCACATTTTTGGACTGTGGGAGGAAACCGGAGCACCCGGAGGAAACCCACGCAAACACGGGGAAAATGTGCAAACTCCACACAGACAGTTGCCTAAGGCGGGAATTGAACCAACTCTCTAGCTCTGTGAGGCAGCAGTGCTTGCCACTGTGCCGCCCATAATTAACTAAAGAAATAAGTTAAGCACTGCTGCCTCACAGAACCAAGGTCCCAGGTTCGATTCTTGGTGACTGTCTGTGTGGAGTTTGCTCTGCATGGGTTTGCTCTGGTTTCCTCCTGCAGGTCAGGTGAATAGGCCATGCTAAATTGTCCTATGCGCTAGGTGCATTAGTCTGAGGGGAGTGAGTTACTCCTTGGATGGTCAGTGTGGACTGGTTGGGCCGAAGGGCCTGTTCCCACACAGTGGGGAATCTATTCTAATGGAATGAAGGGTCTGTATTTAATAAGAGGTTTCACACCTCCCTTTTGTACCTTAACATCTGTGAGCAGTTCCAAATGATAATCAGAGATTGCACTGAGTCAGTGACACGACAATAAACCAAGTGGGGATAAATTGACTGAGATTTCAACTCTGTGAAACCCCTCCTTGAGCTGCAGGAATACTGTACAATTTTGTTTTAAGCTCTGGACCAAATGAGCAGGCAGTGGAAGCTGCATGAAGTAACTACCTAGTAGTTGGAAAATTCCAAGTGGAATCGAGCTCAGAGTGTGTTTTTGGGAGATCTGATGTTCCGAAAGCCAGAGGGTCAGCTGGGAAGGCTTCGAGCAAAATGTGAATTGATTTGGAGTTACCATGTAATGCAAGGAATTGGCCTCAGATGCTAGTCCACTATGTCAAAAACAAAACTGTGTTGCAAGGTAGTGCTTGCTAAAACTATTCATTTTAATGTATAACTCTCAACCTCTTAATTCACTGACTGTTAAATTAACCCCAATTGAAAATGTTTAATTTCTAAACTCCTAATGTCTAGTTGAGTCACAAAAAAGGCCTAAGTCTGCATTAATTGACTCTTCCCTTCGGAGACCATGCTCTTATTTTCTCAAGAACACCATTAGTAACACCAGGTGGTGAGCGGCCAGAAATGTCAATTCTGATTTCTCTCCACAGATGCTGCCACACCTGCAGAGCATTTCCAGAAATTTCAGTTTTTGCTTCTAATTACAGCATCCACAGTTCTTTCAGTTTTATTTTGTATATATACCCACTTGCACTTCTCACTGCTCCCTCTTAGACTGATATTTATATCGACTCACAGTGTGATCACTGTTTTTTTTAATGGCTGGTTTTTACGCCTACTCACAGTGTTAAGTATGTAAGTTAGCTCACTGAGCAGGAAGGTTTGTTTTCAGACATTTCGTCACCATGACTAGGTAACATCAACATTAAGAGTCTCCAGTGAAGCGCTGGTAGCGTGTCCCGCCTCTCTGTGCTCACTGCTCCCTCTCAGACTGATATTTACAGGTGCATAAGGTCTAGAAATTTCTAACAGAAACTTTGCAGCATATTTGCTAAGTTGTGTTATGCAGTTGAAGGAGTGTACTGTACCTTTAAGAGAGAGTGAAAGCTGTTTTGCATTGAGAGCTAACAGGCATCTGTTGTGTGACTAGCTAGCAGTCTTAATGTATACTGTAGAAGTGAAAATATCTAATATTTGGCTGTGAGACAAATACCTGAGTTTTGATTGCTGTTTTGACAACCATTCAAATTTAGCCAATCCGTTTAACTTATGCCCCAGGATACTAAAACCCAGTCGAGCTTGAATTTATTGTTTTTGCCAATATCAAACCCTGCAATGAGACAATCCAATTTTTGGGGAATAAAGAAGCAGACATTTTGAGAGTCAGATAGATAGTAACTGCCATCAACAGTGTAACTGCCAGCACTCTCTATCAAAGGTAACATCTTTGTAACAAAAGATCAAAGACAACCCAGGGAAATCTTCAGCCAGTGATTTTGAAATTAAGTTGATGCAATTTTAATATGGGCTTTTATTGGAACAGAATCTCATTATAGAGTTGGAGGTAGATAAGAAGCATTTAAGAGAAACGGGGCTTAGATTTGTAAATTGTTGCTATTTAATGTTCACTTTTACAGTTAAAGAATAAATTGATTTTATTTCTTTAAATAGTGGAGTTTGGGAGTTCTCTTTAACAGATCGAGGCAAGGTGACCTTTTGGTTTAATTAGCAGGAGAGTTCACCGCCCTGTTGTAACACTTATAAAAGTTCCTACGGCAAAAAAAACCCTAAAAAGGGAGTCATAGAATCATCATAATCCTAAAAAAAGTCCTTAAAAACTGTTTTTAAAAATTACCATGGTTACAAAAACACTTACAAGTTAATAACTAACTTTTTCAGACACACAGAAAACTCCATATATCACTGCTTCGAGATTCAAAAATTCAAACTTTACAAATGATATGAAATATAAATACAAATCACACATTGCCACATTATATTTGTTGTTGATGTGCAAATTGAAGATGCTGTTTGCATGACTTCAATTAAGTTGTAGATTGAGTGAGGTTTTCCAGAGTAAATCAAATTATTTTCTTCTACAAATCAAATTGTTTCGTATTGCTGTCCATTATGCACAAAATGAAGGCTCTCACATTTTAAGCATCAGAATCACTTCAAGAACAATAATCTTTCGTTGTGTTAATCTCCAGGAGAACTTAACACAAGTATCTAAAGTTTAAATCCTATGACTGTAACATTCCTACTGTGACTAGTCTTTGCAAAGAATTAGATCAGAGTGAAGCTGGAAAAGCACAGCAGCTCAGGCAGCATCCAAGGAGCAGAAAAATTGACATTTGGGGCAAAAGCCCTTCATCAGCCCTTTGGAAAGAATTAGTCATGAGTGTCACATGATGATCAATTAACATTTATTAATATATATATATAATCTTATTAAAATTAGCTAATAGCTTAATTAGTTTACTGTTTGACAAGCTGTGGTATCATTTAATAGCTTCCGTATTAGTTACGATTGTGAAAAGACATTAAACTGTGAACTTGCCAAGTCAATGAACAATTTAAGAGCATTTATTCACTATGCCTTGGCACCGAGCTGTGGTTGTACTTTACACTTTTTCCACTTACTTCACAATCTCGGGTACTTTAAAGGTGCTTCCAGTAATACCACTAGCATCTTTGGCAAATATCTCGTCCCTCCTCACAATAACACCTTGTGGATTCTGAGAGAAAGATATGCAGTGAGAACATATTCTGTCTGGATGTAGGTTTGCTACATCTCACCAACATATTCCATCCTAACCAAAATGAAATACTCAATAACTATGGCAATCAACTGAGTTCCAATATTGATTTTGGAACCCAAAGTTTGGGAATCACCAGTAACTTTGTTTCTTTAAGACACAAAAATTGCTCAAAGGGGCTCAAGACTATCAGCTGATCCCAATCTAAGTTTTTGGTGCTTAAGAAAAACGGGGATCCCTGCAAGAGAAAGTATGTTTGAGTTCATCTTTAGAATTCATGGAGGAACATAGACAAAGGGGAACCTGTAGATGTGGCGTACTGAGATTTCCAAAAGGCCTTTGCCATGAAATGTCAAATCAAAAGTTACTGCACCAAATAAGGGCTTGTGTTGTAATGAGAAACAGAATAGCATGGACAGAGGATTTGGTAGTTAACAAGAAGCAAAGAATAGAGATGAATTTGTCATTTTCAGATAGGCCCAGCTGTAATTAATGAGGTGCGATAGGAATCAATGCTCAAATCTTCGCCATTCAGAACCAATGTTAATGACCTACATGAAGGGACTAAAATGTATGTTGCTAAATCTGCTGAAAACACAAATATAGGTGGGAGAGTAGGTTGTGAAGTGGATAGAAGAAGGCTGTACTGAGGAGGTTAGTTGAGGTGGGAAACCTCACAACCTTTATAAAGTTCTTGGATAAGCACTTGAAATGTCATAACATTCAAGACTATGGGTAGAGTGAGGGAATGTGAGACTGGTATCAATTGCAGTATATTTTTGGTGTAGAGACTTGATGGGCCGAAGGGCATCTTCTGTGCTGATTGATCCTATACAGTTAGGTTAAATAAGCACCAAAGCATTGGCCACTGGAGCATAATGTGGGAAAATGTGAACTGGTCCACCTAGACAGGAAGGATGGAAAAGCAAGATAGCATTTTAGGATAGTATCCTTCGAGAGAAGAAGGTTGAGTGGCCATCTGATAAAGGTTTTCAAAATCATGAGCTGGTTGGACAGAGTAGATAGGAAGAAGCCGGCCCCATTTGTAAAAGAAGAGAGAACAAGAGGGAATGGATTTAAAGTCATGTGCAAACAAAACAAGAGTGACATATGAAATATATAGGTCCACCCAGTGAGCAGTTAGGGTCTGGTATGCACTGTCTGGAAATGTGGTGGAGACTGGTTCAACTGAGACATTCATGAGTGGCACTCAAATATTATTTTGAAAAAAAATGGTGTGCGGGTATTTGGAACAAAGGCAAGAGATTGGCACTAGTGAACACAGGTATGATGGGCCAAATGGTCTCCTTCTGCACCATACTTCTGGGATTAAAAGAGGTAAAGGAACTCTGTAGTTCAAAGTTTGTGCGAAGATTTGTAGCTCGGGTGCTCGTTGTTGTGGTTCTGTTCGCCGAGCTGGAAGTGTTTGTTGCAAACGTTTCGTCCCCTGGCTAGGCGACATCATCAGTGCTTGGGAGCCTCCTGCGAAGTGCTTCTTTGATGTTTCCTCCGGTGTTTATAGTGGTCTGTCCCTGCCGCTTCCGGTTGACGCACGCAGACAACAAGAACATGAATTCGACTGGGACAACACTATTATCATAGGGCAAGCCAGACAGAGAACAGCCAGGTAATTCCTAGAGGCATGGCATTCATCCACAAACTCCATCAACAAACACATCGACCTGGACCCAATATACCAACCACTACAGCGGACAGCTGAAACTGACAACCAGAAGGCTCCCAAGCACTGATGATGTCGCCTAGCCAGGGGACGAAACGTTTGCAACAAAAACTTCCAGCTCGGCGAACAGAACCACAACAACTCTGTAGTACAAAGGGATCTGAATCACTCAGTGGATGAATACTGTAATGATCATATCATTATCTTCTGTATTTCTGATTATTGACAAAAATAACACAAGGACTGTAATTGTACTGAATTCAAGTTTCACTATCTGCCTTGGTGGGATTTGAAGACACGTGCCCAGAACATTAGCCTGAGGCTCTGGTTGGCTCACCCAGTGCCATTATCACTGCACCACTGCTTGTTGCTTCCCACCCATGTTAGCTGCTGAAGACTTCACCCGATCGCAAGCCTATTCGCAGAAGCATTGGGAGAGAACCAGTCTCTGAGCTGCTTCTCACTAATTCTTTCCAATCTATTTATAGGGGCGGCTTGTCTCTCAATGGTTGTCACCCTGGGTGGTTTTTCTTGGGCAATTTGGGGTCTTCAGATACTGTGATCGAGGTTGAGATCAGGTGGCCTAGCTCTGTCCAGCGATTTAACCAGACACCTGTCTGGTTCAGCTCCATCCTTTACAAACTGAGATACTGAGAAGCTCTGAATTGCACTGTCCTATGAATGAGACAAAAAGGTCTTGTGCAGTTGTATGAAATATAAGAATATACATTACCACAAAATCAGCAAGAACAGTTTTTTTGATGGGCTTCATGTCATTGTTCACAGTAAGCAAACGGTAAAGAACTGAGGAAAAATTAAACAAACAACAATTAATTCTCATTGTATGTTTTTGCAGTGAACTATAAATAAATAAAGCTTTGTGTGCGATAAAAGACATAATATTAAAAAGCAGATAAAAATCACACAATGAATTATAGTATTGTATATAAAAGTAGCGAAGCATGTTGCCATTGACAACTTTAGATAGGCAAAAGAAAGCAAGTTTTTTGAAATATATAGGATGGACATTGAATGTTGTAGTGAGCTAAGCATTGACTTTTGAGATCTGGGTGCAAACTCCAAACACAGAGTAAATATACCAGAGTCGTCCTCACAAAAGCTGACCTTGGATGTAAGGAGCTAATGATGTTGCATTTCTATTTCTTTTTTCCTTTTTTTTCTAATAGGAGATTCTAATAAGCAGTAGTGTTTATATTCCCCAGCACCCATGTTAAATGCTGCATTTCTATGACCACATGAGTCCAAAACATTTCACACTCAATTAAGAATTTCCCCAATGTAGCCATAGTTGTAATTCAATAAACCTGACAGCGAATTCAAAATTCAACAATGCAGCTGTCTATTTTTTAGTGATGCTGATCCAGGGATAAATACTAGGAAGGACATCATTTCTGTGCTCAAGTCCTGAAGTGGGATTTGAAGTCACAAGCTTCTAACTTAGAGATAAGAGCACTAACAACTGACCCACGACAAATACCACAACACCACCTCAAGTGAAAGATCTATCTATCCAAGTTGGACAGCTATTACAGATTACATTCAGAAACAATGTTATTTTACAAACAAAAAATCCATCATCATTTTGTTCATGGTTATTGGACTGAATTTTAAAATGCTTGTCCTGGAGCTCCACTTATATGTTTGAAACATAGAATTTTTCATATCCCACAGAACTCAACAGCATTGGGAAAATATTAATTTACGTCTCCATCTGACTGAATATCAAAAAAATTATCCTCACTCATAACAAAATGGCTCCATTAAGTACAAATGCAGGACGCACACACACACATGCTGATCAAAGGTTTATAATTTAATTCAAAGTTGCAATCTGACTCAGAAAACCTAATGGAAAGAAACATGGCTGTGCTGAAACAGAGATCACTGCTCTGAGGTTGAGCTGCCTTATGCTGATGGCAGAGGATGTGGCTGTACTATAGAAATAGGAGGAAGTCATTTAGGCTCTCCAGCCTGTTACATCATCCAAGGGGATCATGGATACCTTGTGACCTACTCCTTCTATCTGTCTTGAGCCCATTAGCAAAAGGTTGCAGATCCTCCATCACTGAGTGTGTTAAAGGTTGAGAAAGTAGGTTTTTTTTGGCCTCTCGGTGAATCAATGGATGTGGCAGCAGGGTGAAAATTAGGAGGTCTCGCACAATATCAGCTATGATTAGTTTGAGCAATGGAGCAGACTTGGAAAGCAATGCTACCTACACCTACCCTTATCTCTTATATTCATGTGTTGATAAATTTGGTTAACAAAGTTCTACTAATCTCGGTTTTAAATGTAATAATTGATCCAGCATCTGTTGCATTTAAGGAAAAGAATAGCAAACATCTCCCACCCTTCAAGAGAACAAATGCATCTGTGTGTGGCTTCAATGCAAACACCTTTAATCCTGAAAGAAGAATCCTACTCTCCACTCCCAACACCACTCAACTTGACACGTCACTCCATTTCTTTGAAAATAATCCCATCAACATAGTTCTTTACTTCTATATTAAAGAGATATCAGAAATAATGCAGCCGTAGTTACCAGTCTGAGTTGGTGTATAGATTGGTTTATCAGTCTGGATAAATATGTGTCCTGTTTGATATGAAATAAGGATGACTCGCTCCAAGTGAAATGCTATTGATATTGCTTCCAACACCACATATTCAGGTAATTTTGTATCTTTGGGAATTCTTTCACTGGGTATCTACAAAAGAAACATAGAGAGAAGTTCCAATCAAAATAAACACAGTTGTTATGTAACTATTGCCCCCAGCAGTTTATTTTTGGCCTAGATATTTCCTAGGGTTTCACCTGCACTGAGTGAATAGCTTTGATTATAATAAGGCCCAATTACAGAGTTATGGCTCTGGCATCCCACTGCAGTACTGTGTAGGGGTCTTTCCTTGCACAACGCTTCTTGGTTGTGGTCCTCTGACATTGCAACTTCTGTCCTTTTTATCAAATGGGATGGTGGGATTCAATATGTCTGTGAGATCCGTGAGGCAGGGAGGCCATGTCAAACAGGGTGTGCTGTAGTGACTTAAGTTAACAAAGAAGGACTGTGCAGATGTTGGACTTCTGAAATCAGACATTCTGACGAAGGGTCAGTGGAGTCAAACTCTGTTTTTCCTCTCTACAGATGCTGTCAAACCTGTTAAGTTTTTCCAATACACACTGTTTTGCATACAGCAGTCACGCCCCATCATGTTGGGGCCCTGAGTCAATCAGTGTGCTCAGGTATGGATGGTGAGAGGAGCTGCAGCTTCAAGTAATCAGGTCAGCAATGAACAAACCGATACAGCGCTGACATGAAATGTTTAGGTAACTGCGAAGCCCAATGAAGAAGACCTGCCTCTGGACACTGCCATTCCTCACATGGTCAGAGATTCGCAGGGAAAAGACAGGCAGCTGTACCCAAGGCTCTCAAAGGCCAATAGCAAAAAGGGGAAGGGTCTATCCAAGGTCTCACTGCTGTGCTGGCTTCAGTACATCAGCACTTGGTGCTTCAATAGAATGGGTGGTATACTATGTTGTTTCTCATTAAATAATGTTGGTCTTATTAACATTGATCTCCCCTAGTGCTCGCCCTGTGCAATGTAACCTGCATACCTCTGTCTAAGTCATTTTGAACTGTACATGCTTGCTTCCTATGATTTGCCTGTATCTCTCATAACCAAAGCTTATCACTGTACTTCGGTACACGAGACAATAAATCAATCAATAATTACTGTGGTACCTGTGCAGCCTTCTGAGTGGTCTGAGTAGAATATTTAAATCAGAGTATCCACTTTCCAGAATGGTAATGTTTTATTTGCTGTGCGTCCATTAAAGCACTTGGGAAAAGGAGTGAGTCAAAGAGTCAGGGCAGGCAGGAACAAAGCAGAGAATGACGTAGGACTGATAAATAAAACTGCACTTATTTCAATGCAAGAGGCTCCACAAATGAACTCAGGGCACAGTTGGAAACATGGAACTGGGATGTCATCGCAATTACAAAGACTTGACTCAGGGATAGACAGAACTGACAGCTTAATGTTCCAAGGTATAGATGCTATAGGAAGGATAGAAAGGGGGCAAGAAAGGAGAGAGTGTGGGGATAACAGTAAGGCTGTACTTAAGGAGGATATTCCTGGGAGCATGTCTAGGGAGGTTATTTGGTGGAACTCAGAAATAAGAAAAGGATGATCACCTTATCGGGATTGCACTGTGGACCCCACAATAGTCAGCAGGAAATTGAGAAGCAAATTTGTGAGGAGATCTCAGTTATCTGCAAGAATAATAGGGCAGTTATACTAAGGGAGATAACTTTCCAAGCATAGACTGGGACTGCCATAGTGTTATGGAGATGAATTTGTTAAGTGTGCACAAGAAAATTTTCTGATTCACTATGTGGATGTACTATCAGAGAAGGTGCAAAAGTTGACCTACTCTTGGGAAATAAGGCAGGGCAGGTAACTGAGGTGTCAGTGGGGGAGCACTCTGAGGCCAGTGACCATAATTCTCTAAGGTGAAAAAGGATAGACAGGATCTAAACGTTGAAGTTCTAAATCGGAGGAAGGCTAATTTTGAAGGTATTAGGCAAGGACTTTTAAAGTTGATTGGGGCGGATATTCCCAGATAAAGGGATGGCTAGAAATGGGAAGCCTTCAAAAATGAGATAAAGACAGTTATGTTCCTGTTAGGGTGAAAGGAATTGCTGGTAGGTGTAGGGAATGCTGGATGACTCAAGATGCTGAGGTTTTGGTCAAGAACAAGAAGAAAGTACAGTACATGTCAGGTATAGACAGCAGGGATCATGTGAATAACTAGAAGAGTAAAAATACATTAGAAGTATACTTAAAAGGGACATCAGGAAATCTAATGGGGTTTTCCATTAAGTACAAAAGAATAAGTAGAGAGAGAATAGGGCCCCTTAAAGATCACCAAAGGCAGCCCATGTGTGGAACTGCAGGAGATGGGGGGGATACTAAACTAGTATTTTACATCAGTGTTTACTGTGGAGAAGAAAGAGAGAGAATTTGGGGAAATAAAATGCCCATACTACAGAGAAGGTGGTGCTGGACATCTCAAAATGCATAAAGATGGATAATTCCCTGAGTCGTGATCAGACATACCCTAGAACTCTGTGGGAGGCTAAGGAAATGATTGCTGGTCCTCTTGCTGAGATAGTTGTATCATCAATAGCCACAGGTGAGGTGCCAGAAGACTGGAGGTTGGCAAATGTGGTGTCACTATTTCAGAAAGGTGGTAAAGACAAGCCAGGGAACTATAGACCGGTGAGCCTGACATCAGTGATGGGCAAGTTGTTGTAGGGGATCCTGAGGGACATGTATTTGGAAAGGCAAGGACTGATTAGGGATAATCAACATGGCTTTGTGTGTGGGAAATCATGTCTCACTAACTTGATTGAATTTTTTTGAAGAAGTAACAAAGAGGATTGATGAAGGCAGAGTGGTTGACGTGACCTATGTGGAAGTCAGTAAAGCATTTGACAAGATTCTGCATGTTTGACTGGCTAGTAAGGTTAGATCAAATAGAATACAGGAAGCATTGCCATTTGGATACAGAACTGGCTCAAAGTTAAGAGACAGAGAGTGGTGGAGAAGGGTTGCTCTTCAGACTGGAGGCCTGTGAACAGTGGAGTGCCACAAGGATTGGTGCTGGGTCCACTGTTTTTCATCATTTATATAAATGATTTGGATGTGAACATAGGGGATATAGTTAGTAAGTTTGCAGATGATGTCAAAGTGATGGTGTAATGGATAGCAAAGAAGCGTACCTCAGAGTACAATGGGACTTGATCAGATGGGACAATGGGCCAAGGAGTGGCTGATAAAATTTAATTTAGATAAATGTGAGGTGCTGCATTTTGGAAAGGCAAATCAGGGCAGGATTTAGACACTTACTGGTAAGGTCCTGGAGAGTGTTGCTGAACAAAGAGACCTTGGAGCGCAGGTTCATAGTTCCTTGAAAGTGGAGTGTCAGATACCCAAGATAGTGAAGAAGGCATGTGATATGCTTGCTTTTATTGGTCAGTGCATTGAGTGAATAAGATGGGACATCATGTTGCAGCTGTACAGGATATTGATCAGGCCACTTTGGAATATTGCAAGCAATTCTGGTCTCCTTCCTATTAGAAGGATGTTGTGAAACTTGAAAGGGTTCAGAAAAGATTTAAAAGGATATTGCCAGGGGTTGGAGGGTTTGAGCTACAGAGAGAGGCTGAATAGGCTGGGACTATTTTCCCAGGAGCATCAGAGGCTGAGGGGTGACCTTCTAGAGGTTTATAAAATCATGAGGGGCACAGAAAGGGTGAATAGCCAAGGTGAGGGAGTCCAGAACTGGAGGGAATAGATTTAAGGCGACAGTGGAGAAATTTAAAAGGAACCTAAGGGGCAACATTTTCACACAGAGGGTGGTACGTGTATGGAATGAGCTGCCAGAGGAAGTGGTGGAGGCTGGTACAATTACAACATTTAAAAGGCATCTGGATGGGTGTATGAATAGGAAGGGTTTGGAGGGATATGGGCCAAATACTGGCAAATGAGACTAGATTAATTTAGGATATGTGGTCGGCATGGACAATTTGGACCCATGGCTCTGTTTCCATGCTGTACAACTCTATGACTCTATGATAATCTTATTTTACAGAGACAAGTATTCTACTGACTAAAATAATCAAAAATGTTTGTTTGGGTCTGAAGTCTTTGGTCTAGCCCAGTGGTGGCTTTATGCATAATGTGTATAACATAGATGACACGAACAATTTCTTCAATCCTTTGTTAGCGGCTTTCTGCACCGCAGTTGATTTTCTGCCCAATCATTGTATACTGTATCCAGACTGATCCATCCTCTTGATGAAATGTACAATTCAAGTTGCATCAAATTGTTCAAGTGATCTATTTTGAATTGGTTTCTAGATTTACGCATAATCAAGTTCATCAGGCTAAATTTGTGTTCGCAGTCAAGACTTGATGCTGGAAAAGGTTTGTATTAATGTCCAGAAGAATGGACATTTCTTGAAACAAGTCATCTTTTAGGGCACAGTTTATCCAATCTCTGAACACCTGAATTGAAATAATTTTGATGTTTTCCACAAAAAAACCCAATGCGAAATCGCAATTTGTTCACATTTCTTTGTGGCCATAATTTCTTTGTAGTTTTTGTTTAAGGAATGAAATATTTGGATATCAAAAACACCATATTTTCTGTTCCAAATTCATAACCAGTTGTCTTGGAGATTACAGCTTCATCAAATGTAGGTCACTCCACTTATTCCTGTTTTGGAAATCTACTATACAGGTGGTCACATAGGAGCTGAATAAGTTAAGGGAATGCTGCAGTGTCCACTTCACTGTTTGGAACTTCCTGAACCTTCTTAACTTCATCACTCATTCACCTCAATATTGACTCATCAGTTTGTTAACCTTGGTCTCTGCAAATTACGTCAGTTCAATCATTATCTCACAACTTCTCCGACAGAAGTTACACAGTGATGCCAGTTCACCGACAGCATCAATCAGAGCTGTCAATACAACAAGATATTGTGGCTTTGCGAGTTTATTGGATCATTGCACTTATTCACTTGCTCTGTGCTGTACTTGATCAAGACATTATAGGAGAAAGTGAGGACTGCAGATGCTGGAGATCAGAGCTGAAAATGCGTTGCTGGAAAAGCGCAGCAGGTCAGGCAGCATCCAAGGAGCAAGAGAATCAACGTTTCGGGCATGAGCCCTTCTTCAAGACATTATAGCTTTGCATTAATGCACTCACTGTGAAGTGTTTTGGCAGTCTCCTCACTTTATTCAGAGATCTAAATGCCACAGCATCACACTCTATGATTTTGGCATTTTCCTCGAATTGTCCTTTCCAGACTGCTGAACATTACATACACTGTTCTTAGAAGTGTTTCAATATCTTGCGTCATTGACAACCGTGTCCAAGCATCACCTACTCCCAGATCTTCTCAATAAACAATGCTGTGCTATCCTGTCATGTTTGATTTCATGCTAAAATATTGGTGCGACTCCATATTTCTTTCCCAGCATAACAAAAGCTCAGTTTAAAAGAAACATCATCTTCTGTAAGCCAAGGTAACCATGAATATGAGATTGCTTGACTTCTATCAGACGGAGACTTTGCCGGTTTCAAAATTCCTGCAATGACAGTCCTGTGAAGAACTTCCAATAATCTTCTTGCATCAAAATGCCCGTCTACGATAAATGCATGAAAACGTCCATGAACTGTTTGGTAGAATTGATGCACTCCATAATTTCGGAGGTGTAATCCCTGCTCTGTCAGCTCTCATTGATTACTGATAATGTCATTGAAAGCAGGTGTGACATTATCTTTGACGGATGACGCTCTCGCGTAACCACATGCACATCAGTTGGACATTACAGTCTGGATTATACTCGAGGACGTGGGGGTGAATGGTAACATTTATGGGAGGAATCAGGGTCCGTGACATGTTCCTAAAGACTCCAGGAATCATAGAATCATTACAGTTCAGGAGGAGGCCATTTAGCTAATCATGCCTACACTAGATCTGATGCCTTGTGCCAACCTCCTGCTTTTTCTCCATGCCCCTACACACCATAATGAGCCAAATAATCATCCACTGCCTTCTAGAATGCCTCAGCTGAATCTGCCCCCACCACAGTTCCAGACAGTACCTTCCAGACCCTAGCTCTCGCTGTGTGAAAAATCTTTTCTCACATCACCCCCATCACTTTCAAATCTATGACCTGTCCTTCCTTTATCTTTCACAAGCGGGAACAGCTGCTCCCTATCTACTTTGTCCAGACAGCTCGCAGAAACCTCAATCAGATTTTCGCTCAGCTTTCTTCTCTCTAAGAATACTATCCAAAACACTATCCTGCTTTTCTATCCTTCCTGCCTGAGTGGATGAGTTCGCATTTTCCCAAATTATGCTCCAGCTGCCAATGTTTCGCCTGTTTACTGAACGATACTGTAAGGAATCATAGAATTAAACAGAAGAGGCCCTTTGGCCCATCTATCTCTACCACCAAAAATACACTGCTACTGACACCAGTCTCACTTTCCGAATTAGAGCCTTGAACGTTATGGCATTTCAAGTGCTCATCCAAAGTACCTTTTAAAGGTTGTGAGATTTCCCATCTCAACTATCCTCCTCTGTGCAGGCTCTCACCTTCTCTTCACGATTGACTATCCTACCAATACATATTTTCTGCATCACCATTGTTTTATTTTGCACATCACTATAAATCTGTGCCCTCCCATCCCATTTCCTTGTACGAGCTAGAACAGCTTCTCCCCAGCTACTGTGTTCATCACTTCTACAGTGTGCCCCCCTTCCCCTGCCTATGTCCAGCTCTAATCAGTGTTTCATACAAGTTCAACTTCCCCTCCTCGTTCTTGGACTCGATGCCCCTATTAATGACGTCGAGGAAGCAAAGGTCAATTGTGTGCCATGCTGGAAAACTAAGGTAAAGAGATTGAAAATGGCTACCTCAGATATCTCTGTTTATTGTGCAACTGAATGGAGAGAACATCTGAAACTTCTATACCCTACACTAGTGGGTACATCACTAAGTAGAGTCAGGCAGTGCAAGGGTACAGTGGAGATTCAGGCATAGTGGTGGACTAAGTCATATGAAGAGCAGTCTCAGCATGTCAATGTGCTCAAAGTTTATGACCAGGGAGACTTTCTGATTGGGCGGGTTCCACTTTAATATAAGTAATGCAAAACTCTAAGAGCATGCAGCCACAGATGAGTTCACTGTATTAGAGCTGTTGTAACCTTAAGGCTGCGCCGGGACATGGTGTGTGCCCATCTCAGGCTTTTACAGAGATGAGATCAGAAGGAGAGTGAAGACACGAAGTCACCATTTTATTGCATAACCTAAGAAACCTGATGTCCATTCCAAGCAATGACTAATGTTGAGATCAAAGGCCTGACAGCTGACTGTGTAAATTAAAGCATTGCATTTATAGAACATAGAACATAGAACATAGAACAATACAGCACAGAACAGGCCCTTCGGCCCACGATGTTGTGCCGAACTTCTAACCTAGATTAAGTACCCATCCATGTACCTATCCAAATGCCGCTTAAAGGTCGCCAATGATTCCGACTCTACCACTCCCACGGGCAGCGCATTCCATGCCCCCACCACTCTCTGGGTAAAGAACCCACCCCTGACATCTCCCCTATACCTTCCACCCTTCACCTTAAATTTATGTCCCCTTGTAACACTCTGTTGTACCCGGGGAAAAAGTTTCTGATTGTCTACTCTATCTATTCCTCTGATCATCTTATAAACCTCTATCAAGTCACCCCTCATCCTTCGCCGTTCCAACGAGAAAAGGCCGAGAACTCTCAACCTATCCTCGTACGACTTCCTCTCCATTCCAGGCAACATCCTGGTAAATCTTCTCTGCACCCTCTCCAAAGCTTCCACATCTTTCCTAAAGTGAGGCGACCAGAACTGCACACAGTACTCCAACTGTGGCCTAACCAAAGTCCTGTACAGCTGCAACATCACTTCACGACTCTTGAATTCAATCCCTCTGCTAATGAACGATAATACTCCATAGGCCTTCTTACAAACTCTATCCACCTGAGTGGCAACCTTCAAAGATCTATGTACATAGACCCCAAGATCCCTCTGTTCCTCCACCTGACTAAGAACCCTACCATTAACCCTGTATTCCGCATTCTTATTTGTTCTTCCAAAATGGACAACCTCACACTTGGCAGGGTTGAACTCCATCTGCCACTCCTCAGCCCAGCTCTGCATCATATCTAAGTCCCTCTGCAGCCGACAACAGCCCTCCTCACTGTCCACAACTCCACCTATCTTCGTATCATCTGCAAATTTACTGACCCACCCTTCGACTCCCTCATCTAAGTCATTAATCAAAATTACAAACAGCAGAGGACCCAGAACTGATCCCTGCGGAACTCCACTTGTAACTGGGCTCCAGGCTGAGTATTTACCATCTACCACCACTCTCTGCCTTCGACCGGTTAGCCAGTTTTCTATCCAATTGGCCAAATTTCCCTCTATCCCATGCCTCCTGACTTTCCGCATAAGCCTACCATGGGGAACCTTATCAAATGCCTTACTAAAATCCATGTACACTACATCCACTGCTCTTCCCTCATCCACATGCTTGGTCACCTCCTCGAAGAATTCAATAAGACTTGTAAGGCAAGACCTACCCTTCACAAATCCGTGCTGGCTGTCCCTAATCAAGCAGTGTCTTTCCAGATACTCATAAATCCTATCCCTCAGTACCCTTTCCATTACTTTGCCTACCACAGAAGTAAGACTAACAGGCCTGTAATTCCCGGGGTTATCCCTATTCCCTTTTTTGAACAGGGGCACAACATTCGCTACTCTCCAGTCCCCTGGTACCACCCCCGTTGCCAGTGAAGACGAGAAGATCATTGCCAACGGTACTGCAATTTCCTCTCTTGCTTCCCACATAATCCTAGGATATATCCCGTCAGGCCCGGGGGACTTGTCTATCCTCAAGTTGTTCAAAATGTCCAACACATCTTCCTTCCTAACAGGTATCTCTTCTAGCTTACCAGTCCATTTCACACTCTCCTCTTCTACAATACGGTCCCTCTTGTTCGTAAATACTGAAGAGAAGTACTTGTTCAAGACCTCTCCTATCTCTTCCGACTCAATACACAGAAGATGTCTCTGAGCAGAACAGTCATCTTGGTAGCAGGTAACTCTAAGGCTGTTTCTGACTTCTCTGCTCAACCAAACCATGCCCTGCCCTGTTCATCTGGTTGACGACTATCTTGTGCCATCTCATGATCTTCACCCTCACCTTCCTCCTCATAGGTTTCCTATCACTCCTGCAATTCCTCCTCTTCTTTGGTGATGCTGGAGATAGAGAGTACAGCAAAGCACTATGAAGGCAAGACACTCTGAGATACATTGCATTAATCATTAAGGGAATCAAGGATAATGGGGACAAGGGATTGAGGGATTATGAGTTTGAAGGCTGTAGAAGGAACATCTCCAGACCATAATGTTGAGAACAAAGCCCAGACCAGTGTTTGCTAAGTAAAGACTGCTAAAGCCACAAACCCTTTTAAACATTTAATTTTTCAGTTCACTTACCTTAACAGGCACTGAGATTTGGTTATTATTGTTTGATAAAGCAGCATTAGCTCTAAATATTATGATATTATTTTTCGGGAAAAATTGTAAACGAATTTCAACATCTAAGTCTTTGTTGCTATTGTGGCCTTCCACAACTACATTTTCCTCGCTTTCAACTCGCAGAACATTCGGGGCAGTCAGTATGTATCTGTCAGGAAAAAAACAAAGCAATTACCATTTCCTCAACAGCAATTATTAGGATGCTCTCGTAACAATGTACCTCGTTGATTTCAGAAATGGCTTAAGTGGACCGGTGTAGTTATAGTTCAATTTTGCAAACTGAAAACTAATCGATCTTCTAACCATTACTGAACAGAAGGCACCATTACCTCAACTGATCGAAATAAATAAATTTGCAAGAAGGAACACTCTTATAAACTGTGACAATAATCGATGTAGAATATCAGGTATAATTGAAGTGAATAGTGTAGGTCCATTAAAGGGGAAGTTGGACAAGCATATAAAAAAGAAGAGGAAGGAGGATTATAATAAATTAAGATATGGAGAAAACTGGTTGGGATCAAATGAAGCAGAAATAATACTTACAGAGGGGAACATTGACACAGTGCAGGAAAAACAACTAAGACAACAAGTAACAGTGAGGTCCTCATGTTGACCAACTGCTCCACCAGGACAAACTTTCGCAAGTAATTTTACTGACTTATATAAAATCCTAGCGGAGGCTGATTAATTTTTAACAATTGGGAAATTTGTACCACTGTTTGCTCTTAAAACGTCCAAACATTTGTTGCCCAGGCTGTTTGTTTAAGGGTTAATTAAAACCCAATAGTCTGGTAAAAATCCGGGAATAGCAAACAGTTCCTGACATTCGATGGCTTTCTGCCTAGGATTTAGAGTTTGACCTCAGCAACCTAAGAAGAACAAACACACCTTCCGAAAAGCTGTTCTCAAATCTGCAGAATGTATGCGCCAATGACCATTATTCTGACTGCTTAGTGTCAATGCAATGTGGAGATTTCAATGTATCCACGATGCATTCATCACATGATTAACTGCAAAGAAACCCAATCTCACTCCTGATGAAGAGCTTATGCCCAAAGCGTCAATTCTCCTGCTCCTCAGATGCTGCCTGACCGGCTGTGCTTTTCCAGCACAACACTCTTTGACTCTGAGCTCCAGCATCTGCAGTCTTCACTTTCTCTGTCCCGACAGGCCAGATTCATATTTTGTATCAGGTATGAGGCAAATTGACATGCAACACAAACTATGACAAATTCAAATGCAAAAAAAGTACAGACAACTCACTGGATTGCTTTTAAAACTTCAGTGTCTCAGTCGGAACAGCTGAATTGAACCAGCCCTACTCTACTGCAACCTGTACTGATGTCATGAGTGAGTTTAATTGGACACAATCTGCTTTAACAGGTGGAGGGAAAATATGTTAAAAAAAATCAGACAAGATTTGCATTCTCGCTAGGTAAGAGGCCCAGAAGCACAGTTATGGTTTTAACATGCCTCAATTCTCATGTTGGTGCGATTGTAGCTCTTCACAAGATATAAAGTAAACGGTGACATGAGCAGTAACAACAGCTATTCCACATAGTTCATCGCAGACCTACCATGGGTGAAGTTTGGATTTGTCATTGTGGCTGTGTGACCTACACTCACCTCGTGTTTGAAGCCTAATGTTCCTGATAGACAGGCAGGAGGCTGGAAGAACACAGCAGGCCAGGTCAAGAGGTGGAGAAGTCAACATTTCGAATGTAGCCCCTCGTCAGGACCCGATCGTAGCCTGTAATTTGTACAGAAGGGCAATTCAAAAATTGAGGTATTAAAAAAAAAACAGCTTTAGATTGGGA
Organism: Chiloscyllium plagiosum; assembly: GCF_037043375.1. NCBI lineage: Eukaryota > Metazoa > Chordata > Chondrichthyes > Orectolobiformes > Hemiscylliidae > Chiloscyllium > Chiloscyllium plagiosum. Next base: position 8,479,086 of record NW_028270183.1, read on the forward strand.
TGCAAGATCTACTCTCTGTATATTGTCTTGTTCAAAGATGATGACAATAATTAGTGAAGGCACCAAGTGAACCTCCAATTGATGCCTGCACAAAATTGGGAAATATTGGAGGAACACATGCTGAGCTGGAGTTCGATGCAGTCACAAAAATAGTGCTCAGGATCTCAATCAAACCAAAGTAAAACATTATCCAACTGATTAGTTCAAAATGACAGGATAAAAATTGAATTAAAAATTTACCATGGCAAATTCTTAAATGTGCAGCCTTAGATTTTCTGTTCAACTCTTGAAAAGGTAGGCAAAACAATATCACAAGATTTGCTCATGACCTTTATTTCTTTGAAGATCAGATCTCATTGGTTAAGAAATCAAGATATTAACACCTATTTTAAATCTCCACTTCTCCTTCACCACCATTAGAATCCCTACAGTGTGGAAGCAGACCATTCAACCCAACAATATCCAACCCAGATTTTCCTGTTACTCTATGTTTCCCCTGACTAATACATTGAACCTACACATCCCTGAACACTATTGGCAATTCACCTGACCTGCACATCTTTGGATTGTGGGAGGAACCCAGAGGAAACCCACACAGTCACAGGGAGAATGTGCAAACTCCACACAGACAGCCACCCAAAGCTGGAAGTGAACCCAGGTCCCTGGCGCTGTGAGGCAGCAGTGCTAACCACTGAGCCACCGTGCCACCCCTTGCCTTTAGCACTCCTTTTGTCTTTATCTGTGGACACTTTCTCCTCCTCTCCTGTGTCACTAGCAGAAAATCCACCATTTTTCAGCCTCTTTCACAGCTGAAGAAGAGTCATATCAGATTTGAAATGTTAACTCTGTTTTTCACTCACCACAAATGCTGCCAGCCTGTTGAGATTCTCCAACCCTTTCTGTCTTTGTTTCAGGTTTCCAGCTTCAGCAATATTTTGCTTTTATAACATAGAACAGTACAGGTCTTTCGGCCCTCCAGCTTTTATCCTACTCTAAGATCAAACAAACCCACACACCCTCCATTTTATTATCACCCATGTGCCTATCCAAGAGTCGCTTAAATGTCCCTAACACATCTGACTCTACTTCCATCGCTGCCAGTGCATTCCACACACTCAACACTCTGTGTGTAAAGAACCTACCTCTGATATCTCCCCTGAACCTTCCTCCAATCACCTTAAAATTATATCCACTCATGATAGCCATTTCCACCCTGGGAAAAAGTCTCTGGCTATCCACTCTATTTATGCCTCTCAACATCTTGTACACCTCTATCAAGTCACCTCTCATCCTTCTTCACTCCAATGAAAAAAACCCTAGGTCCCTCAACCTTTCTTCTTAAGACATGCCCTCCAGTCCAGGCAGCATCCTGGACCCTCTCGAAAGCTTCCACATCCTTCCTATGATGAAATGATCAGAACTGAACACAATATTCCCAGTGTGGCCTAACCAAGGCTTTATAGAACTACAGCATAACCTTGCGACTCTTAAACTCAATCCGTCTGCTAATGAAAGCCAACGCGCCATACGCCTTCTTAACAACCCTATCAACTTGGGTGGCAACTTTGAGGGACCTATCAATATAGACCCCTAGATCCCTCCATTCCTCCACACTTCCAAGAATCCTGCCTTGAACCCTGTATTCTGCATTCAAATTCAACCTTCCAAAACGAATCACTTCACACTTTTCCAGGTTGAATCCATCTGCCATTTCTCAGCCTAGATCTGCATCCTGTCAATGTCCTGTTGCAACCTACAACAGCCCTCCACACTATCCACAACTCCACCAAACTTCATGTCATCTGTAAACTTACTAACCTGCCCTTCCGCTTCCTCATCCACGTCATTTATGAAAATCAGAAAGAGAAGAGGTCTCAGATGAGCTCCCTGCAGAGACCACTGGCCAACAAGCTTCAGGCTGAATACTTTCCATCTGCTCTGTCTTCCATGGGTCAGCCAATTCTGTATCTAGACAGACAGGTTTCACTGTATCCTATGCCTCCTTACTGACCAAATGAGCCTACCATGGGGAATCTTTTCAAACGCCTTGCTAAGATCCACGTACATGGCATCCACTGCTCTACCTCATCAATGTGTTTTGTCACATCTTCAAAAAAATCAATAAGGCTAGTGAAGCCTGCCCCTCACAAAGCCATGCTGGCTGTCTCTAATCAAACTTTGCTTTTCCAAATAATCATAAATCCTGTCTCTCATAATTCTCTCCAATAATTTGCCCAGCCTTATCAATGCAAGACTGACTGATCTGTAATTCTCAGGATTATCCTTATTCCCTTTCTTGAACATGGAAATAGCATTTGCCACCCTCCAATCATCTGGTACTACTCCAGTGGAGTCGGCATAGCTTTGTGAGGGGCAGGTCATGCCTCACAAGCCTCATTGAATTATTTGAGGTGTGACAAAACACGTTGATGAAAGTTGTTCACAAAATTGTTAACAAATGTTGACACTTAGCTGGGCAAGATACAAAAGACACAAACTAAGGTTGAGGCCTAATATGTAATGGACTACAATGTACAAATGCAACAGAATGAAGCAAGTTAAAATACAATGTCCAACTAATTTTGAAACCAAAGGAATAGGATGATGTGTAATTCCCCAACAGTAATCCATTAACTAAGGTAGGTGAGGGGAGAGGGACAGTGTTGGTGAGTGGGCATTACTTGGTACAAAAGCCAGATCTGCTGTTACAGTAAAACAAAGACTTATTATAAAGGACATTTATTAAGAAGCATAATGACAAAAAAACAATAAACTTTGAAATTAAATACAACTTATGAAATGTTCTCAGTCTTATGAACAGTAAGTCATTACTACAATGTATGCAAACAGTGAATGAAATCATAAACTCTATCCTGTTTGATAAAACAAACTATATCAAAAATACGCAACAGAACATGTTTATCTTGTCATGAACGAGATAAAATGACCTTGCAATTCATCAGCAGCTGCTTCCAATATAAACACTGTAGGAATGTTCCCCCCTTAAATATTAAAAGGTCATTGGTTTCAGGCATAATTAAGAGGAATTTTTACAAAGCAGAGCCATGGGAGCTTCTGTTCAAATGCTAGATTTATCAATTGACTAACTGGTGCAGGTCTAAAATACAGCATTCAGCAATACTTCTAATTGTGACAATTCTCCTCCTTCTGGGAAACTGTTCATCCAGGGTGAGGGTCAGGAATGGGCAAGCCATATTCGGATCAATCATATGGGGAAGGAAAAAGCAGGGAACAGTAAGTCACCTTGGCAACGGCACACTGTATAATTATTGGAGCTTCTGATTTCAGTGCCACTTAATATGCAGTGCCAATGGTAGCTCTGAGGTGGAGCTGCCCGTGTTGGACTGGGCTGGACAAGACACTTCAGTTGATGAAGAAGCAGTACTCCAAACGCTTCTGACTTCAAGTGAACCATAACCTGGTGTCATGTGACTTCTGACTTAATATGTGAAAGGAAGTTGGGCGGTGATGAAGACAAGTTGAGTCTGGTCTAACAGATTACGAAAGAAAGAGGACCTGCTGCACGTGATATTCACAAACCTTTTAACAACACAGTTCCTTCAGCCCATCTGCTAATCAAACATCTATCTTTTTTGATGACATTTTCCAGCATAGTCAGTATCCTTGCATAGTATTGCATTTCAAGTGTTTATCTCAATACTTTTTAAATATCTTGAAGGTTGCCTCCTCCACCAACATTTTTTTAGCAGTAAGTTACAAATATCCACCACCTTCAGAGTGAAAATGTTTTTTTTTCTCAAATCCCCTCTCACCCTCCTACTTCCTACCTGGTGCCCCTGGTAATGAGGGGAAAGGTTTCTCCCAAACCACCCTGTCTATAGCCCACAGAAGTTTGTACATTGCAGGTAGGTTGCCCCCTCAGCATTCCCTGTTCTAAGGAAGACAACCCCAGCCTATCTAGCTTCTGATCATAGCTGAATAGTTCCAGCCCAGGGAACATCCATTGCACCCTCTCTAGTGAAATCACACCTTTCCTTTAGTGTGGTGACCAGAACTGCACCCAGTACTTCAGCAGTAATGAACTACACATTCCACCTGTGAGCTGATTGACATTATATCCAGTTCCATCACAGAATCCCTACAGTGTGGAAACAGGCCCTCCAGTCCAACAATTCCACACCGACCCTCCAAAGAGTAACCTTCCCAGACCCATTCCCCTACTACTCTACATTTACCCCAGACTAATGCAAATAACCTACACATGCCTGAACACTATGAGCAATTTCCCATGGCCAATTCACCTGACCTGCACATCTTTGGATTGTGGGAGGAAACCGGAGCACCCAGCGGGGACCCACGCAGACACAGGGAGAATGTGCAAACTCCACACAGACAGTCACCCGAGGTGGGAATCGAACCCGGGTCCCTGGTGCTGTGAGGCAGCAGTGCTAACCATTGAGCCACCATGCCGCCCCTCAGCTTAAACAACTTTAAATTAGTAGAATTCTGTAATTTTCGAAAGGTTAAGGTAGATCCAGAGCTTTACCCATCATGCTGTGCCATTCCAGTTTGTTGTCATCAGGATTCAGAATTGACAGATTGCTTCAAATACCATTGTGGGTGCTTCATTAAGTACAGTGAGACAAGACAAAGACTTCTAGCTTTTCTACCTTGACCAGCAGGGGATACCCTGGGAAACAATTCGCAGACCACTCACCACCTCCAACATCGCATAAAAACCCATTTCTCTTACATTCTGTCCAACCCTCCCACAGCCTTGTCTAGTTTGCAAAGGCCAAAAGACTTGCGGATGCTGTAAGTCAGAAAAAAAAACAGAAGTTGCTGGAAAAGGTCAGAAACTTTGGCAGCATCTGTGGAGAGAAATCAGAATTTCAGGTCAAGTGACCCTTCCTCTGTGGTGATGGTAGCAAGGAAAATGTTGACTTATACGCAGAAGGTAGGGTAGAGGGAGGGGGTAAGGAGGAAATGAGACGTGGGGATAGAGCCCAAAGACAGAGAAGAACAGTTGGACAGACAAAGGATTGGATAACGGTGACTCAGTGGTTAGCACTGCTGCCTCACAGCGCCAGAGACCTGGGTTCAATTCCCACCTCAGGCAACTGTCTGTGTGGAGTTTGCACATTCTCCCCGTGTCTGCGTGGGTTTCCTCCCACAGTCCAAAAATGTGCAGGTTAGGTGAATTGGCCATGCTAAATTGCCCGTTGTGTTACGTGAAGGGGTAAATGTAGGGGAATGGATCTGGGTGGGTTGCTCTTTGGAGGGTCTGTATGGACTTGTTGGGCCGAAGGGCCTGTTTCCACACTGTAAGTAATCTCATAACGATCTGACTTGGAGGGTGAATAGCTGTTAATGGAGACTGTTAGTGGCTAACAATAGAAAGTGTGTAATGGCAGACTATGTGATAACAATGAAGGTAATGCTGTTGATGTTGAGCATGGACCTTCAGATGGTGTCTGATAAAGTTCCATACAACAGACTTGTGATGAAACCTGTTGGTCATGGTATAAAAGGGATAGTAGCAAAATTGACTGAGTGATTGGGAACAGAGAGTAATGGCAATGGATATTTTTCAGGCTGAGGCAAAGGGTCAAAAAGTGTGGTGCTGGAAAAGTGCAGCTGGTCAGACAGCATCCACAGAACAGGAGAGTCGACGTTTCGAGCATAAGCTCTTCATCAGGAAGAAGAGCAACACACATTTTGACTCTGATCTCCAGCATCTGCAGACCTCACTTTCAGTGACTCGGTGGTTAGCACCGCTGTGTCACAGCGCCAGGGACCCAGGTTCGATCCCCGCCTCCGGCAGCTGCCTGTGTGGAGTTTGCACGTTCTCCCCGTGTCTGCGTGAGTTCCTTCCCACAATCCGAAGATGTGCAGGTCAGGTGAATTGGCTATACTAAATTGCTCATAGTGATAGGTGCATTAGTCAGGGGTAAATATAGGGTAGGCAAATGGGTCTGGGTGTGTTACTCTTCAGAGGGTTGGTATGAACTTGTTGGGCCGAAGGGCCTGTTTCTATACTGTAGGGAATCTAATCTATTCTTTCTCCCAGGCTGGGGGAAGGGTTGTAATTGACATCCCCAGAGTTTGGTATTGGTACCTTTGCTTTCCTGATATATATTAATGATTTGGATCTTGGTGGGCAGGGGACAATTTCAAAGTTTTCAGATGATATGAAACTTGGAGAAATAGCAAACTTGAGGAGGACAGTTTGGAACTACAAAAGGACATGGATGGGTGGATAGGTTGCAGATCAAATTCAATGCAGACGAGTGTGAGGTGATGCACTTTGGTTGGAAGAACATTGAAAAATAATGTGAAATAGTTGGGGTTGAATTCTAAAGGGGCTGCAGGAGCAGAGGGACCTGGGTGTATTTGTGCACAGATCAGTGAAGGTGGAGGGCAGCTGGAGAGAGCAGTTAATAATGTGTCCCCAGTTTTATTAATAGGGGCATTGAGTACAAGAGGAGGATGATGATGTTGGGCTTGTACAAGATTTGGAGACACCGGTGTTGGACTGGTTTGGACAAAGTTAAAAATCACACAACACCTGGTTATAGTCCAACAGGTTTATTTGGAAGCACTAACTTTTGGAGCACTGCTCTTTCATCAGATAGTTATCAGGAGCAGCACTCCGAAAGCTAGTGCTTCCAAATAAACCTGTTGGACAATAACCTGGTGTTGTGTGACTTTTAAGCTTGAGCAAGATACTTGACACACCTCAGCTGGAGTACTGCATACAGTCTAAGCACCACATTATGAGAAAGATGTAAATGCATTGCAGAAAGCACAGAAGTGGTGTACAAGAATGGTCCCAGTGATGAGGATCTGCAGTTATGAAGACTGATTGAAGACATTGGGACTATCCTCCTTGAAGAGAAGAAGGCTGAGAAGTTCTGATTGAGATTTGCAAAATTATGAGTGGGCTGGGACAGAGCAGCTGATGAGAACCCATTCCCACTTTTAAAAAGAACAAGAATGAGAGGATTCCAAGATGGCGGCGATCTAGGATAATCATGTTGCGGCGCTCCGTACTGCAGCGCAAGCGGGACAAACATTTAACCCACCCTACCCACAGCACTGCGATATCCCGGGACTCTGGAAAGGTCCTGGAGTCTCAGGAAACTGTTAAAAATCAGCTTTCCTTGGTTTTCGCCATCCAGGGATGCTGAAGAATGGAGGAGGAGCATCTGAGGCCAGGCCTGTGGCCCATCCTGCAGGATCCTCGAACTTGATTACTTACCAGGCCCTGGTGAAGGAGCTAGTGAAATCTCGCGAGACGTTGGGTAAGTAGATAGAGGAGAAGCTGGCCCTGATCTCTACCATGCTGTAGAAGCAGGAACAGCATCTGGGAGACCTGGAAAAAAGGACAGATGAGGTGGAACACAATGTCACAGTGGTTGAAGCTGATATTGGTTCCTCCAAGGATAGGATCCAAGCCCTGGGGACGCAAGTCCATAATTTGCTTGACCAAGTTGATGACCTCAAGAACAGGGGCAGGAGAAAAAATATTCGGATCGTCGGTTTGCTGGAGGGTAAAGAAGATGAGTGGTCAGCAGAACATATTGAGGACTGGTTGCTGATAGTCCTTAACTTGGAGGCCGGAATGAGAGGCTTGAAAATCGAGTGGGCTCACCGGGTCACGGCGCAGAGGTCAGGTCCAGATCAATGTCCTCATCCTATCTTGGTGTGGTTTCATCATCACAGAGATAAAGAGAGAGTCGTGGAAGCTTCCAGAATCCATGGGAAGGAGCCTAAGGCCCTAGTTTATGAGGGCTCTAAGATCATGTTCTTCCAGGATTTCTCAGCAGCGGGGATCCAGAGAAGACTGAGGGATCTCGGAATCCAGTACTCTCTGAGGTATCCGGCAGAACTTTGGATCACCTTAGATGGATCCATACATCTCTTAGACACGTCGGAGAAGGCAAGGTTAATTTGTGGACAAATTAACGTAATCTGAACAATTTAATATGTAAAAATCGTAGTGCTGTTTGGGTATGTCGTTGTTTTATCTTTTAAAAAAAAAAGAGGAAGTCAGGTTGGGGATTTCTTTCCTTATCTTTATCGTTGATAATAATCTGGCGGCGGTTGGGATGTGTACTTTCAATTTCTAAGGTATGTTATACCAAAAGATGGGTGGGGTACTTACTCAGTTTTTTCAAAATTTCTTTATTCACATTGTTTTTCCATAGTGTACTTTCTTTCTTTTCTGCTTGTGTTTGCAGTGCAGCTCTAGCTCGGAGAAGGGAAAATGGTTGGGCTGGCCAGATGCCTATCTCCGGGCAGTGTAGCCCGTTTCAGGTATTTAAATGCCTGGACTGCAGTATTGGCAGCAGGATGAGAAGTTGAGTTTTGGGATGGGTAGTTGCCCCTTATTCAATGCCATTGGCACTTTATATGTTGGTTTGTTTTTTGTTTTATATAGTCTTTGATAGCTTTGGGGGTTTGTTAACTGTAGTGGGTTTAATTTATGTATTTTTTTATGTTTGATGGATTTGCGATACTAAGGCTCAGTGATTTGTAATTCGAGTTCCTCCTCTCCGGAATTTAAATGTTACTGTAGAAGGTTATGGCTAATGACTTGATTAAATGGTGTACCTGGAACATCAAGGGGAGTCACTCACCAATTAAAAGGAAGAAAGTACTTTTGAGTCTTAGAAAGGAAAAGGTGGATATTGCTTTGTTACAGGAGACACATTTGGATGATAGGGAGCATTTGAAACTATAGCAGAATGTCTTTGATCGGGTTTACTTTTCACCTTTTAATACCAGAATTAGGGGTGTGGCTATATTGATTAGGAGGAATCTCCCATTTCAGTTACTAGAGTGTGTTAAAGACATACACGGGAGGCTTGTGATTCTCAAAGCCCTGATAAACGGGGAAGAATATGGTGTTTTAAATGTTTATTGCCCTCTGGCCCATCCCCTCAAATTTCTGATAGATGCATTCTCTAAATTGTTCAGTCGGGAGTCCCGGCAAATCATTATAGGGGGATATTTTAACTGTCTCAAGGATTCTACAGTAGACAGTTGCCCAAAGGCCCATCGATACCCTCTGTACAAACTAAACAATTAGTGGATCTGTGTGTGGAGTTAGAGTTGGTAAACGTCTGGAGGTGTCTCCACCCTACAGGCAGGGATTTTACATTCTTTTCCAATCTGCGCAGATGTCACACCAGGATTGATTTTTTCTGACTCCTGTGGCAACCTTGGACTTGGTGGCATCTTGTACGATTGGTAATATTACCATCTCCGATCATGCTCCAGTGCACTTGTTGGTTAATATTAAGAACGTTACAGTGGGCCCAAGGCAAACAAGACCATCAAAGATGGGAGGTGTTTCCGGTCTCACGGCTAGGTCAGATAAGCATTTATTAAGGTGAATGTTCTCCCTCGTTTGTTGTTCCCTATATGGAGCTCTCTCTGATTTTCGATAAGCAAACATTCCGGAGACTGAACGGCTGGTTCAGCTCTCTTATTTAGCATCGTAAACGGCCCCTTATTAAATTAGCTAAACTGCAATTGTCTCACAGATTGGGGGGGGAGTGGATCACCCAGACATTAAAAACTATCAACTAAGCTCGCTTTTATCTTACATGAGTGATTGGGCTTGTGGGGACCCTCTTTCAATATGGTTAGATATCGAAATCTCTCAGGCAGGGTGCCCCTTTACTTGCTTGCTGTCTTTTGACAAAATGAGGACAGTTAGGGAATATTGCCATAACCCAATAGTTATCAATACTGTTAAAGCATGGAGGCAATTCAGCAGAGGGAAGGCAATATTGGCAAAACATCTTCTCTTACACCTATGGCGTGTATGCCGGATTTTCAACCGGGGATGATAGATTCAGGATTCAAACATTGGACAGCTAGGGGTATCTTGCATGGGCGATTTATTTGGGGGAGACACAATGATGTCCTTTAATCAGTTATGATCCAACTAACAGGGACCTTCTTTCGTTTTTTTCAAGTTAGGGGTTTTAAAAAAAAGACTACACTTTTGACTGATCCCTACAAATCCGACATAGAGAGGAGGGCACACAGTGCTAAGAGTACACTTTCTGTCAGCACTTCATACAATCAATTGGGGGGGGGGGCGCCCCTTCAGATGAGTTCAATCAACTCTGCAGGGGAGAGAGAGCTAGGCATTGAGGTCTCAAAAAGATACTTGGGAAAACGCAAGAAAGATATCAATTTACAATAGCACCCATGCTTTACAGTTGAAGATTCTCCACAGGGTCCACTTGGCTCCAGATCATATGTCAAAATTTAAATCAGGGATATTTTCAACATGTCCCAAGTGTAAGGTTGGTATGGGCACTCTTACCCATTGTCTCGGGTCCTGTGGTAGGCTGGAACGTACTGGAACGCTGTGGCAGGTACAATAGCGGAGAGTTTGGGTGTAAGGGTGGAGAAGGACCCAATCTCTCTTCTTGACCTGCCCAGTGTGTTCCCTGTAGATGCGCATTAGAAAAAAACTTTTCAACATTATACACTTTCTGCGCAAGAAAGAATATTTTGTTAGGTTGGGTATCCGAAAATCCCCCGGGCCTGCTGGGTTGACAGAAGATTGTTATGGACCATATCTCTTTGGATTTTCTCACAAGTATAGTACACACAAGACTGAGAATTTCTATAAGACATGGTGCCCCTTTTTGGAATACCTGGGCACAGATTTGTCTGCCACACTAACAAGGGCTTCTATATGGCTGTAACGATTGTGTTTTACGAGCCCAATATCCAGAGAGGGGGAACTGCAAATGTATGAACATGTGAGAACTAATACTCTCGACATTCGAGAGTGAGTGTTTGCTTTGGCTGAGCTGAGTTATTATTATTTATTAGTTTATGTTGGCTATATTTATTTAGTTAAATAGTTAGTTAGAGTTGTTATATATATATTTCTATACATAATTATACATTTGTACATGAGGGCCGTTTGGGTTTTTTCCATTTTTTTTTTGGTGTTCTTTCTTTGTATTGTTTCGAATTGTATTGTTGTAATATTTAAAAAATCTATTTTTCAATAAAAAGGTTTTTGAGAAAGGAACAAGAACGAGAGGGCATAGATTAAAAGTGAAAGCAAAAATTGGTGCAGATCACAGCAGGTCTGGCAACAAAGTTTTCATCAGAGTTATCTAGACTCGAAACATTAACTTGCTTTCTCTCCATGGATGTTGCTGACCTATTGTGATCTCCAGCAGTTACTGTTTTCTGTTCAGATTCCAGCATCGCCCAACCAGGAAGCAAGAGTGATACGTTTTCCAACAGCAAGTAATTAAGGAATGCAGTGGTCTGCTGGAAATGCATTGGATAGTGACAAAAAAACTGCAGATGCTGGAATCCAAAATAGCGAGGCAGGAGGCTGGAAGAACACAGCAAGCCAGGAGGTGGAGAAGTCAACGTTTCGGGAGTAACCCTTCTTCAGGACTGGGACTGAGTTAAGGAGAGTTGCAGATAAAGAGGGTGGTGGGTGTAGGGTGGTGAGGTGGGGTTATGTGAACACAGGTAGAAGAAGGGTTTCACCCAAAATGTCGACTTCTCCACCTCCTGATGCTGCCTGGCTTGCTGTGTTCTTCCAGCTCCCTGCCTGTCCCTCCTGATGCTGCCTGCCTTGCTGTGTTCTTCCAGCTCCCTGCCCCATCCCTCCTGATGCTGCCTGGCTTGCTGTGTTCTTCCAGCTCCCTGCCCCATCCCTTCTGATGCTGCCTGGCTTGCTGTGTTCTTCCAGCTCCCTGCCCCATCCCTCCTGATGCTGCCTGCCTTGCTGTGTTCCTCCAGCTCCCTGCCCCATCCCTCCTGATGCTGCCTGCCTTGCTGTGTTCCTCCAGCTCCCTGCCTGTCCCTCCTGATGCTGCCTGACTTGCTGTGTTCTTCCAGCTCCCTGCCTGTCCCTCCTGATGCTGCCTGGCTTGCTGTGTTCTTCCAGCTCCCTGCCTGTCCCTCCTGATGTTGCCTGCCTTGCTGTGTTTCTCCAGCTCCCTGCCTGTCCCTCCTGATGCTGCCTGCCTTGCTGTGTTCCCCCAGCCTCCTGCCTGTCCCTCCTGATGCTGCCTGGCTTGCTGTGTTCTTCCAGCTCCCTGCCTGTTCCTCCTGATGCTGCCTGCCTTGCTGTGTTCTTCCAGCTCCCTGCCTGTCCCTCCTGATGTTGCCTGCCTTGCTGTGTTTCTCCAGCTCCCTGCCTGTCCCTCCTGATGCTACATGCCTTGCTGTGTTCCCCCAGCCTCCTGCCTGTCCCTCCTGATGCTGCCTGCCTTGCTGTGTTCCTCCAGCCTCCTGCCTGTCCCTCCTAATGCTGCCTGCCTTGCTGTGTTCCTCCAGCCTCCTGCCTGTCCCTCCTGATGCTGCCTGCCTTGCCGTGTTCCCCCAGCTCCCTGCCTGTCCCTCCTGATGCTGCCTGCCTTGCTGTGTTCTTCCAGCTCCCTGCCTGTCCCTCCTGATGCTGCCTGGCTTGCTGTGTTCTTCCAGCTCCCTGCCTGTCCCTCCTGATGCTGCCTGCCTTGCTGTGTTCTTCCAGCTCCCTGCCTGTCCCTCCTGATGCTGCCTGCCTTGCTGTGTTTCTCCAGCTCCCTGCCTGTCCCTCCTGATGCTACCTGCCTTGCTGTGTTCCTCCAGCTCCCTGCCTGTCCCTCCTGATGCTGCCTGCCTTGCCGTGTTCCCCTAGCCTCCTGCCTGTCCCTCCTGATGCTGCCTGTCTTGCCGTGTTCTCCCAGCTCCCTGCCTGTCCCTCCTGATGCTGCCTGCCTTGCTGTGTTCTTCCAGCTCTCTGCCTGTCTACTTCGGAAATGTATTTGAGACAGGTTCAGTTGAGGCATTCAAGAGGGCATTGGATGATTATTTAAATCGGAAAGGTATGCAGGGATTTGGGAAGAAAGCAAGTGATACGCATTGGTTAACATTGTTCAATTGAAGAATCAGTGCAGGCACGATGGGCCAAATGGCCTCTTTCTGTGCTGCAGCAATTCAGTGATTGTATTTCTTACAGTGCAGGACATAATCAGCGTTGGGTAACTGCATGGATGTAATTGAGTTTCTCCTTCAAACTCAAGCCATTTATCCTTTTGTTTTGCTATTCCACTACAAATTTTCACATCCGTATTCACATTTGAACTTGCCTGTTTTAAACACATATATTAAGAGATGTTTTACAGAAATTCATCTGCACACAAAGACTTACTTGAAAAATAAAATTATTGACCATTAATTTTTAGAAATTACATACACAAAAGAATATTTCACTATTTTATACTTATGATGTCCATTATAGTTCCAAATTTTATCTCATACTCTGTGAATCACACAAAAATGTCTTCATGATGCTCCAGCTCATACTATTGGGATATATGTACAACACTGGAGCATAAGGTTTCACAAGGTTTATCAAGAGAGACCTGATCCAGTCATGTGACTGATTTACTTTTATCTAAGTATTAATCCTCTTCAAATTCTCTCTCCGACTCTCCATCAGAAGGAAAAAAAGCATGGCAAACGACAGGCAAAAGGTGGTCCTGATTACAGGATGCTCCTCTGGAATTGGTTTGAAGCTTGCTATTCATCTTGCAAACGATACCAAGGAACAGTTTTATGGTAGGTGTTCTGTTTACTAGGTGCTGACTCAAAGGAAATGATTTAGTAATGCCTGAATACGGGTGCCTCATGTCAATCTTCGCAAGGGAAACTAATGTTAGCCTTACTGTTCATGTCCCAGGGACAAATAAGGACAGAACATTGGTAAGATGGCTGCTTAAGCAAACAGACATTTTTTGAAACCAGAAAAGGTGTAGGAATTACGTCTTAACCGTTTGCCTTAATATATTTTGTGACATCTTTGTTCCATACTGATGTTCCTGAAGCATTAATTGTGATTCATCACAAATGTCTGGTCTAATGCAAGTACAAATCCTACTACAATATAATGAGGAATTTTAATGGAAGTATTTGGATTTGAAAAGAAGGAGTGTAGGAACAGAATTAGTGACTTTTAAACTGTAGGATTATTATATAGAAGCACGTATGGTTCACTCATGTCCCTTTCATGACAATGATCTATTGTTCTTACCTAGTTTAGCTGGCATGTATTTCTAGACCCACAGCAATGCAGTTAACTCTTAATTGACCACATTTTACTCATTGACAGGATATCAGCATTGCTATCTGGGCTAGCATTTATTTCCTATCCCTTACTGCCTCTGATAAGGTAGTGCTGAGCTGCTTTCTTAATCCGTCAGAGTATGGAATGCTGTTAGAAGGGAGCACACAGTTTTGCCCCAACAACAAATAGCCTAGAATAACATTCCATTGTACTCGAGAAGGAAGCTCATTATCCCCTTCTCAGGTGTAATAATTGCCAGTGACACCCACACTCATGGAATGAATCATAAAAAGTGACCAATATTTTCAGAAGCAGCATCTTAAATAAATTTTCTCCTCGTATCACTGGTAAATCTAATGCTGAATTTGAATGTAGGTTTGCTCACTGAGCTAGAAGGTTCGGTTTCAGACGTTTTGTCACCATACTAGGTAACATCATCAGTGAGCCTCTGGAAGCTCACTGAAGATATTACCTAGTATGGTGGTGAAATGTCTGAAACTGAACCTTCCAGCTCAGCGAGCAAACCTACATCCAGAACCTCAACCTGAGCTACAAATCTTCTCTAAACTCGCTAATTCTGAATTTAATTGCAACAATTCATAATCTAGATTAGATTGCAAATTGTTACAAATATAGGAATGTTGGGATAGCATATTGGTTTTAATGTACTATCTAAACTTCTTTGCTTAATTGGTGCCGTCTAAAGACTTCTAGGTAAATAGGGCAGCACAGTGGCTCAGTAGTTAGCACTGCTGCCTCACAGCAACAGGGACCCGGGTTCAATTCCAACCTCAGGTGACTGTCTGTGTGGAGTTTGCACCATCTCCCCGTGTCTGCATGGGTGTCCTCTGGGTGCTCCAGTTTCCTCCCACAAGCCAAAGATGTGCAAGTCAGGTGAATTGGCCATGCTAAATTGTCCATAATGTTAGGTGCATTAGTCAGAAGGAGTTAGATCTGGGTGGGTTACTCTTCGGAGGATCGGTGTGGACTGGTTGGGCCAAAGGGCCTGTTTCCACACTGTAGGGAATCTAATCTATTATTCTCTTCATAAAGGCACACGTCTTTGCACATTCATGTTCAGAACATTATTATATGAAAAAGTGCCAAAGGATTTGAATGGTCACTTTTGTGAATAAAACTATAATTTTACATTTTAATTGCTATCAGTTTCTTAGTTGAAACTGATATTCCATTTCTATTTCATTTTCTGAACTTATTTGAAAAATTTACAATGCTTGCTGATGACCATGATACAGCTCATGAGTAACCTGAGCAGTGAAAAGACTTCCATTTTTTGTTGTTGTTGTCAGGAATTTGTAAAATGATTCCTACCTAAGTCAAAAACTGAGCCTGTGATGCTTATCTGCTCACCTACTCCATTCTGTAAGGCTAGTATTTGTGTAATCTCTGTGAAACAGACAGGCAATCACAAGCATTTTTACACATAGTGATAAATTGCAATACACAGACACATTACACCTTCAAATAATATGGAATTTAAAAAGGTACACATTGCCATTGAGCTGAACTCTTAAAGCAATTAAAATTCTACTCTGATTCATTTGAATATATCAGCAACGACAATTACCTGACACAAAGATTTTATCATAAAAGAATATATTCTGTAAATTAGATTTTGAAGTATACAACTGCATATAGTCAGAACAGCGTGAAAATAATTTTCAACTTCCAACACCTGATAGTGAGTTTTTAAGAAGATTTGTAGCTCAGGTTGAGGTTCTGGACGTAGGTGTGCTCGCTATGAGCTGGAAGGTTCATTTTTTCATCCAGAGGCTCACTGAAGATGTTACCTACTATGGTGATGAAACATCTGAAAATGAACCTTCCAGCTCAGCGAGCAAACCTACCTCCAGATCCAACACCTGACTTTACACTCTTCAGACTTTCCAGAGATTAATATGGTTTTAAAAGGACAAACAGTGATCTAAAATGACAGTCACAATCACCTGACTACAGTTTGAGGCACACTCAGGAAACCAACAAAGAATGAACAAACCCATCTGAACTGAAATGACTACATTATCTAAAGATATTGAACCCAACCTTCAACAAACTGGCACCTCCCATTTCAATTTGCATGCGCTCGGGTACACATTGGATGTGAAGGTTTGCCTGCAGATTATCCAACTTGCATGTAAAGACATAGACACTGTTCTCTGTGACCAGTGACCTGCCTGGTGCTTGGGTTCAGGATATCTCTTCTGGGCTGCAGAGGAACTTGGAGTGAGAGGGTAAAGATCCAGTGGTCATGGCCCACGCAAGTATCAATGACATCGATAAAACTCGGCAGAGGTTCTGCTAAGCGAGTATGAGCAGCTAAAGTGAAACTAAGAAGCAGAGCCAAAAGGTAATTATCTCTGGATTACTACCTGAGCCATGAGCTAATTGGCACAGGGTCAGTAAGATTAAGCAGGGAAATATGTGGCTCAAAGATTGATGTGGGAGGAATGAGTTTGAATTCATCAGACATTGGATGTGATCCACAGGGCAGCATGAATGGCTCAGTGGTTAGCACTGCTGCCTCACAGTGGCAGGGACCCGGGTTCGAGTCCAGCCTCGGGTGACTGTGTGGAGTTTGCATGTTCTCCCCGGGTCTGCATGGGTTTCCCCCGGGTGCTCCAGTTTCCTCCCACAATCCAAAGATGTGCAAGTTAGGGTGGATTGGCCGTGCTAAATTGCCCTTAGTGTTCAGGGACGTGTAGGTTAGGTGCATTAGTCAGGGGTAAACAGAGGGTACGGGAATGGGTCTGGGTGGTTTACTTTTCAGAGGGTCGGTGTGGATTTGTTAGGCCAAAGGGCTGGTTTCCACACTGCAGGGATTCTAATTCTAAAGAACATTGGCACCAGTACTGGGGAAGAAGGGGCCTGTCCCAATGGGACAGTCTTCATTCGAACCATGCTGGGACTGGAGTCCACGCGAATCACAAAACTAGGGCTGTAGACAGGGTTTTGAACTAAATGGGGGCTGGGTTCAATTATAGGGACAGAGGGCAAAAGTGGACATTGAGCTGCTGGAAAACGATGTTGGTGAGATAACAGTGGGGAACAAGGAAATGGCTGAGGACCTGAATAATTACTTTGTGTCAGTCTTCACGATGGAAGGCACAAGTAATATCCCAGAAACTTCAGAGAGTAAGGGGGCAGAGCTGAGTATATTGGCCATCACAAGAAGAAGGTGCTGGAAAGACTGAATGGCGTGAATGTGGATAAATCAGATGGACTACATCCCAGTGTTCTAAGGGAGATAGCTGAAGAGAGAGTGGCGGCGTTAGTGGTGATCTTTCAGGAATCGCTAGAATCAGGAAGGGTCCCAGAGGATTGGAAAATTGCTAAAGTGACACACCTGTTTAAAAAGGGAGTAAGGCAAAAGACAGAAAATTACTAATTAGCTTAACCTCAGTCGTGGGTAAGATCCTGGAATCCATTGTGAAGGATGAGATTTCTGAATACTTGGAGGTGTATGGCAAAATAGGGCAAAGTCAGCATGGTTTCATCAAGGGGAGGTCATGCCTGACAAATCTGCTAGAATTCTTTGAGGAAGTAACAAGCAGGTTAGACCAAGGAGAGCCAATGGATGTTGTCTACCTGGACTTCAAGAAGGCCTTTAACAAGCGGCCGCACAGGAGGCTACTGAGTAAGATAAGGGCCCATGGTGTTAGAGACAAGGTGCTAGCCTGGATAGAAGCTTGGCTGTCTGGCAGAAAGCAGAGAGTGGGGATAAAAGGGTCCTTCTCAGTATGGCAGCCAGTGACAAGTGGTGTTCTGCAAGGCTCAGTGTTGGGACCACAACTTTTCATTTTATACATTAACAATCTAGATGAAGGAACTTGAGGGCGTTCTGGCTAAGTTTGCAAATGATACAAAGATTGGTAGAGGGACAGGTGGCATTAAGGAGGCAGAGAGGCTGCAGAAGGATTTGGACAGGTTAGGAGAGTGGGCAAAGAAGTGGCAGATGGAGTACAATGTGGGAAAATATGAGGTCATGTACTTTGGTCGGAAGAATAGAGACATGGACTATTTTCTAAATGAGGAGAAAATTCAGAAGTCTGAAGTGCAAAGAGACTTGGGGTTTCTAGTCCAGGATTCTCTCAAGATAAACTTGTAGGCTGAGTCAGTAGTTAGGAAGGCAAATGCACTGATGGTATTTAGTTTGAGAGGGCTTGACTATAAAAGCAGGGATGTACTTCTGAGGCTCTATAAGGCCATATTTGGAGTATTGTGCGCAGTTTTGGGCCCCGTATCTCAGGAACAATATATTGGAGCGTGTTCAGAGGAGGTTCACGAGAATGGTCCCAGGAATGTAAAGCTTAACACATCAGGAACGTTTGAGGACTTGGGATGAGGGAGGATCTGATTGAAACATACAGAACCCTGAATGGCCTGGACAGAGTGGACATTGGGACGATGTTTCCATTGGTAGGAGCAACTAGAACCCTAGGACACAACCTCACAGTAAAGGGAAGACCTTTTAGAACAGAAATAAGGAGAAACTTCTTCAGCCAGAGAGTGATGAATCTATGGAATTCATTGCCACAGAAGGCCGTGGAAGCCAGGCCACTGAGTATATTTAAGACTGAGATAGATAGGTTCTTGAGTATCAAGGGGATCAAGGGTTACAGGGAGAAAGTAGGAGAAGAAGGTTGTGAAACATATCACTCTCTGCTCATTCCTGAAGAAGGGCATGTGCCCGAAACGTCGAATCTCCTGTTCCCTAGATGCTGTCTGACCTGCTGTGCTGTTCCAGCAATAAAGTTTCAGCTGTGAAACATATCAGCCATGATTCAATGGTGCAGCAGACGGAATGGGCTGAATAGCCTAATTTGTTGCTCTATAAAGGGCCTGGTGAAAAAGCAAATTGAAGAAGCAACCATTCACTGACAATTCAAAGATATCTGCAGAATGCACTAATGCTGAGGATAGGAGTTAACCATAAAACAATTGTGGTCTCAGTTTATAACCTAACATTTTAAGAATTCTAAGGACTCTCAAACTGTGTAGCTTTTATTCTTCCAGTCTGTACAAGACAATCTCTCTCACTTCTTTTAAAATGTTATAGCTGCTTTTGTATGTTTGTTGTTACTTTTCATCATTTTTCTTGGGCTAGTGAGTAATAAAACTCCTCTTTCTTTCACTCCAGGTGCTTTTATCATTGGCTTTTTTAATTTTGACGAATCCTAGATTTTCACTGAGGTGTGAGATACTTGCTTGCTAACTCAAATTTAAAGAAGTTTGCTACACCTAGCCAAGATGGTTAAAAAGAGGTCAAACTTGCACTGGTCCTAATATTTTCAGTAAACTTTTTATCATTATTTTTGAACCTTTTTTCATGTCAATAAAGTTTCTGGACAGGTACAGATACATTTACTGTTAAAAAAACATCATTTATATCATTGTCTAAAAAAGTTGTGATCTGGTAATGACACTGATTTCTACTGGACCTACCTCGTAAATTTCTGCCTTCTTTATCTATCAGTTAACATTCCACATAACTGCAAAATTATTGCTTTGTTAATTAGCAAAGTTTTACTGTAATTCAAACTGCCTCGTTCATTTCAAATGTACAATATAGTCATTGCAAACATGAAACTAAGAACTAATTATCGCAAGAGGATTTGTCTGTGTGGGTTACTCTTCGGAGGGGCCGAAGGGTACTGGTTGGGCCGAAGGGCCTGTTTCCACACTGTAGGGAAACTAATCTAATCTAATCTTTTACAGAAGCATATGCTGCTCTTGCACTGAAGGCAAATCTTTTGATTGTGATTAATGTACAGGAAACCCCCAACCCTAGAATTAAGACTGACTGGTGAGTTGCAGAGTCACAGACTGTGATGCTGGAAAAGCACAGCCAGTCCGACAGCATCCAAGGAACAGGAAAATCGACATTTTGAGCATAAGTCCTTCATCAGGAATGAGGTTTATGATGAAGGGCTTATGCCCGAAATGTTGATTCTCCTGCTCCTCAGATGCTGCCTGACCTGCTGGGCTTTTCTAGCATCACACTCTCGACTCTGATCTCCAGCATCTGCAGTCCTCGCTTTCTCCTGGTGAGCTGCAGAGAACCATATAAACATAAACTTGAGATAATAGCCATCCAGTTCACCTGCATCAGGGATAAAAGATCTGACCTTACATTTCATTTCTCATACAACCTTAATGATATTCTTACCACTATGGGATATAGCAGCTAAACAATTCATAACATTCTAAAACAAGCCCACATTCAAAATTAAACATTGAAGACAAACTAAATTCATCCTATCTCCCTAAGTTAGTAGATTATTTAAGAATTTCGGGATTCACAAGCATATCTTTGCATAATTCTAATCCATTCTTACTTGGGTTGTACTCCCAAGTTTCATTGAAATCCTTCAGTGACTGAGGTAAATGTAACCTTTAAACTGTCAACAAATGGAGGGAAATATCAACGTTCCTGCCTGACCAGCTTAATGTACTCTTAATTCACATTTTGTAACTTTAAAGTAAACATGAACATGAGCATTTAAGGCCCTTGTTGTAAACAGAAATGCAATACTATAACTGAGCATATTTTAATGAAAAACATACAACAGCTCAATCCAAAGTTCTTCTCCTCATTCTGTGTTTTTAAAAGAGATTAGTACTATTTGTGGGCTGAATTTTTATACCCCATGCCAGGGGTGGCCTAGCAGGGCAAATGACGGGGGACATCAGACACAAAGGTAGGGGCAAGGTGCTAGTTGTCTACACCCCTCCCTTGGTGTTTCAGCAGCAGAGAAGACAGGAGGCAGAGGGGTGGGGAATGTGTGGATATGTCAGGCGTCCCACTAGCCTCTGGGCGAATTGAGACCCTAAGTGACAAATTATGGCTTCCTTTAAGTGGGGTGGCACAGTGGCTAGCATGGCTGCCTCACAGCGCCAGGGACCAGGGTTCAATCCCTGCCTCGGGCGACTGTGTGGAGTTTTCATGTTCTCCCTGTGTCTGCGTGGGCTTCCTCTAACAATCCAAAGATGTGCAAGTCAGGTGAATTGGCCATGCTAAATTGCCCATAGTGTTAGGTGCATTAGTCAGGGCTAAATATAGGGTAGGGGAAATAATGGGTCTGGGTGGGTAACTCTTCGATGGGTCAGTTTGGGCTGAAGGGCCTATTCCCATACTGTAGGGAATCCAAGCTAATCCTGTTATCTTGCCCAGTGGTGAACAGCTCTGCGACCTGTGGCGAGATCACCAGAGTGTGTGGATTTGGTGGGGATCTGGAAAGGGAGTGTTCACACTGGCTCACTCCTTGTTGCTTCCCAATGACCACACTCCTCACATGTTGACTAGGCCAGCTGGATAAAAGTGAGGGAGAAAGGAATGGATGGATACTCCGATATTGGGAGATGCAGTAGATTAGGAGGTGGCTCACATGAAGCAGAAACACCAGCAATGCCAATTGGGCTGAATGTCCCCTTTGTGCTGTGAAGGCTCTGTAATCTTGCTTAAATATATACATTAAACTACACACAGTAGGCTTGCAGGCAAAATCTCTTTCCAAAGATAATTATAACTGACTGCTAGATCATGTACTGCTTCATAGTTAGACTTGTCACCATAGTGTGTCGTTATTAATATTGAATAAAAGCTACAATTGACATTTGGATCAGGATTATAAACGCTTGTACTGCAGGACTAATTGAATAACGCTATCAAACCAACGTCCTGTGTGGCCACTCAGTTGGGTGTGAAAGCTCCCATGGTTCTATTCAAAAAGGTTAGAGACAAAAAAAAACTGCAGATGATGGAATCGAAAACAGACAGGCAGGAGGCTGGGAGAACACGGCAAGCCAGGCAGCATCAGGGGGGTGGAGAAATCAACGTTTCGGGTGAAACCCTTCTTCAGTCCTGGGAAAAGGAAAGTTCCCCACAGCATCCATTAATACTGTCCCTCAGCTAACATCACAAACAAAACAGAAATTGCTGGAGAAACTCAGCAAGTCCGGCAGCATCTGCAGAGAGAGAACAGAGTTAACGTTTCAAGTCCAGTGATCACGTTCTGAAGGAGGGTCACTGAATTCAAAACATTAACTCTGGTTCTTTCCCCACAGATGCTGTCAGACCTGTTGTTTCTCCAGCATTTTCTGCTTTGTGCATATTTAAATCACCAGCATCCAACAGTTCTTGGTTTTATTTTAGTGCTGAATTCATTACCATGGTTTGTCAAAGGGTAAGCAGGCACAGCTGACCTGGAGTTGGATCTCCTCATTGATTCAGCATTTCAAACAAAAAATGAGGTGGCTACCAAGGTGTGGGAACTGCTCACCATATTTCAGAGTCTTTCTTCCAACGTTTGTGGGTGATGGAATATTTGATTGCCTAGACCGGTTTGATATGAGTTTTGTATTTGGCCCACTCAAGGATGCCATTCTTGTCTGTAGAATTGAAGAGATCAAGAGCTCAGCCATGATCCTATTAAATGGGAGAGCAGGCTGGAGGGGCCAAACAGCCAACTCATAGTCTATGTTTCTTATAGTCTTAAGAGCAGCTTGCAAATGAGGTGCAGAATGGCTTTGAAATCCTCATGGTGTCGCTCATAAATGTTAACCTCACTTGGCTATAAAGTGTTTTAGGACAAGTGATGCACATGAAAAACACTGTAGAAATGCAAACCTTTCTTTCTGATTTGCTGGTGAAATCAAGGTTTGGTTAAGAAGTGCAAGTGAAAAGGTAGATGATAGTGAAATACATGGTTACTTTTTCTTTTATTCATTTTTCTATTCAAAATAGTTATTGCGACCATGAGAAATTTAAACAAGAAAGAACAGCTGGAAGCAGCTGCTGGAGATACTCTGAACAAGACATTACACATCAGGCAGCTTGATGTCTGCAGTGATGAGTCAGTGACAGAATGCCTCAACAGCATTCAAGATAAAAGAGTTGACATACTGGGTAAGAAATTCAATTATAGCATCCTACATTGTAACATATCCAAATGCTTTACTCTCCAATTGCTTCATTAATAAGATCAGCTGGACGTACGTGGAATAGTGCAGGTTAGATGGGCTTCAGATTGGTATGACAGGTCGGTGCAACATCGAGGGCTGAAGGGCCTGTACTGTGCTGTAATGTTCTATGTTCTATCATAGGGTCAGGGTTTTGGAAAATGCTTGTCTATTGAGTTTTGGTGAATTTCTGCAGTGCATCTTATACTTGGTACCACTGCTGCTGAGCACAGTGGTGGAGGGAATGGATTAGATTCCCTATAGTGGAAACAGGCCCTTCAGCCCAACAGGTCCACACCGACCCTCCGAAGAGTAACTCACCTAGACCCATTCCCCTCTCACTAATGCACCTAACACTATGGGCAATTTAGTATGGCCAATTCTCCTGATCTGCACATCTTTGGACAGTGGGAGGAAACCAGAGCACCCGGAGGAAACCCACGCAGACACGGGGAGAATGTGTAAACTCCACACAGACAGCCGCCTGAGGCTGGAATCAAACCTGGGACCCTGGTGCCGTGAGGCAGCAGTGCTAAACACTGAGCCACCATGCGGTGCCAATCAGCTTTGTCCTGGATAGTGTCAAGCTTCATTAAAGGAGCCGCACTCATGGCTAGAGTGAAGGGGGAGAAGCCAAGGGGTTACTTCAATGTTTTAAAGGTACAAAAGCAGCCAGGTTCACATATAGCAGAGGATGGGGTGGATTACAATTTTTGTACAGGGTGGTCTCTAGCTACATGCACCCCTGGGTAGGCAGGGACAGTGTTTGGAATACACAATGTGAAGATGGGACTATGTCTCCACAAGGACTAGGAAGAAGGTGGTCATTCCAACCAATACGGTCATGGACAGATGCACCTGTTGCAGGGAGTTTGGCAAATACAAGGGCAATTATATTTTCCCTCTTTTTGGTTCCTTCGTCACTTACCATAGATTCAATTGAGCAACAATGTCCTTTAGAAAGGAAACCCAATTTGGTCAGTAGTGCAGCTGCTACTCCTGGTCCAATTCTCAATATTGAACAGATTCAGAACCCTTGCCATCCTTGGTGATTCCTTCGAGTTATACTCATCATGGAAGAATTTTTTTTTTGTTATTCATTTACAGGACAGGAACTTTGGGCTGGTTTTTATTGCCAGTCCTTAATTGCACAGAGGACAGTTAAGAGTCAACTGCATTGCCGTGGGTTTGGAGTCACATCATAGAATCCCTACAGTGTAGGGACAGGCCCTTTCACCCAACAAGTCCACACTGACCCTCCAAAGAGTAACCCACCCAGACCCATTCCCCTTCCTCTTCCCCTATATTTACACCTGCCTAATCCACCTAACCTACACATCCCTGAACACTATGGGCAATTTTAGCATGGCCAATTCACCTAACCTGCACATCTTTGGATTGTGGGAGGAAACCAGAGCACCCAGAGGAAACCCACGCAGACACGGGGAGAATGTGCAAACTCCATGCAGACAGCCACTCGAGGCTAAATTGAACCCAGGTCCCTGGCACTGTGAGGCAGCCGTGCTAACCACCTAGCCATCATGCCACCCCACAAACCTGGTAAAAATGGTAATTTCATTTGTGAAAAGGACATTAGGGAACCAGATGGGTTTTTCCAACAATCAACAATGGATTCGTGCTCATCATTAGACTGTTAATACCAGATTTTAATTGAATTTAAATTCCAATGTCTGCTATGGTGGGATTCAAACCCAGGCCCTCAGAGCATTACCTGAGTCTCTGAATTAAGAGTCAAGTGATAATACTAGTAGGCGGTCTCCTTCATCATCAGCTGGGGTGGTACATGCTAATCAGCAAGAGGCTCCCTTGCTCATGTTTGACCTGATGCCATGAGACATCATGGAGTCCAGAGTCAATATTGAAGATTCCTGGGTAACTCCTTCTGGATTGTATACCTCTGTGCCACCTCCGCTGCTAGGTCTATCCCACCTGCAAGCAGTGAGATGTCATGAACTGTAAAGTATGATCCTGAGAGTATGACTGTCAGGCTGTTGCTCGATTAGTCTATGAGATAGCTCCGTAGATGTTGGTAAGAAGGACTTTGCAGGGTAAACATGGCTGAATTTGTTGTCTTTTTTTTGAGACCTTTTCAAAGTTTGATATAACCAGACCATTTGAGAAGGCAATTAAGACTCAACCATATAATAGCTGGAGTCACACAACAGCAAGATCAGGGAAGGACAGCAGTTTTCCTTAATGTAGTGAATCATGTTGGTTTTATCATCAATTCAGACTTTCAGGTTCTCAATTTCAGACTTTTTTTTTGTAAAAGTCAAATTCCATCATCGTGAGATATGGGTCCCCAGATCACTACCAGTGTGGTCTGGATCACTAGGTCCAACGACAATACCACTGTGCCATCGCCTCCCCTTACAGACTGCACAGCCATACAAAGAGGTGAGGCATCCTCAGTGAGTGAGTGTGAAGTGCAGAGTGCAGGAAGGTAGTTCATAGTTTGAGAGGATAAGGTGGCTGTAAGCCTGGTAATTAGCACCAGGGATGTGATACTGAAGTTTACAGTCCACCAACCTTTAGTGAGCTCCACGTGCAGTGGCACTGTTCAACTAAATGAGAGATCACAAAGAGAAAATAGTGCCACTTACCTTTGCAAATGTCAGCACATCATTGGCATGATGCGACGCTGCTTGCCATCCCTTCAGTGGGGGACCAATAGCACTGAGCTGGGCTACTATCCATGCTTGGGCTGATGGCTCTGTCCTTTAGATGCAGCCAGATTGGAAGGTAATGGACCTGGTCCCCATTCTTCCCAGTCCAGCAGGATGTAGAGGACACAATCAGTGAACCAGGCAGCAACCCCCAAATGCTTTGAGGAAGCATTTCTGTTCTCATGACATTTATCATCACAGGCTGATGGAGAAGCTCTGAGCCTGCAGCATCTGAAGTGATGTCCTAATTTCCTTTAAATACACTGCCTTTCAAACTAAAGACAATCCCAGAGGTGCAAGCACAAATGTCCAGCCGACCTGCCACACAATATGCCAAGTAACTCACACACATTGCACCTCCCGAAATAATGCACTGAAAACCAAATGATAGTGCGAGATAACTCACCCCATGTGTTGGCAGATATGAATCCATTCAACACATTCATCACCAGAGGTTAATGCCTGCATGGAAAATTCTGCTTCTTTCTTTAACTTCAGATACCCAGCCAACTCTTTAACAACCTACTTTCTTAGGTCCTGATTTTCTCTGCAAAATTATCTTTGATTAGTTATTCAAACCCCTCAGAGGTATCTAAGATAAGGGACAGGAAGCTACAGGGAATATGAGGAAATATCTTTTCACTCAGAGGGTTTTTGGAATCTGGAACCCACTGCCTGTAAGAGGCAGAGACCCACTTAGCATTGAGGAAGTATTTGGACATGTATTTGCGACTACAAGGCTTGGGGCCTACTGTTGGAAAATGGGATGAGAATACTCTATTGGGTTGCTTTTGGGTTGCACAGACTTGATGGGCTGAACGACCTTTTTTCTGTGCTGTACACCTCTATGATTCTGTAAGATGAAAATCTTCACTCTTTACAAAGTACTGAGCCATTAAAGATATTCCTGTTAATTCCCCAATAAATACAGCAGAAATAACTGCAAAATACCATTCATACAAATTCTGGAAAGCTCCAAAAGACTCTTTTCAAAGCCTAACTCAGATCATTCTTGGCTAAACTCCAATTTCGTGTGATCCGTGTGGAGATCAATGAACAAAAGGAAGCAAAGTGGTCAAATTCACGCAATGAGACAAGGTTTCACGTATAATACATTTTAATGAAAGTGAAATAAATCCACAGAGGTTGGATCCCATCACCAAGTCACCCATTATTGACACATAATTGTCCTTGACTATAGTATTGCCTCATTCAGAGTCAGGCTCCAGAGTGTCAGTAACTTTGAAAGTGTCACCCTTTCGATATGTCAACCAGGGCTCCCTAATTGGACCAAATTAACTGCTCCAATCAGGGACCTCAGATCTTATGATGTCCAGCTGGCTGATCTTGTTACAGTCAGAGCAGAAACAATCAAATCAAACACAAATTAACAGTCAATATAAACTGTACCCTCCACATAAAACAACAAATATAACAAAGATTGATAACATGAATTGACGTTTCGATTCTCCTGCTCCTCGGACGCTGCCTGACCGGCTGTGCTTTTCCAGTCTCGACTCTGATCTCCAGCATCTGCAGTCCTCACTTTCTCCACATGAATCGATTCGGCAGTCACTTGGAAAGATTGAACTCATTTCAACCGAAAAAGCTCTGAACGTTTCTCAGTCAGAAATGCAAACACTTCATTAGTCATTCTCACCTGACAGCAGCTCCCTCCCTCCCAACCCAGGTTTCAAGGGAATCGTCTTCACCAAAAATGTTGACTAATATAAATTCCATCAGTTCCATTCATGGAGTCTTGATGGCATGGATGTTCTCAGAATCATTTTTATCTGAATCATTAGCATTACAGGCTAAGCAAAGACATGCCAGAGAATTCCTAGAGGCCTGGCACTCCAACCACAACACCATAAACAAGCACATAGATCTAGATGCCGTCTATCAACCCCTCAGAAAACGAACAGGAAATGACATCACCACAAACCCCAGGAACCCCATCCAGGAGAAAGATATAAATAGAAAGCAGAAGAAAACAGCTTCGCTTCACTTGGAGGTCGTCACTGATGATGTTACCTAGCCAGGTAATGAAACGTCTGGATATCAAACCTACAGCTCAGCGAGCAAACCTACACCCTAGTATTACTGTTGTGCCAGTCCATTGATCAACTCTTTTAAAATAACTAAAGCAGTAACAATCAACATTTTTAAAAAATCTTCATTCCTACACCCAACCTCTGTGCCCTGCTCGCTGCTCGCTTCAGTATGTGGCTGAGCTAGACCCCAACTGCCTTCAGCCAATTGGCTCACGCCAATGCCATAGACCCATTTGTGCCAAATCCATCACAAGCATGTCCTTTTATTGCAAACCATGGATTCCAATCTCAGAATTTGCCTTGATATTATCGAGATCTTGAACACAATATAAACTGACCCTCCCTATGCAGTATTGAAGAAGGGCTATACGTTTTTTAAGTCACTTGTAGGACATGGATGTTCCTAGCTGGGCCAGCATTTATTGCCAGGCCCTAATTGTGAGCTGCCTTCCTGAATCACTGCAGTCCATACGCTGTGGGTATACCAACATTGCCTATTAGAAAGGGAGTTCCAGGATTTTGACCCAGCAACAGTTAAGGAACGACAATATATTGCCAAGTCAGGATGGTGAGTGGCTTGGAGGAGAACTTGCAAGTAGTGGTGTTCCCATGTATCTGCTGCCCTTGTTCTTCTAGACAGAAGTGGTTGTGTTTGATGTTACTGAACTATGGTGAATTTCTGCAGTGCATCTTGTCGATGGTAGATACTGCTGCTACTGAGTGTCAGTGGTGAAGGGACTGGATTTTTGTTGATGCAGTGTCAACCAAAGAGCTGCTTTGTCCTGGCTGGTTTCGAGCATCTTGAGCGTTTTTGGAGCTACATCCGTCCAGGCAAGCAGGGAATATTCCATCAAACTCCTGACTTGTGCCTTCTGGATGGTGGACAGGCTTTGGGATGTCAGGAGATAAGTTACTCACTGCAGGATTCCTAACGTCTAACCTACTCTTGTAACCATTGTGTTTACATGGCAAGTCCAGTTGAGATAATACACCCCCAGGATATCTTTAGTGGGGGATTCAATGATGGTAATGCCATTGTATGTCAAGGAATGGTGATTAAGTTCTCTATTCTTGGAAATGGTCATTACCTAGCAGTTGTGTGGTGCACATGTGACATCATCTGAAATCATTCAGAGGAACCATTCGTCTGTTTGCTCTAATGGATGTGCATTTACCCTTTATGATAATACTGACCATTTCAAAGCCTTTTTTTATGTCTTATAAATTTGCCCAGTAAATAATGCAGGTATTGGAAAGATTGGCCCAATAGAAAGTCTCAGCATCCAGGAAATGAAGAGTATATTTGACACAAACTTTTTTGGAGCTGTTCGGATGATCAAGGCCGTGCTGCCAGATATGAAGAGGAGAAGGAGTGGGCATATTGTTATGATGAGCAGTGTGATGGGACTACAAGGTACCACAACACCTTCAGTTCAATTCCTAAATAATTTTTATTACATAGTATACTGAATATTCTGAAGAAAATATGGGTTATCTATGCCGATTTTAGTTTCAGAATTAAAATAGCTGTACTCCGTTGCTTTCTGCTATAGCAAAACAACATGCTTTCCGCAAGGTGCTCTTACCTTCTATGTTTCCATATTAGAAATAAACTTTGGTGAGACTTACAATGGTGGTCAAAGTCAAGGTCATTAGGAAATGAATGAGGTGCAGTTGCCAGAGATTAGTGTAAAAACTGAATAAATATTTTGTCCCTTTTTGATTCTCCATGGCATGTGAGCTTCACTGGCTAGGCCAGCATTAATGGCCAATCCCTAATTTTTTTTTAATTCAATTGTGAGACATGGGTGTCGCTGGCTCAGCCAGCACTTACTGTTCATCCCTGGATGACCGTGAGAAGAGTCAGAGTTGTCGAAGATTAGATTAGATTAGATTAGATTAGATTACTTACAGTGTGGAAACAGGCCCTTCGGCTCAACAAGTCCACACCGTCCTGCCGAAGCGTAACCCACCCAGACCCATTCTCCTACATTTACCCCTTCACCTAACACTACGGGCAATTCAGCATGGCCAATTCACCTAACCTGCACATTTTTTGGACTGTGGGAGGAAACCGGAGCACCCGGCGGAAACCCACGCAGACACGGGGAGAACGTGCAAACTCCACACAGAGAGTCGCCTGAGGCAGGAATTGAACCCGGGTCTCTGGCGCTGTGGGGCAGCAGTGCTAACCACTGTGCCACCGTGCCGCCCACAGATGGTAGTGAACTACCTTTTTAAACCACTGTGGTCCAAGTGCTGTGGGGTACACTCACAATGTCCTTAGGGAGTTAGATTAGCTAGATTACTTACAGTGTGGAAACAGGCCCTTCGGCCCAACAAGTCCACACCGACCCGCCAAAGCGCAATCCACCCAGACCCATTCCCCTACATTTACCCCTTCACCTAACACTATGGGCAATTTAACATGGCCAATTCACATAACCTGCACATTTTTGGACTGTGGGAGGAAACCGGAGCACCCGGAGGAAACCTACGCAGACACAGGGAGAATGTGCAAACTCCACACAGTCAGTCACCTGAAGCGGGAATTGAACCCGAGTCTTTGGCGCTGTGAGGCAGCAGTGCTAACCACTGTGCCACCGTGCCACCCACAGTTAGTTCCTGGATTTTAAGCCGGTGACACTAAAGGAACAGTGATACATGTCTAAGTCAGGATGGTGTGTGGGGTTATTGTTTTATTTAGGAATATCAGCCAGAAAATTAATTAGACTCAAAGATCAAAATGTTTAGATCTCCGCGACCTTTCGGCAAGGTGGCTCTCAAATCTACACGAATCTGTTTGCAACCTATACATGTAACTACCTAAACAAAATTTCCCCGGAGAAGATTCAGAGAAGGCATCATTAAGGTCCAATCCCAAATCCTGTATCTTCGTGCTTCCGGGATGAGGGGAGAAAAAGGTATGCCATCAATATTGTGGAAACCAGGGAATCTTGGGGCAATATTATAGAATTGCAACATCTCTGCCTTTCCATGTGCGATCTGAGCATTATCATGTCATCGAAGAATTGTAATACTGTATTTTATTCTTGTGATTATCTTGCAAATCTTTCAATGCCTTGAAATTGTAATTTTAAACGTGTTAACGCATCCTCTGCTCACTTTTATTTCCAAAGTCAGAATACATCGCAAAATAGATCAACTGAGGGTGGACAAGCCCTCTTGGAGCTCCCACATCGATCCTAGTAATTCGAATTAGAATTCCTACAGTGTGGAAACAGGCCCTTCATTCCAACCTGACCCTCCAAAGAGTATCCCTCTCAGACCCATTCCCTCAACCTACATTTAGATTAGATTACTTACAGTGTGGAAACAGACCCTTCATCCCAACCTGACCCTCCGAAGAACAACCCACCCAGACCCATTCCTCTACATTTACCCCTTCACCTAACACTACAGGGCAATTTAGCATGGCCAATTCACCTAACCGGATCATTTTTGGACTGTGGGAGGAAACCAGAGTATCTGAAGGAAACCCACACAGACACGGGGAGAATGTGCAAACTCCACACAGACAGTCACCCGAGATGGGAATTGAACCTGGGTCTCTCGCATGGTGAGGTAGCAATGCTAACCACTGAGCCACCATGACACTCCTAAGTTAGAGCCAACTTAAAGCTAACAATAAAATGATTAGCTGAGCTAAACCCAGTATGACTTTATCAGTAAAGGATTAGAAAAGAAGACTGTCTCACATTAGCCTGGGGAATTATCAATGTCAAACAAGGATGCGGTAGAATTATCAGCATTTTTCTTGTTGATACAGCTGAAGTAAATTATGGCTGAATAGAAACAATATGCTCGGTTGAGGATCTATGTAAACTACTAATAATTAGTCAGCAAATTCTAATGAAGCAAAATAAAAGTGGACCCTTCTAGACTGGGAATTTAATGTTGCAGTATAAATTAGAAACAACAGTGGGATCTAACGAGAGGTAGACTACCTTTAACTATCAGAGTGACAACAGCAATAGGAGAAAAGGACTTAGCTATTAACAAGACAAAATTGGAATCAACATATATAGAATAAAAGATGGCAAAGGACACTAATAGATGACCATCTCCAATAATAGACAATCTATCCATTACCCATGATGTTCAACAGCGTTAGCATCGCTGAATCCCCCACCATCAACATCCTGGGGATTACCACTGACCAGAAACTGAACTTGACTAATCATTTAGGAGCAACAGAAAACTTTAATTGTGGATGCTGGAATATACACAAAAACAAGAATCTAATTCTCAAAACATGATGCTTTCTTTTGCTCAGGTGTTATATTCAATGATGTCTATGCGGCCTCTAAGTTTGCCATGGAAGGATTTTGTGAAAGTCTTGCAGTCCAGCTTCTTAAGTTCAATATATAGTAAGTAAATATATTTACAGGGGTACACCGACAAACCCAGCCTGGTTTGCAACAAGATGAGGGAGTGACCAGGTTAAGGATAGTTATGCACATTTTTATCTTCAAAAGAAAATTCGATGCAGATTAGTCTTGCAGACAGACAGTGAGTTCTGAAATTTGAGACATAAGAGAGAGGCACAATTAAGCCTACACCATCTCTTGGTGCTTACAGGTTTGCTGTTACCCTGGGACATCTCCCATTTGTAGACATTAATCCAGATATAACAGATAAAAGGAACTTAAAGAACAAAAAAATCTAAATACCGTACGAATGAAAGTTTTAAGTCAGTCCAATCAGCGGAATAAGTCTATGAACTATAAACTACTTCCTAATTGAGTTAATGGCATGGATTCTCCTATTAGGGAAGAGTTTGCCCAGTCCCTAACCTCTTCCCATCTCTGCATTTCCAAAATTCCACCATGCAATGCATTTTGACCCCATCATGCTGTATATCTCCTCACAACATCGATGTTTCCTTTCTCTACTGTCAACAGAGCTCTGTATGAAGTAGAGTCCCTAGAGCTCCTTCCCCAATCCCTGGAAACATATGATCTGTTAAAGAACACCCAAATTCTGTATTATCAAATGTATTTTACTGCTCTCTATAGTGTTTCAATGATAGAACCTGGTCCAGTAAACACCGAATTTGAAATGAAGCTCATGGATGAGGTGTCACATTCTACATTCCCAGGAACAGACTCAGAGACAGTCCAGTTTTTTAAAAATGTCTACCTACCTGCTTCACGTGACATTTTTGCTACAATGGGACAGACTCCGGATACAATTGCTGAGGTAAGCTGTTTTGAATTTTTTTTAATAGTTAGTCATTCATGGAATGTAGGTATCATTGTCAAGGCCAGCCTGTATTATCCATCCCCAATTTCCCTTGTACTGAGTGGCTTGCCAGACCATTTCAGAGAGTAGTCACATGGGTAGGTCCAGAGTCACATGGAAGGACACCAAATCTACTTCCCTTCAAGGCATTAGTGAACCACTTGGGTTTTTATGACAATGAACAATAGTCACATAGTTGCCATAGACTTTTAAGTCCAAATAATTATAGAATTCAAATTCAGACTGTGGTGAGATTTGAACCCTAGTCCCAGAACATCTCAGCAAAAGGTTCTGGAATACCAGTCCATTGGAAATACCACTATTGCCCCCACATCCCCTTAAACCATAAACTCAAATTACACAATATAAAAATTACCAAAGACATAATAAGCAAATGGTAGCTTCAAGCTTTCTTGAGACACTCTTCTGCTGGCTATTTCAATATTGGTATTTGTTAATTTATATTAAATGGTTCTCTACTTTCACCACAAATAGAAGAAAACTATGCAACCACTTTATGCAAACATTCCTTCATGGAGGTTGGTTAGCTCAGTTGGTTGGATGGCTGGTTTGCTATGCAGAGTGTCACCAACATTGTGGTTCACTTCCTGCACTGGCAGAGGATACTGTGAGAGACTCTCCTTTTACCTGAGGGTGTATTTGAACATGGACTGTTTCAGTATCTGAATTGGCGCGAATGGGGCTGGACATTGCAAAACCATCCGTGAACTTCCCCAATTCTGTCCTTGTGATGGAGGGAGGATCATTGCTGAAGCAGCTGAAGATGATTTGCCAAAGGACACCACCCTGGGGAACTCCTGCGGAGATATCCTGGAGCTGAGCGGATTGACCTCCAACAACCACAACCATCTTCCTTTGTGTCATGTATGACTCCAAACACTGCAGAGTTTGCTCCCTGATATCCATTGATTCCAGTTTTGCTCGGGCTCTTTGTTGCCACACTCAGTCAAATGCAGCCTTCATGTCAAGGGCTGTCCTTCTCCACTCCCCTCTGGAATTTAGTTTTGACCATATTTGAACCAAGGCTGTAATGACGTCTGGAGCTGAGTGGCCCTGTCACCCTCGGACCATCTCAGACACAGACTGTCTGAAGAGTAACCCACCCAGACCAATTCCCCACCCTAGATTTACCCCTGACTAATGCACTTAACCTACACATTCCTGAACACTATGGGCAATTTAACATGGCCAATTCACCCTAACCTGCACATCTTTGGATTGTGGGAGGAAACCCACACAGACACAAGGAGAACATGCAAACCCCACACAGACAGTCACCTGAGACTGGAATCGAACCCAGGTCCCTGGCGCAGTGAGGTAGCGGTGCTAACCACTGAGCCACCATGCCACCCCACATGGGATGGAAGACCAAGCAGGTGTCATTTAATGTCTGGGCAGCAAATCCCTACTGCCTCAGAGAAACTGGATAAACACATTGATATGCAAGTGATGATCAATGGATGACTTTTGCTTTTCCTTCAGTCATTAGGAACAAGGAGTAGCGTGCATCCATTTTGTACCTGTCCATTCCGTCCCATGAGCTTTCTGCCTCACTGCTTCACTACCTGCCAATGCTTCATCCTGATGTGGTTAAGTGACAGCTTTTTGTTTGTGGAGCAAAAACAGAAAATGCTGGAGGAATTCAGTAAATCTGGCAGCATCTGTGGAGAAAACAAAACAGAGTTAATATTTCGAATCCGGCCTGAGTTGTTTGTCAATGTTTACCACTCAGAGTGGGAGGGGGAAGCAGGTCCCAAGTCTAACTCAGCTAGAACAAGAGTTGAACTTGCATTACTCTGAAGTACATACCAGGCAACTGAGTTAACTGGTCTCTATTCTGCACCTTGACTAAAACTGAAGCAAACACTTACAAAAGATGTATCAAACAAGGGGAAAAAAGGGTCATCTTTGATTCATCTTGCCTCCTGCCTTTGTCATTTCCTTGAGCAAACCCACCCCACCCCCAAAAAGCATTGGTATTCTTCCAATTCGAAACTCTTCAGCCATGATTTTAAATCACTTCACCATTATTCTCTCAGCCGGCCCGAGACCTACTCTCTGGAATAGAACATAGAAAAGTACACCACAGAACAGGCCCTTTGGCCCACGATGTTGTGCCGAGATTTAATCCGAATGTAAAATAAAATAACTTAACCTACCCACTCCTCAACTCACTGCTGTCCATGTGCATGTCCAGCAGTCGCTTAAATGTCCCCAATGACTCTGCTTCCACCACCACCGCTGGCAACGCATTCCATGCATTCACAGCTCTCTGCGTAAAGAACCTACCTCTGACGTCTCCTTTATACCTTCCTCCTAATATCTTCAAACTATGACTTCTCGTACCAGTCGATCCTGCCCTGGGGAAAAGTCTCTGGCTGTTGACTCTATCTATTCCTCTCATTATTTTGTACACCTCGATCAGGTCTCCTCTCTTCCTCCTTCTCTCCAGAGAGAAAAGTCCAAGCTTATTTAACCTTTCATCATAAGGCAAGCCCTCCAGTCCAGGCAGCATCCTGGTAAACCTTCTTTGCACCCTCTCCAAAGCCTCTGAATCTTTCCTACAGTAGGGCGACCAGAACTGGACACAATATTCCAAGTGTGGTCTCACCAGGG
This sequence comes from Chiloscyllium plagiosum, assembly GCF_037043375.1. Taxonomy (NCBI): domain Eukaryota; kingdom Metazoa; phylum Chordata; class Chondrichthyes; order Orectolobiformes; family Hemiscylliidae; genus Chiloscyllium; species Chiloscyllium plagiosum. Next base: position 8,514,800 of record NW_028270183.1, read on the forward strand.
ACTTGTAGAGCTGCAGCAAAACCTCATGGCTCTTAAACTCGATCCCTCTGTTAATGAAAGCCAAAACACCATATGCTTTCTTAACAACCCTACCCATTTGGATGGTAACTTTGAGGGATCTGTGTACTTGCACACCCAAATCCCTCTGCTCCTCCACACTGCCAAGTATCCTGTCTTTAATCCTTTATTCAGCATTTGAGTTCGACCTTACAAAATGCATCACTTCGCATTTATCCAGGTTGAACTCCATCTGCCATTTCTCAGCCTAGCTCTGCATCCTGTCTATGTCACACTGCAGCCTGCAGTAGCCCTCTATACTATTGATGACACCTCCAACCTTTGTGTCATCTGCAAATTTACTAACCCACCCCTCAAACTCCTCATCCAAGTCATTTATAAAAACTACAAAGAGCAGAAGCCCAAGAACAGAGCCCTGCGGGACCCACTTAACACTGTCCACCAGACAGAATAATCACTAAATAACCTCACTAAATCTCTATAAACCTATTTTAAGACACACTTTAACACCCATATCTTATGATCAAAAGCTTTTGGTCATCTGGCCTAATGTGGACTCCAATTAGATAGTTATCCTATGAACTGTCTTGGATTTTATTTAAATCATGTTAAAGGTGCTACGTAAATGCAAGATGTTATTGTTCACTAATAAATATAGCATTTCAATGTGTAGCAGATGCCAAGACAAATTAAAACTGTTTGCAATATGAAAATTCCCACAAACAAGGATACAAGTGATTTTTTGATATAATTGATCATCAGTTTACAGTTCACCAATTATAATTTTTACTTACCTCAAGGCAACCATCAAAGTGATGAAAATGGAACGGCCAGTATTTCGTTACCAAACCAACATACTTTACACACCACTGACGGCAATGAAGTACGCTGACGACACAGGAAATATGTCGATCCGAACGTTTTACAACTTACTTTTTAATCATGGAACTTGCTTTAAAATAAGCTTAGGCTGCCTCAGAATTGTAACATGCAGCTGGTTCTGCAGTGGAGCTGTTTCACCAAACTGATTGGGATTATGAAGAATTGGCTTTTCTAAGCGCCAATATGTTATTTGCAATATCCATTGCTTTTCAGTACCTAACCATCAGAAAAGTACTCAAAGCAACAAAATTTGCTTTGCAAACAATCTGAAAATCAAACATATGCAGAGAAGACAAGATAGACAATTATAGATAATGAAAGTAATAAAATAATAAAAATAGACAAGACATTACAATTATGTTCAAGTTGTCCTGGACCATGATCCTTCGGTCATGGATTATGACATTAAACAGTTTTCTGCAAAACCTGAAGGACTTTAATTAACATATGTTGTTTTAATACACATTTTCTAAAACTTACAATTACATTTCTTAGCTATTGTAACAATCCAATTACAGCACTAAACATCCATTGATTCGACTGTTAATTTTCATTTTTTTCCTGTGATTTGTTATCACAGTTGGCTGAACTATTCTACAAGAATTAATTATAAAACTATAACTCAAAGAGAAGAGTTTAGATCCACTAGAGATACACTTCAGTTGCACGGGACTGGAACATTACCTACACTTTCAATTAGCTACAAGCAAAAGTAACTCAATTTGTGACTCTTACAAGTACTAGCCTTAACCAACAAGTCCTACAATCTAGACTAAGCATTCCACCAATGGCCAGGTCAGGGTCTTATGTCTGTTCCAACGCAGAGATGAGTACTAAAGCTAATATGTAAATGCTCCCCTATAATCCTATTATTAGCCTCTGAAGCATTGATCAGATCAAGGACACGAGCTTTAAAAAGACAGAAATAGTGGGTGTCTTGAAAGATAGTTCAGCGGGGATTGATTCAGTAGCAGAAACAGTGTCCACGCTCATTAGAAGATATAATCAAACAACCAGCACAAGATCATTGACCAGAAGTGGTTAGTTGTGGAAATACTGGAGTCTGGTAAGGAGAAGTTGGAGGTTTCAGGAGTCAATCAGGAATTGTTACATTGCAGTAGAGGCCATTCAACCCATCGTACCTTCACAGGTTCTGTTGCCTGGTGCCAATCTCCAGTCTTTTCCCCATATTTCTGAACACCATTTCTATCCAAATGTTCATCCAACATCCTCTTGAATGCCTCTGCAGGTAATGAGGACAATCAATTACCTGTCAGCTGGGTACACATTAGTATTGACGATAAGGTTCCATTGTACTGTACAATGTCCAGTGATAACAACAGCTTGGGTTCAGTTTCCACACTGAGTGAGATCACGATGAAGGACTCTCATTCTCAACCTCTCCACTCCCCCGAAGTGTGGTGACCCTCAGGTTAAAACGCCACCATCCACCTTCCCTCGAATGAGAGAGCAGCCGTATGGTTTGGTAAGACTAAGGCGACTTTACCTTTACAATACTAAAAGGAAAATAACAACCATTTCTCAATACTCACAGCAACTGAGCTCCCGGAGGAACTGGATGACTAACTCTATCTCCCACCTCATGTTCATCAGCTTCCAGGGAAATAAAATCATTTGAAAATGGAAGAAATTCTAATGATAAGTAGTTGTAACTGCTTGATATATGTTGTATAAGACTTGCCTTTCAAATAAATTCTGAAAACATGTTGTTGTTAGTCATGTTATTTAAGCGATAGACTGATCATTTGTAACATTTGACATAAGTGCTTTTTGTGGGACAATGAAATTCTTATGCTTGCGAGATGTGTCTTCTGGCTCATGATCTTTCCAACTCACATACCACAGCACCCCACATCCCCACTATATCCCAACACATAAAAAATCTTATGACCCCTGGAATTTACAGACACCATAAATGAAATTCGCGGAACATCCGACAATTATAAGGGTTGGGTTTCATTGCGTGACAAGGACACATTCTGGTACTGCCATTGCTGCCTGGCACAGAGATCCCACTTTAAGGGCATCTGCGGGTATTGAAGACCAGGGCGGCACAGTGGCTCAGTGGTTAGCACTGCTGCCTCACAGCGCCAGGGACCCAGGTTTGATTTCAGCCTCGGGCGACTCTCTGTGTGGACTTTGCAAGTTCTCCCTGTGACTGTGTGGGATTCCTCTGGTTTCTTCCCACAATCCGAAGACGTGCAGGTTGGGTGATTTGGCTATATTAAATTGCCCATTGTATTCAGGGATGTGTAGGTTAGGGGTAAATGTAGAGTAATGGGTCTGGGTGGGTTACTTTTTGGAGGCTCAGTGTGGGCTGAAGGGCCACTCTGTAGGGATTCTATGATTACGATTAGTTACATTTAAAGGACCAATTCTCAGGGTCCTAATATTTCAATCGAGATTTCTAAGGCCAGAGCAGCTTCATTGATTCCTTGGCGAAGCTGAATTGCTAATGGCCAATTCTGTCCAAAGTCATAGAATGATCCAGTCCAGACTGTCAGGAAGATTATTGGGAAGCACTCCCTCATGTACATACCTGCAGCATTGTGAAACTATCTTCCTCAAACAGCTGGCAAGCGTGGGCCAGAGTGGACAGGACAACTCAGACTGATCAGATTTTTCACATAAAAGCAAACTATTGTAGATACTGGTAATCTGAGTTATTGGATTAGATTCCCTACAGTGTGGAAACAGTCCAACAAGCCCTTCGGCCCAACAAGTCCACACCAACCCTCCAGAGAGTAACCCACCAAACCCATTCCCCTACCCTATATATACCACTGACTAATGCACCTAACACACTATGGGTAATTTAGCATGGCCAGTTCTCCTGACCTGCACATCTTTGGATTGTGGGAGGAAACCAGAGCACCCAGAGGAAACCCACACTGATACGGGGAGAATGTGCAAACTCCACACTGACAGTCGCCTGAGGCTGGAATCAAACACGGATCCCTAGCGCTGTGAGGCAGCAGTGTTAACCACTGATCCACCATGCCACCCATAAGTTAAGAACAGAAATTGCTTGAGTGGCCTTGCAGGTCGGGCAGCACCTGAACACAAGGGAACACACCTACCTTTAGATCTTAAGGCACAGGTGCAGATGTGGGTCATTCACCCCATCGAGACTGCTCCGCCATTCAATCAGGTCATTGTTGATCGGACAATACTAACTCCACTTTCTGCCCAGAGGAGCCCAGCAAGTCGGACAGCGACTGTGGTGAGAGAAACAGAGTTCATGTTTTGAGTCAGATATGACCTCCTTCAGCTGTGTGTTTAGGTTCATGCAGGCTTCTGAGGAAGCACAACACTGATTTACCAAACTAATCCTGAGGCTAAAAGGATCCAATGGAAAGATCAATTTCTTCAGAGAAAGGCGCCATCCAGTAAAAGGAATAAAATGACAACAAATGGAGTGGCTCAGAGGTTAGCACTATTGCCTCAGAGTACCAGGGACCCGTGTCTGATTCCAGCCTTAGGCGAGTGTCTGTTTGGAGCTTGCACATTCTCCCCATGTCTGCGTGGGTGTCCTCCCATAATTCAGAGATGTGCAGGTTAGGATGGATTGTCCATGCTAAACTGCCCATAGTGTTCAGGCATATGTGAGTTAGGTGCATTAGTCAGGGCTAAATATAGAGTAATAGGGGAATGGGTCTGGGTGGGATATCCTTCGGAGGGTCAGTGTGGACTTGCTGGGCTGAAGGGCCTGTCTCCACACTTGAGGGACTCTGTGCTTCTAACCAATTCCTGCTCTCTGAGGCATTCTGTACCACAGAGGGCAGTCAAGGCTGGGTTATTAAGTACATTCAATTCAGCTGAGATAGATTTTTTTAATCAACATGGGAATCAAAGATTATGGGGATAAAGCAGAAAGTGGAGTTGAGAATTCTCAGTTCATAGAGTCATAGAGATGTGCACCACAGAAACACAACTCGTCCATGCCAACCAGATATCCCAACCTAATCTAATCCCATTGGCCAGCACTTGGCCCTATCCCTCTAAACCCTCCCTATTCATATACCCAACCAGATGCCTTTTAAATGTTGTAATTGTACCAGCCTCCACCACTTCCCTCTGGTAGCTCATCCCATACACACACCACCCTCTGCATGAAAAAGTTGCCCCTTAGGTCCCTTTTATATCTTTCCTCCTCACCCTAAACGTATACCCGCCATGATCTCATTGAATAATGAAGTAGATTTGATGGGCTGAAAGGCCTACTGCTGCTCCTATGTTTCCTGGTCTAAAGGTGGGCTTGTATTCCCTTGTGCACAGGAGATTAAGAGCTAACATTAAGACGTACCAAGAGAAACAGTATCAAGAATGTGCCTTTCAGCTGTTCTACAGTCCAAAGACGTGCAGATTAGGTGGGTTGGCCATTGGAAATGCAGGGTTACAGGATAGGATAGGTGGGATGCTCTTTGGAGAGTCAGCGTGGACTTGTTGGGTTGAATGGCCTGTTTCCACATTGTAGGAAATTTATAAACAATAAATAATTGGTTAAATAGAACCGGTGTCGCGAAAAGGGGACATGAAGTTGAAGTTTTTTGTCTTTCACCCATCAGGACAAAATACAAGAAACAAGCTTGACAACAGATGCTCAAATTAAAAACAAAATACTTCAGATGACGGAAATCCAAATTAAAGAGAGAGAAAATGCTGGCAGTATGTCTCGAGAGAAACAGTTGGTCTTGTGTCTAGTATAACTTTTCTTCAGAACTGAAAGGAGCTGGAAAATGCTGGTGATTTGGCATCTAGTTTCCATCTCTATCCCTTCTTTACTATTCATTAGCACTCCTTTTGCGTTTTGCTCTGTACACCCTCACCATCTGTTCCACTCATTTCCTCCCCTCAATCAGTTTAACAAACACTAACTGTCCGTCACTCCGAGTGCTGTAAACCAGGCTACAGGGCAACAAAAGGACTCTCTCACCCTGACTGCTGGAATCAAATGCAGTCGGAAGGAATTAAAACTCAACCAATCTGCAAAATGAAGGATTATGAAACCTTCTTTGCCAACAGTAACCTCCATTAGAACAAACTTTAATGATTAATTCTTTGTCAACAACACAGAGGCAAATCTACCTGTCTGTGCTCTTTGAGCGTTTAGAACTTTGAACTTGTTTCATTTGTAATTTTTGTGTAGGTAGAAGGCTAATGCTTCTCACTTTTAATAATTAAAAATTTTCCCTCTTGGTTGGGAAGAAAGCTGGTTAAATTTACTCCCTTTTAAAGCGCAAGTTCATTTCGGTCTGGGAAAAAGATATCCACAAGGCAAAGAGAACTTACTAACTTCAATTTATGATCAGAGTGGTGCTGGTAAAGCACAGCAGCTCAGGCAGCATCCGAGGAGCAGGAAAATCGACGTTTCGGGCAAAAGCCCTTCATCAGCCCTACCTGTCCGTCTTCCTTCCCACCTATCCACTCCACCCTCCCCTCTGACCTATCAGCATTACCCCACCTCCATCCACCTATTGCGCTCTCAGCTACCTTCCCCCCCCCAGTCCCAGCCCCCTCCTATTTATCTCTCCATCCCCTCGTCACACAAGCCTCATTCTTGATGAAGGGCTCTTGCCTGTAATGTTGATTCTCCTGCTCCTTGGATGCTGCCTGACCTGCTGTGTTTTTCTAGCACCCCACTCTAGAATTATATATGGTCAAGATTAGGAGAGTAAGTGGCAAATTAAGTCAAGCATAAAGTCCTCAGAGGTCTTGGCCGGGTGGATGCAGAGAGGATGTTTCCTCCTGTGAATGAACCTCGGACGAGGGGTCAAAATAAGGCATTGCCCATTGAAGGCAGAAATAAGGGGAACACTTTCTCACAAGGTTTGCAAACACTTCCTCGAAAGGCATTGGAGATGTCAGCGTTGGACTGGGTTGGACAAGGTCAAAAATCACATGACACCAGGTTATAGTCCAACTTTTTTATTTGAAAACGCTAGCTTTCGGAGCGCTGCTCCTTCATGAGCTCACAAGCACCAGATGAAGGAGCAGAGCTCCAAACAATGCACAGACACCTGGTGTCGTCTGACATTTGTAACAAAGGCATTGGAAGCAAAGTCCTTGAATATTTTTAAGGCAAAGGAAGAGAGACTCTTGATCAGCAAAGGGTGTGAAAGACTGTTGGCATTAGGCAGGGACATCAATGCAATCAGATTAGCCATGAGCTGATTGAACGTCAATGGATCAGCGGCTCAGTGGTTAACACTGCTGCCTCACGGCGTCAGTGACCTGGGCTCAATCCCAGCCTTGGGTGACTGTCTGTGTGGAGTTTGCAAATTCTTCCTGTGTCTGTGTGGGTTTCCACACAGGTTAGGTGGATTGGCTGTGCTAAATTGCCCACAGTAGTCATGGGAAATGCCAGGGGGATAGAGTAGGTGGGATTCTCTTCAGAGAGTTGTGTGGATTTGATTGGCCTAATAGCCTCCTTCCACGTTGTAGGGATTCTACCATGTCCATCTGAGGCAGAAATACACACTTGACTGACCAAATGAAAATGTGGAGTCTTTTTGTTTAATATTCAGTTCAAGATAAATCAAATTGCATTTGGTAGGTTCTGGTTAAAAATTACATTCGGCAGACAACATCACACTTATAATTGCTTAAGTTATTCAACAAAAACAAAAGAGGTACAAAAACTAATGAAAACTCCGAACACGCACAGCCCCTACGTGTGTCCGTGGGAAGCTGTTGCTAGGGATTACAGTAAGCAGATCTATTCTGACCAGAGTTTAGTTCTCTGTTGCTGATGGTCAGACTGCGTTCAATTAAAAGGTAATGTGCTGTTATCCTGCGCAATAATTTAAAATTGCTGCCTTTGTATTAGTCCTTGCGTATGCATTTATATTATCTAATAATTTCTACAAATATGCTAAAAATCACATTTGTTGAAAAAAATTACATTGGTGCATATAATAGGAAGAAAGGGAAGGAACTGTGTAAATAGTGTGCCTGCTTTTTGGTGAAACTCTGAATAAGCACCATCTTATCTGTAATTAAAAATGTTCACTCATCCTTGTTCAAATTAAGGCAATGTTTCTTTTGAAAATGCAGGCGTTTGCAACGTTACTCATTTCTGTTTTATCTTAATTGCCATCCAAATTTCCATATTCTCATAAACTATTTTCAACACTGCGATCTCTGTTGCAACAAATCCAAACTAGAAATAGCTTTCAGCTATTAAAACAGAGTGCAAAATAACTGGGTCACCCGAAATTGAGCACCATTTAGCCTTGAGAAATTGTCACGTTTCCAGTCCAGCTGTGTCCACCAATTGCTTAATTTGCTCCGTAGAAACTAGTGGAAATATATTGTGACAGTTTTAATGCATGCAAGAGTTGCAATGCATTGAGCAGTCGTGCAAATCAGTATGACCATTTCCCTGTCACTTGTCCGGTGCAGAGGAGAAAACATGAACACTTCAGCCCTGTGCTGTTACTGATTGCAGGCATTATACATCAACAGCTACAAACTATAAGCAATTTTCAGGGTTCTTGTGGTACAGTGGCAACACACATAGCTCTAGGCCAGGAGACCCAGGTTCAAGTCTCACCTGCTCCAGAGCTCCAATAACACACGGGTTGGTTAGAAAATATCCAGCGAGCTACAGGGCTCTTGTGACAAAGTGGTAATGCCCTTCCTGGAGACCCAGGTTCAAGTTGCACTTGCTCCAAAGGTGTACAATAAAAGGTTTTAACAGGGTGACTGGAAAATATCTGTCAGCAATTTATGTTAACAGACTGTACAAGGTGGGATTGTGCTCCTTGGGAGCAGAAAAATGGTTGAGGGTGGATTTATTAAAAACATTTAATATTATGTTGGCTTTGAATAAATTAGGTAGGGAGAAATTGTTTCCAGTGGTGATTAAAAGAACAGACATGAAATAACTAGCAAAAGATAAAGGGGGATAGGTGAGGTGAAATCTTTTTTACTCAGCGGGTTATGATCTGGAATGCAGTGTCTAACAAAAGATTCCACAGTAACTTTCAAAAAGGCAATTGGAATAATATTTAGAAAATAAAATAGTTCCAAGGCAATAGTGCCAAAGAGTGGAGAAACAGGACTAATTGACAACTTTGTCAAGGTTCCTCATGGCAGACTGGTACAAAAGATGAAGTCACATGGTATCAGGAGTGAGTTGGTAATTTGGATACAGAGCTGGCTTAGTCATAGGAGACAGATGGTAACGGTGGAGGAATGCATCTTCAGAATGGAGGACTGTGACTATTGGTATTCCACAGGGATCAGTGCTGGGACCCCTGCTGCTAATGGTCTACATCAATGATTCGGAGGAAAGTGGGGCTGGTATAATTAGTAAATTCGCGGACAATACAAAGATTGGTGGAGTTGCTGATAGTGAGGAGGACTGTCAGATAGCACTGCAAGAGATAGATCAGTTGGGGGCATGGGCAGAAAAATAGCAAATGGAACTTAATCTGGACAAATGTGTTCGGGAGACTGTGTTTAGGGAGGTGAAATTGGAGCTGGATGTACTCAGGATCATCCGAGATGCTGAGCGCGTCATAGATAAGAGTTTTAGTGAGATGAAATAGCTGAAGAGTCATTCAGTGAGGCTTTGTGGATAGAGCTAAGAAATAAGGGGATAGTGATATTATTGAGGTTGTACTATAGGCCCCCAAATAGTCAACGGGAATTCAAAGAACAAATATGTAGGGAGATTGGGGAGACTTGCAGGAGCAATAGGATTGTCATAGTCTCCTAACATAGACTGGGTCTGCCAAACTGTTGAGGGCTTAGATGGAGTGGAATTTGTTAAGTGCACTCAGGAAAGTGCCCTCAAGCAGTATATAGAGGGTCCCACTTGGGAAGGGGCAAAACCCGACCTACTCTTGGGAAATAGGGTGGGACAGGTGACAGCGGGGGAGCACTAGTGACCATAACTCTGTCAATTTATAAATAGTTATGGAGAGGGACAAAATTAGTCTACACGTTCAAGTTCTAAATTGGGGCAAGGCAAATTTTGATGGAATTAGACAGGAGCGTGCGGGGGTTGATTGGAGTATTTGGTTTACAGGCAACGGAGCCTCTGGCAAGTAGGAGGCCTTTATAAGTGAGATAGCGAGAATTCAAGGTCTACGCGTTCCTGTGAGGGTGAAAGGCAAGGTTGGCAGGAATAGGGAACGCTGGATGACAAGAAAAAAGGAGGTATGGCTCAGATTTAGGCAGCTGGGATCAAGGGAATCCCTGGAGGTATACAGGGGATACAGGAGTTTACTGAAGAAGGAAATCAGGAGGGCGAAAAGGGGGCACGAAATAGCCTTGGCTGAGTAAAAGAGGGTGAATCCAAAGAGATTCTTTAAGTATAGTAAAGGAAAAAAAATAACTATAGAGACAATAGGGCCCCTCAAGGGCTAAAGTGGACATGTATGTATTGAACCTAAGGAGATGGGCAAGATTCTCAATGAATATTTCTCCTCTGTGTTCACTGCGGAGAAAGACATAAAGACTTAGGAACTTGGGGAAGTTAGTGGTGATATCTTGGGAACAGTCTATATCACAGTAGAGGTGCTGTTGGGTGTATTAGAATGTATGAAGGCGGATAAATCTCCTGGTCCTGACCAAATATACTCAAGAACACTGCAAAGAGGCTCGAGAAGAAATTATGGGGGCCCTGGCTTATATTTTTGCATCATCGTTAGCCATGGGTGAGGTCCCGGAAGACTGGAGGGTAGCAAGTGTTGTGCCCTTATTCAAGAAGGACTACAAAGAAAAACCTGGGAACTGTAGACCAGTAAACTTAACATCTGTGGGAGGTAAGTTCATTGAGAAGATTCTGAGGGATAAGATATACATGCATTTGGAAAGACAGGGTTTAATTAGGAGTAGTCAGCATGGCTTTGTTAGTGAGAGATCATGGCTCAGACATTTGTGAGAGTTCTTTGATGAAGTGACCAGGAAGGTTGACGAGGGCAGGGCGGTAGTCTATATGGATTTCAGTAAGGCCTTTAATATGGTTTCACATGGTAGGCTGCTCTGGAAAGTTAGAATCCAGGGGGAGCTGGCAAACTGGATTCAAAATTGGCTTGATGGTAGGAAGCAGAGGGTAATAGTGGAAGGATGCTTGTCAAACTGGAGGCCTGTGACTAGTGGAGTGCCTCATGAGATGGTGCTGGGCCCATTATTATTTATTATCTATATCAATGATTTGGATAAGAATGTACAAGGCATGATTAGTAGGTTTGCAGATGACAATAAATAGGCAGTATCATGGATAGTGAGGAAGGTTATCAGAAATTGCAGAGGGACCTTGATCAGCTGGGGAAGTGGGCTGAGAAATGGCAAATGGAGTTTAATATAGATAAGAGTGAGGTCTTGCATTTTGTAAAGTCAAATCAAGGTAGGAGTTTCATGGTGAATGGTAGGGCCTTAACGAGTGGAGTGGAACAGAGGGATCTTGATATTCAGGTGCAGGGTTCTCTGAAAGTGGAGTCACAGGTAGACAGGGGAGTGAGGAAGGCTCTTGGCCCACTGGCCTTCATCAGTCAGGGCATTGAGTATAGAAGTTGGGAAGTTATGTTGCAGTTCTACAAGACGTTGGGGAGGCTGCACTTGGAATATTGTGTTCAGTTTTGGTCACCTTGCTATTGGAAGGATGCTATTAAACTGGAAAGAGTGCAGGAGAAATTTACAAGGCTGTTGCCAGGACTGAGTTATAGGGAGAGGTTGGTCAAACTAGGACATTTTCCTTTAGCGTGTAGGAAACTGAGGGGGGATCTTATAGAAGTGTATAAGATCACAAGAGGCCTGGAGAGGGTGAATGCACTCAGTCTTTTTGCCAGGTTTGGGGAATCAAGGACTAGAGGGAATCAGTTTAAGGTTAGAGAGGAAAGAATAAAAGGGAACCTGAGGGGCAACTTTTTTACATAGAGGGTGGTACACATATGGAATGAGCTGTCAGCGGAAGTGGTTCAGGCCGGTACATTAACAGCATTTAAAAGGCAGTTAGACAAATACATGGATAGGAAATGTTTAGAAGGATATGGGCCAAGTGCAGGGAAATGGGGTTAGCGTGGATGGATATTTTGGTCGGCATGGACCAGTTTGGGCCAAAGGGCCTGTCTCGGTGCTGTGGGACTCTTTGACTCTAAATGTGAGGTGATGCATTTTGCAAGGTCATTTACACATGGAAATTATACAGTGAATGGCAGAACCCTTCGGAGTATTGATATGCAGAGGGATCTGGGTGTGCAGGTCCACAGATCACTGAAGGTGGCAGCGCAGGTAGATAAGGGAGTAAACAAGGCCTGCTTGCCTTCATTGGAAAGGACATTGAGTATAAGGACAGGCTCATTATGCTGCATCTTTATAAGAACCTTAGTTAGACCACACTTGGAATGTTACCTACTGTTCTGGTTTCCAGATTAGCAGAGGGATATGGATGCTTTGGAACGGTTACAGAATAGGTTTACCAGGATGTTGCCTGGCATGGGGGAATTTTAGCTATGAAGAAAGGTTGGATAGACTGGGTTTGTTATTACTGGAACTAAGGAGGTTGAGGGGCAGCCTGATAGACGTTTATAAGATTGTGAATGGCATGGACAGAGTGGGAAATATGAGGCGTTTTCCCAGGGTGAAGAGGGCAATTACTCAAGTTCAAGGTTCAAGGGGCAGGGGGGTAGTTTAAAAGAGATGTGCGAGGCAGGTTTTTCACACAAAGGGTGGTAAGTGCCTGGAACACGCTGCCAGAGGAGGTGGTGGAAGCAGAGACTATAGCAGTGTTCAAGAAGCGCCTGGACAAATACAGGAATGGGAAGGGGAATAGAGGGATATGGATCCTGTAAGGGAAGACAGTTTTAGTATGGAAGGGCAGAATGTGTTGGTGCAGGCCTAGAGGGCCGAAGAGCCTGCTCCTCTTGGTGTATTATCCTTTGATCTTTGTCAGTGAACTATCACAAGCATGATGGGCTGAATGAAAACAGAAAGTGCTGGAGAAATTCAGCAGGTCTGGCAGCATGCGTGGAGAGAGAAACAGAGTTCATGTTTCGAGTTCAGTCTGATTCTTTTTTAGAACCGAACTGCACAACCTTCTTCTGTGTTCTAACATCAAAGGATTACCTGCTTCAAACAAAAGAGTGTCCGTGTATGGTTTCCAAGATGTATATAAGTACAGTAGCGCCTCGACATACGAACGACCCCATTCACGAACAAATTGGTTTACCAACAGGATTGTATGTAAAATTTTGCTTCAACATACATATGAAATTCAAGGTACGAACAAAGGTACAAACGCAATAAGCCCGTGTGCGACCACGTGGTTTCATTGTTCTGCTTTGCTACGCACTTGTTGAACACAAAAGCTCTCGGGCCCCGCGTGATCTTATTCAGTTCGTCTTTGGCGCGTGCGCTGTGAACAGTGTTCGTTGCTACATCCAAGCATTCTTACACTATCCGAACGATGGGAAAAATTGATTCAGTTCACAAACTTTTCGGTTCGCGAACCGGGTCCCGGAACGGATTAAGTTCGTAAGTCGAGGCGCTACTGTACATCCTCCGAAAATAACCCCATGTCAGAGCCTGAGGTTGGGTAATAGCATGTGACTGAAGAGAATTTCCAAAAGGGAAAGATCTATAATTTAGGCAAATAACCTAATTACCTGTAAATCAAGCATTATGCTCAGGTACACGGGAATTCTTTAAGTTGACTTAGACATGCATTTAATTACAGTACATATGTGCTTCCAGATAGGCATGAGCTTCCAGGGAAGCAACCTTTTGATTCTAAAATTATGTCATTGCCTCGCCCCTTCCTGTTTCTGTAATCGTCTCTGACTCTCCAACCCTTTGCAATTCTGACCTTTTAAAATTTTCTAAGTTTCATGATTTCACTATCAGCCACCCTGCCTTCTGCTGTCAGGGTCCCGAGCATTAGAATTCCACCCCGAAACAGCTCCAGCTTGCTTTTGCTCTTAAGACATGCACTTTAAAATCGAACACTTTAACTATGCTTTTGGTCATCGACCAGAATATTTCCTTATGCAGGAGAAAGTGAGGTCTGCAGATGCTGGAGATCAGAGCTGAAAATGTGTTGCTGGAAAAGCGCAGCAGGTCAGGCAGCATCCAGGGAGGGCTTATGCCCGAAACGTCGATTCTCCTGTTCCCTGGATGCTGCCTGACCTGCTGCGCTTTTCCAGCAACACATTTTCAGCTATTTCCTTATGCAGCTTGGTGTCAAAATATGCTTTATATTATTTCGTTAGATGTTTATATACTTAAAGGTGCAACATAAATGCAGGACGTTGTCATGTGGATCACCCAGGCTTAAGGTCAGTGAAGAGACAGATGGATACATTCATAGAGGGACTGTATCTGTTCTTTTTTAGCTTCTTATCACCATGGAAAACAAAACAGCTCAGTTGTCTGGTTTATGATGCAAAATAATGTCAACAATGTGGGTTCAATTCTCTCACTGGCTGAGGTTACCATGAAGGACTTTGCTTCTCAACCCCTCCCCTCACCTGAGGCGCAGTGACCCTCAGATTAAACTATCACTAGTTGTCTCTCTCTAATGGAATGTGGCAACTTGCCCTTTTAACTTATTACTATGCAATCTATCCCTGGCATGGCAGCTATAGTATGTTATAGACCAGGCTAGAGCCCCTCAAAACATTTCAAGACAGTAGCCCAGACCCTAACTCTGCGAGTTGTTTTAAGCAGGTATAACACAAATATCCCAGGAGTAATGCAGTTGGTCAAACTATTTAGTTTTAAACAAAACACAATTTATTTACGAGATTACTGAATGAAGCACAAACAAAAGAGAATAGGATATGGGATAACTTAACCTTTCCAACAACCCAACAGATTATCCCAACTTAATGATGCCATTCCCAATATGTACAACAATCCCCATAAACACCCCTTGGCACAAAAGGTAAAATCAAACACAGTACCTTACAGGAGAGAGAGAGATGGCAGAGAGATTCAGCGTGGAACACTTTCTTCCATGTAGCTGCTCCTTAGAGCAGCAGCCTCAAAACTGACAGCCTGCTTTCAGTCAACAGCCAGACTGTTAACCCAAACCAAACCAGAGAAAAGCTGAGCTGGGAGAACTGGCCACTCCCCTTTCATTGTGCAAGTGTTTTTCTTTTAACTTGAAAGCCTTTTTTACTGAGGCAGTATCTGTTGGCTATACTCAAATTGGCCCTAAAACCCTTCAAACCCAGACTTTTCAGAATCACTGCTTCATGACCTCTCTGAAAACAAAAGCCCAAGGACAGTAAACCTTGTTAAAGAAGTAGCATCATCACAAGTAACCAGTCTGAGAGCTTTTTTTTAGAAAAGTTAAATAAATCACCATAACCAATTATTAAGCTTGCAAATGGATTTGTGAAGAGCCCTGTATTTCTCAGGACCAAATGCAAGTTTTTCTGTTTAACACACAAATCTATGTACAGATTGTTTAGTTCAGAATCAAAAGGCAGAATCTTACACACCCTGTTATCTTTTTCTGTGTTTGAAATAGTCCACAACAGGAAAACCCACCATGTCTCCAAGAACTGTTGTAATCACAGGCTGTTCCTCAGGTATTGGCCTGGCGCTGGCAGTCAAACTAGCAAAAGATCAGTTGAAACGATTCAAAGGTAAGACAGCTTCTGCTGTGTTCTAACCAAGAGTTAATATTGAAGCAAGATCTTTAGGTTATGTTGTGAAAATGTACATAAAAATGTACATAAAAAATTCCAGCACAGAAAGACATCATTGTGACCACCATGTCTGTACCAGGAGATGGGCGTTCCAGTTTAGTTGTATTTTCTAGCTCTTTCTATGTCCATACTCCTTGACTGACAGTTCCATAACCTCCAGGCAGGGGGGTTAACAAGGTAGGACGATACTGCACAGGAACAGGCCCTTCAGCCCACTATGTTGTGCCAAACATGACACCATATTAAACTAATCCCTTCCACCTATCCTTGGTCCACATCCCTCCATTCCTTGCATATTCATGTGCTTAGCTAAAAGTCCCTGAAACGCTCCTACCATATCTGCCTCCACCTGACAGCACATTCCAGACTCCTAAAAATTCTTGGCAGAAGTGGATACTGCAGATGCTGGAAATTAGAGTCAAGATTAGAGGGCGCTGGAAAAGCACAGCAGGTCAGGGCAGCATCCGAGGAGCAGGAAAATCGGTGTTTTGGGCAAAAGCCCTTCATCAGCCCTCCTAAAAAAACTTGCCCCTCACATCTCCTTTGAACTTTCACCCCCTCACCTTAAATGCATGCCTGCCAGTATTAGACATTTCAACTCCGGGAAAAAGATCTTGACCATCAACCCTATCTATGCACCTCATAATTTTATAGATTTCCATCAAGTCACCTCTCAGCCTTCACCACTCCAGAGTAAACAACCCAAATTCTTCTAGTCTCTCCTTATTGTCCTACCCTCTAATCCAGGCAGCATCCTGGTAAACCTCTTCTGCGCCCTCTCCAAAGCCTCCACATCCTTCCTGTAATGTGGCAACTAGAATTGAATGCAATACTGTCAGTGCTGTGTAACCAAAATCTTATAAAGCTGCAACATGACATCCTGACTCTTGTATTTAATTCCCCGACCAATAAAGGCAAGCCTTCTTTACCACCCTATCTACTTGAGTGGCCACATTGCAGGGAGCTATGGACTTGAACCCCCAGATCTCTCTGTACATCAATGCTGTTCATGGTCCTCCCACAAAGTGAAACAAAATTTGAAGGGAGATCTCTTGACCCAGTTGGATTGCAGTTCTGAAACTCTCAGTCTGAAAGTGTGATAGAGACAGGAACCCCCACAACTTCTAAAAAGAAAAGGAGGCCACCCCTGGGTTCTGAACGGGTGCAGATTTACTCTCAAGGTCAGGACACAGTGCAGGATAATGTAAAGCAGCCATTCGGAAAAGCCCCTATGTCTGACTTTTAAAACTGCAACCTATATGAGATCGCATGCATTAGTACGTGTTCGTAAGTCAGATGTTTGTAAATCAGGTTTCTCCCATACATGGACATGCATTCAAAATGGAATAATTTATAAAACAATGGAAGAAGAGCTGAACATGAGATTATGCTGAATAGCAATTTGTCAGTCAGCATGGACACAATGGGCTGAATGGCCTCATTGAACTATACATTTTTAAGATACTACGATTTGCCCTTACCGACGATCAGTTAAAACCGGTGTTAATGCAGAACTTGCTTTTAGAGCTCTGGTGCACATTACTATTAGTAGGAGTGTCAGTCCTTCATTACTGACATTGAACTTGCCTTCACACAGTAAAACATCAAAAGCTGTTTGACAATTTGGGTGAAAGAACCAAGTTGGGATTTGGAGTCGGGGGGAGTTTGGATGATCAAGGAGATAAGTTTTATAAAAGGGACGACTGAAGATTGGGAGAGATGTAATAATGTAAATGAAATTGTTGTTCAATCCTGGATGTAACTGCCTATATCTCACTAAACATGGGAAATATAAGCAGGAGTAAACCCAATGTCCCATTCCAATGTTTGACATGATCATCACTGATCCTCTACCTCAAAAGTCCTACTCCCTCCCAACCCCTGCCACCATACCTCTTGACAACCATAGATTCTAAAAATCTCTCTCTTGAAATATATTCAACTACTTAATGGAGTTCAGTCTGGATAAATGCAAAATATTGCATTTTGGTACAATAAGCAATGGTAGGGGCTTGGGTAATGTTGTAGAACAGAAGGACCTGGGGGTGCACGTACATAATTCTTTAAAGTTTCCATCACATGTAGCGAGGATAGCTAAAAAGGCATTTGGCAGACTTGCCTTCATTGCTCAGTCCTTTGAGTACAGGAGTTTGGATCTTATATTGAGGTTGTACAGGACATTGGTGAGGCCTGTTCTGGAGTACTGTCCAGTTCTGGTCACTCTGTTATAGGAAGGATATTA
Organism: Chiloscyllium plagiosum; assembly: GCF_037043375.1. Lineage (NCBI taxonomy): Eukaryota > Metazoa > Chordata > Chondrichthyes > Orectolobiformes > Hemiscylliidae > Chiloscyllium > Chiloscyllium plagiosum. Next base: position 8,532,629 of record NW_028270183.1, read on the forward strand.
TCAAGCTGGAGAGACTTTAAAAGGGATTTGACACGATGTTGCTGGGTATGAAAAGCTTGAGTTATAAAGAAAGCTGGATAGGCTGGGGGATATTTTTCACTGAATCGTAGAAGGTTGAGAGGTGGCCTGATAGGAGTTTATAAGTAATGAGAGGTACAGATAGGGCTAATGGTAGTTGTCTTTTCCCCAAGATGGGGAATTTCAAGACTAGGGGCCACATTTTTAAGATGAGAGGAGAGACATTTAAAAAAGACGAGGTAAACGTTTTACACAAAGGGTGTGTGGAATGACCTTCCTGAGGAAGTGGTGGATGTAGGGACAGTTACAACGTTTAAAAGACATTTGGATGAATACGTAAATAGGAAAGGTTTGGAGGGATATGGGCCTGGAGCAGGTAGGTGGGACTCATTTAGTTTGGGATTATATTCGATGTGGACTGGTTGCACCGCAGGGTCTGTTTCGGTACTGTATGATTTAATGACTTGGCCTCCACAGCCTTCTGTGGCAGAGAATTCCACGGGTTCAACACCTGACTGAAGCAATTTATCCCAATTATCTCAATCGGAAATGGCTTACTGTGTGTTGTTCCTGCACAGAATTCTGAGTTGCCCACATGCTATATTTAAAGCAAAGCAAAGCAAAGATTATATGCACCGAGTGTCAGAATCATAGAGATGTACAGCACAGAAACAGACCCTTCAGTCCAACTCATCCATGCTGTCAAGATATGCTAAATTAATCTAGTCTCATTTGCCAGTGTTTGGCCCATATCCCTCTAAACCCTTACTATTCATATACCCAACCAGATGCCTTTTAAATGTAGTAATTGTACCAGCCTCCACCACTTCCTCCAGCAGCTCAATCCATACACGCATCACCCTCTGCATGAGAAATGTTGCCCTTAAGATCCCTTTTAAATCTTTCCCCTTTCACCTTAAACCTATGCCCTCTAGTTTTAGACTATTCACCCTATCCATGCCCCTCATGATTTTATAAACCTCTATAAGGTCACCCCTCAGCCTCCTGACGCTCCAGGGAAAATAGCCCCAGCCTGTTCAGCCTCTCCCTATAGCTCAAATCCTCCAACCCTGCCAACATCCTTGTAAATCTTTTCTGAACCCTTTCAAGTTTCACAGCATCCTTCCCATAGAAGGAAGGTCAAAGTTGCACGGAGTTTAATTTCAATAATAGTGAAGTGCTACACTTTGGAAAGGCAAATCAGGGTGGGACTTAATGCTAACGTCCCAGGGAGTGTTGCTGAACAAAGAGACCTTGGAGTGGAGGTTCATAGCTCCTTGAAAGTGGAGTCACAGGTAGATAGAATAGTGAAGAAGGTGTTTGGTATGCTTTCCTTTATTGGCCAGAGTATTGAGTACAGGAGCTGGGAGGTCATGTTGCAGCTGTACAGGCCATTGGTTAGGCCACTGTTGGAATATTGCATGCAATTCTGGTCTCCCAGCTATAAGAAGGATATTCTGAGGAAGGGTAATTGGACCCAAACCTTTAACTTTGACTTCTCTTCCCAGATGCTGCCAGACTTGCTGAGCTTTTTCCAGCAATCTCAGTTTTTGTTTCTGATTTACAGCATCCATTTCATACAGCTTCATTTTTATTTACCCAGAACATTACCTGCCTCTTCAGATTAATAATATCGCGATAATACCACTGGGCCATCACTTCCCACATGATGCTTTGAAGGCGGGGTGTTGAACTGAATTTCTGACTGTTTGCCTCAGGTGGTTGGAAAACATCTTATGACACTCTTTTAAAGACCATAACATCGCCTTGACCAATATTTATCTGTCAATTGACAACAGTCAAGCAGATTATCTGGTGTTATTCCATTACTGTTTGTGGGAGCTTGCTGTGCATGAATTGACTGTCCTGTTTCCACAATAGTGACTGTACCTCAAAAAGGATTTCATTGGTGACAAGGCACTTTGGAATATTCTGAGGTTACTAAAGGTGAGATAGAAAAATGAGCCTTTAATAAGCAAAGCTGGTTTGATGGACTGACTACATTTGTGTTCAGTTACTAAGAAAGATGATCACAGAGAAAAGTACACACATTTGAGAAATAAGCTGGAATGGTAACATGGATTAAACTGATATTCAGCTAAGGTGAGACAAAACAGTTCAGAGGAATTCAGAACAGTTCACAGTATAGCTCATGCTGCAACTATACAAAACGCTAGTGCGGCCACACTTGGAATATTTTGTACAATCTGGTCGCCCCATTACAGGAAAGATGTGGAAGCATTGGAAAAGGTGCAGAGGAGACTTTCCAGGATGTTGCCTGGTCTGAAGGGAAGGTCTTACGAGGAAAGAGTGAGAGACTTGGGTCTGTTCTCATTGGAAAAAAGAAGGCTAAGGGGGGATTTGATAGAGACATACAAGATGATCAGACGATTAGATAGGGTAGACAGTGAAATGCTTTTTCCTAGGATGCTGAGGGGGCATAGCTACAATTTGAGGGGTGGTAGCTTTAAGACAGATATCAGAGGCAGGTTTGTTACTCAGAGAGTGGTAAGGGCATGGAATGCTCTGCCTGCCAATGTTGTTAACACAGCCACATTAGGGAGATTTAAACAATCCTTGGATGATGATGGGATAGTATAGGGGGATGGACTTAGATTAGTTCACAGATTGGCGCAACATCGAGGGCCAAAGGGCCTGTTCTGCACTGTATAGTTCTGTGTTCTATAACTTCATCTAAACCTTATCTTGTGAATGGATATGACTTGAACTCCCTCTATGTGCTTTACAACATGGATTCTACTGTTAAATTGCATTGGTGACTTTTATTGCACTATTAAACTGGGTCAACTGATCACTTTTTAAGCTCAATACTCATTCCAACTCTGTATTGATATAAAATGAAAACAATATAAACCATTATTTATGTTTAGAATATGAAATATGTTCTGTGTATACCAAGTGGCTCTATGTTACATCAAAAAGAATCGCCACAAATAAGATGCCACAGTTTAACTTGATTTTGTTGGAGTTATTGCAACAATGCGAGATTTAGGCAAGAAGAAACAACTGGAAGACGCGGCACGCGAGACATTGGACAACATGCTGGAAATTAAAGAACTTGATGTTTGCAGTGAAGATTCCATCTGCAAATGTGTGAACAGTATTCCAGGACAAAAAGTGGACATCTTGGGTGAGGTTTATAAAACAAAAAGAAAGAAACACAAGATGAATTCATTTTTAAAGTTTCCTCATTGAAATAATAAAAAAAGCAATTGAATAGAATCAAGTCACCCTTGAACATAATTAGCTGTATCCTAACTTCAATCCTGGAAATCAGTTTAGCTCAGTTGCTGGTTTAAAAGCAGTGTGATGCCAACAGCGTGGGTTCGATTCCCATCACTGGTTTGAGGTTACAATGAAGGACAGTCCTTCTCAATCTCTCTTCCCTTGCCTGAAGTCTGGTGGCCCTCAGGTTAAATCACCACCAGTTGCTTCTCTCTCTAATGAGAGAGCAGCCCCTATGGTCTGGTAAGACAATGGTGACATAATACAACTCCAACCCTAGTTCTAAACCTAAAGCCCCAGCTTCATGGTAAAGCTAACTATAACTACATCCGAACCTCAAGCAATTCAGACTAATTTGAAACCCACCTCTAGCTCTTAACCCAGCCAAACCCTAATTTGACTTCAAATTCTTGAACACAATTCTATTCTACAGATTATTCTCAAGGTGGAAACAAAGCAAATTAGGACACAGAATTCGCTGCAGCAAGTATATTGCTTCAATTCCACTGCTGTGGAAGGCAGCGGAGGCCAGCTACTTTTCCATAGGGTTTTTTTTCAGAAAGAACCACAGCATAATACAACATAGGAGGATGGTGCCTCTACAGGTTCAATCAAAAAGCTATCTAATTATTCCCACTGACCTGATCTTTGTCTCATAGCTCTGTTAAAGTTTCCTAAACACATCATAACCAGGGCTATGGGCTGCATGGTGGCTCAGTGGTTAGCACTGCTGCCTCACGGCACCAGAGACCCAGGTTTGATTCCAGCCTCGGGTGACTGTCTGTACGGAATCTGCCTGAGTTTCCTCTGGGTGCTCCGGTTTCCTCCCGCAGTCCAAGAATGCGCAGGTTAGATAGATTAGCCATGCTAAAATTGCCCTGTCGTGTCTAGGTGCGGTGAATTCGCTATGGTAAAAATACAGGGTTGCAGGGATAGATTGGGGGTACTGCATCAGGGTGGGATGCTTTTGGAGGATTGGCGCAGATGCGATGGGCTGAATGGCTGCTTTCCACACTGCAGGGTTTCCATGGTAGCGTTAGTTCACCTCCATTCACAGGTAACTAGGAAGAACAAGTTCACATAGGTAGTTAGCATTATGAAAACTTGATTTTTTTTGAGTCTTCTAAGTCTTAATCAGTTCCACACTTTTGGGGGATAACATTTTACATTTGTTTCTGGTTCATGATAACATCTATTTGAGCAAAATCATTAAATTGCACTTGATTGTTCTCTTTGTTTTAGTGAGTAATGCTGGAATGGGACTCATCGGACCAGTTGAGTGCCAAAGCTTAGACACCATGAAAATGGTGTTTGACACAAACTTCTTTGGTCTGACTCGTTTGGTGAAGGAGATTTTACCTGACATGAAAAGAAGGCAGAAGGGCCACATTGTCGTCATGAGTAGCGTTATGGGAATCCACGGTAGGTTGAAGATTTTGATGTCCCATCAGCTCAGTGACATTTAATGTGTCTGCAGTATGGAACGCATAACATTTTATTGTCAAACTTAAACTTCGCTTTCATTTGGCTGGGAATAAAATCATTTGTTCTTCATATTTCCAGGTCTTCTCTTCAACGATGTCTATTCAGCATCAAAATTTGCTGTGGAGGGTTTCTGTGAAAGTTTGGCAATTCAAGCCTTAAAATTCAATATAAAGTAAGAGCATTGAAGATTTTTGAACCAGAAGTTTAAAAAAAAAATTCAGAATTCCATCCTTTTAAAAGGCTCAGGCTTCATTTACATCTGATGTGTTCAATAAACTTATATTTTCTTCACCTCCCTAGTTGCATGACGCTGATCTGATATGTAGCATATGCACGTCTCACTTTGCTTAGCTAAGATCACCTTATCTCAAAATAGCCCATAAGCTTGCTAGCCTTGTAGAATTCAGTGTCACAAATCATAGGTGTAGTTTATACACTTGTTGAACTTTGAGATTCTTGTGTTTGAGGAGTGATGTTTCCATCCCTGAGCTAGGAGAGGTGAGTTCAAGTCAACCTGCATGCAAATGGTTCAGTTAGAAAATACACCTGATTTACTGATTAGATTAGATTAGATTAGATTACTTACAGTGTGGAAACAGGCCCTTCGGCCCAACAAGTCCACACCAACCTGTCAAAGAGCAACCTACCCAGACCCAGTCCCCTACATTTACCCCTTCACCTAACACTACGGGCAATTTAGCATGGCCAATTCACCTAACCTGCACACTTTTGGACTGTGGGAGGAAACCGGAGCACCCAGAGGAAATCCACGCAGACACGGGGAGAATGTGCAAACTCCACACAGACAGTCAGCTGAGTCCGGGAATTGAACCCGGGTCTCTGGCGCTGTGAGGCAGCAGTGCTATTTACTGATGGTGGTTAATAGATGAAATAACAATACTCCAGGTGTTTGGGTGATTTAATGACACATTCAGGTTTGTGTAAGAACATTTCTGAATATTAGTTGCTAAAGAAAGATCAGGGGACCTCTTAGGGGCTCTTATGGTGTCCTTACCTCTGAAGCTAGAGACCTGGATTTAAGTCATACCTCCTTCAGAGGTACGTAATAATATCTTTGAACAGGTTGGGTAAGGAACAAGAATCTAGGGAGCTATAAGGGTTCTTGTGGAGCAGTGCTAGTGGCCCTATCTCTGATCCAGGAGACCTGCGTTCAAGCCCCACCTGCTCCAAAGGTGTGTAGTAGCATCTCTGAACAGGTTTATTCAAAAATACAAAGAGAAAATTCAGGTAAGCTACATTTAGAGAGAGGTGAGCACCACAGGGGTTGGAGTGCATTGTTTCTCTCTCCAATTCACTTTTTAAAAAAATTAGTGTGCAGCTCTGAGGGCTCTTGCAATGCAGTGGCAGTGTCTCTACCTCCAAGCCAGGAGACCCAGGTTCAAATCCTACCTGCTCCACATTCAGGTTGATTGAATAAACATTTTTTCAAAGAAATCAGGTGAGCTACAATGCTTATACTGCCACTGGTTCATGTTGTATTGAGATAATAACTTGAGGCCATTTTAAGATGGAGTGTCTTGGAGCTATCCAGGCATGCCAGTACTTGGTCATTCATAAGGAATGTATTTAGAAGTCAGAGCTGTACAGCAGGGAAGCAGACCCTTCAGTTCAACTTGGCCATGCTGACCAGATATTTCAATTAATCTATTACCCAACACCAGGTTATAGTCCCACAGGTTTAACTGGAAGCACTAGCTTTCGGAGACAACCAGCTGGTGAAGGAGCGGCGCTCCGAAAGCTAGTGCTTCCAATTAAACCTGTTGGACTATAACCTGGTGTTGTGTGATTTTTAAACTTTGTCCACCCCAGTCCAACACTAGCTCCTCCAAATCATAATCTATTACCATTTGCCAGCACTTGGCTCATATCCCTCTAAACCCTTCCTATTCGTGTACCCATCCAGATGCCTTTTAAATGTTGTAATTATGCCAGCCTACACCAATTCCTCTGGCAGCTCATTCCATCAATCTACTTCAGGACAAAATGTGTCTTTGTATTGTAGCGGTATGCCAATGATGAAAGGTATGTTGGATACTTTAGTATTTCTGTTGACATACCCTTCCATTATTCCATTATGTCCATCTAACCTGTAGTTACATTATTTCTCCATAGTTGGCTATGCTGATGCACTGTTCTTGCCTTTTCCTTTAGCATCAGTCTCATTGAGCCAGGACCAGTCATCACTGAGTTTGAAGCCAAATTGTATGAGGATGCTGCTAAAATGGACCTCTCCAGTACGGATGAAGAAACAGCAAAAATGTTTCGGCAACTTTACCTTCCCTATTCCAAGAAAGTCTTCCATACTCTTGGACAAACAGCAGACGATGTAGCTGAGGTATTCTTAAAAAACCAGTGGCCTTGAGCAAATCGTACTTGTAATTTTTATTGGTTTGTTATAGTTTCTTTCTCCTGCATAGAACGTGGGTATTGCTGGCCAGCCCAGCATTTATTGCCCAACTCTAAATGCCCAGGGGCCAGTTATGAATAAACTACATTGCTGTGGGTTTGGAGTCACATGGAAGTGAGACCATATGAGGACTGCAGTTTTCAGAGAATCCCTACACTGTGAAAACATGCCTTTTGGCCCAACAAGTCCACACTAACCCTCCGCAGAGTAGCCCACCCAGACCCATTCCCCTACCACCCTACATTTACCCCTGACTAATGCACCTAACCCGCACATCCCTGAACACTACGGGTAATTAAGCACGGCCAAATCGTACATCTTTGGGTTGTGGGAGGAAACCGGAGCACCTGGATGAAAACCCACACAGACTCGGGGAGAATGTGCAAATTCCACACAGACAGTTGCCTGAGGCAGGAATTGAACCTGGGTCCCTGATACTGAGAGGCAGCAGTGCTAACCAATGAACCACCCGGCTGTGCCACTCTACTGGTGGCAGAAAAAGAATAGCAAAACTTCTATATACGCAGAGATGAGAACCTAGTATTCATTACCTCAGTAGTTAAAATGAGTGACATAGTTGGGAAGTTAGGTAGCTATGGGTGAGATAGGAAAGATGTATTGATGGGAGGGGTTTGGTTTTCTCAGTTGGCAAGACCGGTGGTTTGCGATGCAGAGCGATTCCAACAGCACAGGTTCAATATCCACACCAACTGAGGTTACCGTGTACGTCCCACCTTCTCATCCTCTCCCCTCGCCAGAGATGCGGTGACCCTTGGACCACCAGCAGTCATCCTTCCCTAATGACAGAGCAGCCCTCCAGGATCCTGGTACCTTTACCTTCATTAATGATGTTACAGCAAGGAAGTTGGGAGGAGGATTGATTAAAGCTTGGATCTATGGAGCTAAATGTCCTGTTTCTGTGGAGTTAATATATCGTAATACTTTGTAAACTAGCGGGGGTGAAGACCTGAGCAGGGGAGAAGTGAATTCCTTTATATAGAGACCGGTTTTAATCTGAAATGCATTGCCTGAAATGACAATTGAATCGATGCATTCGTGACTTGGATAATTCTTTGAGGGGAAGAAAGATTTGCACAGTTCAAAGATGTGCAGGTTAAGTGGACTAGCCATAGTCAAGATTAGACTAGTGTTGGAAAAGCACAGCAGGTCAGGCAGCATTCAAGGAGCAGGAAAGTCGATGTTTTCCTGCTCCTCAGATGCTGCCTGACCTGCTGTGCTTTTCCAGCACTACTCTAATCTTGACTCTAATCTCCAGCATCTGCAGTACCTACTTTCGCCGGACTGGCCATAGTGTTCAGGAATGTATAGGTTAGGTAAATATAGGAGAGGGAAATGGGTCTGGGTGGGTTACTCTTCGGAAGGTCATTGTGAACCTGTTGGACCAGAGGCCTGGTTCCACACTGGTGGGGGTTCTATGACCACATACCCTTAACTAGATGGGCCTTTTTCAAAGGCAGCAGATAAACTAAAAGATTTAGCAGTGTGGTCCCGTATTCCTGATCAGGTATGGATCTTGCCAAAGGAAAGGGATTCTTTGGCTGTGATGCCCATCCACTCATGGTGAGGAGTCTGAGGCAAATCACTGGAAAGTGCTGAATGTCCACTGAGCTCTATCGATGTCTCCAAGAGGAAACGGGACAAGGATTGACAACACAGGAGCAAAGACATGCCCATTTCACATGAAAACATTCGGAGAGATGAGCATATTTGCTCACTGCAATCCTTGGCTCAGATACTTTGTCAACTGTTGCACATTCATTCCATAAAGACTAAAAAGACTATGAAATCATAAAATATAGGAGCAGAATGAGGCTATTTGGTCCTTTAAGTCTGCACTACATTTGGGCTTATCTGATCTGTTTCTTAACCCCATTCTTCTGCCTTCTCCCAGTATCCCTTGACCCCCTTATTAATCATGCTTATCCATCTCTCTCTGAAAGACACTCATTGACTTAGCCTCAACAGCCTTCTGCCATAGATTGACCACCCTCTGATGGAAGAAATATCACTTCATCTCATTAAAAGGAGTCCGTCTTGCATCAATTCAGCATATGTTCAGCTGTGCCAACTAGTGTTGGGTTTGAGTTCAATAAGACTGTTCACATTTGTAAAGTTAACTGGGTGCAGTGGGGAAATGGGGCAGGGGAAGGCAGTGGGAATGCAGATTAATTGGGTTTGTGCTTGTGAATTATGAAAATCTCGGCTTATGTCATTTTTCTGATCCTGTTAACAGCACACAGTGAAGGTGATTACATCCGAAAAGCCTCCGTTCCGTTACCAGACCAACAGTCTGTACACTCCACTCACGACATTGAAGTTTGCTGACCCAACTGGGAAGCTGCACCTTGACACTTACTACAAAATGATCTTCCAACATGACAGGATATTCAATGCAAGCCTCAGCCTTATCAAATTCTTAAGAGGGAGAAGTGGAAACCAGCCGGGAAGAAAACACTCTTGATTTCAATCCAGCTCAAATATTTGAGTATTTCCTCTGGGCTTTTGCCTGAAATGTCAATTTTCCTGGCCCTCGGATGCTGCCTGACCTGCTGTGCTTTTCCAGCACCACTCTCATCTTGACTCTATTCCTTCTACAGTCTGATTCAGATAATATGTGTTTGTCACAAAGTTGTTTAGTTTACCCTTATTCAGGGAAATAGGGATAACAATCAAAGTAACTACCAACGCTTGGTTGATTCTGGGTTGCCTGGGTTACAACAATGATTGTAATTTCAAAGTGGTTCATTGGCTATAAAATGCTTTGGGGAGTCCTGAAGTCACGAAGGGGGTGAAAAACTCAAAACTTTTCTTTCACTGTTCTAAAACGAGCCCAGACAATGATTGTTAAATGTCTCTAAGATAAGGAGCAATAAAGATGCGTAACTTCAAGTAATTCTAGTTATAAAAAGGAATTAAACAGAAATATAGAGCTTTTATCAATTTACTTTAATTAAGAGGAGGCCATTTTTAAAAAGTCCTACTTTTGGGGCAACAGCTGACAGGTTAAATGGTTTCCTTTTCCGTGGTCCCAACTGTGCTCATAATGAAAGCAGTGAAACAAACCAGACTTTGATGACTTCTGTGAAGGAGAAGATAAATAGAAGCTGGAGTCTTCAGTAGGTGGGAAGTATTTGGGAAAGGTAGCTTAACGTTTTAGATTACAAGTCAATTAAAATAAAAACAGCCCTCGGAAATTGTGAATGCAAATCCTTGTTCTCCATTTACTTTAACAAATTGCAACTGTCAAGGTAGACAACTTACTCCCTGTGGTAGGAACAAGTCATACTTCATTATTCCTTTTAGAAGCACTTTCCTTCAGAAGACTTGGACCTTGTCTCACTCACCGAATAAAAGATGTATTTAGTGTGCATGTATTTCACAGTGGGCGGCACGGTGGCTCAGTGGTTAGCACTGCTGCCTCACAGCGCCAGAGACCTGGGTTCAATTCCCGCCTCAGGCGACTGACTGTGTGGAGTTTGCACGTTCTCCCCGTGTCTGCGTGGGTTTCCTCCGGGTGCTCTGGTTTCCCTCCACAGTCCAAAGATGTGCAGGTCAGGTGAATTGGCCATGCTAAATTGCCCGTAGTGTTAGGTAAGGGGTAAATGTAGGGGTATGGGTGGGTTGCGCTTCAGTGGGGCGGTGTGGACTTGTTGGGCCGAAGGGCCTGTTTCCGCACTAAGTAATCTAATCTTCTCGTGGTGAGACAGCGTCTGGAGTACTGTGTCCAGTGCAGAAGGGTGTTAATGCTTTGGAAGCAGTTCAGAGAAGGTTTACTAGACTAATTACCTGGAATGAGTGGATTGCCTTATGAGTAAAGGCTAGACAGGCTAGGCCTGTATCCTCTGGAGTTTAGCAGAGTCAGAGTCAGAGGTAAATTAAATGTAACGTGAGATTGAGGGGACTCGAACAGGTGGATGAAGAAAAGAGGCTTCCTCTTGCAGAAGAATCTAGAACGAAGGGTCAAAATAAGGGAGCGCCCTTTTAAAACAGATGAGGAAACATTTTTTTCCTCTCAGAGAAATAATGTCTTTGGAATTCCCTGCAAAAGATGCCGAATCTTTAACTTCTTTTCAAGACACATGTAGATAGACTCTTGCTGATCAAGAGGATGAAAGATCATCAGGGAAATGCAGGAATGTACAGTTGAGGTTAAAATCAGATCAGCCATGAACGTACTGAATGATGCAGTGGGCTGGAAGGGCTGAATGGCCTATTGCTGTTCCTTGTTTGTATGTTTCTGTGAAAAGAAAAACGGCCTTGGGTGCTTTTGGAAACAAAAAATTGCAATAGCAAAAAAAAACTGAATCATGGTTTCTGGTGTCAACCAGTCTTTGTTGAAAGGATTTGTCTGTACCAATACAGCTTGGGCGTGTTTGTTTTCGAATGGGGAAAAAGGAGGCAGCTTCAAATTGTCTAAACATTGCAGCACAGTGGATGCCAGATGTGGCAAAGTACTTTAAATTTTCACTCAATGCTTTAATATCGCACTGATGTAAGTTTTTACAAATAATCAAATAATTTGTGAAAATGATACCACACAGCTTCATAGCAGTGTAATCAGACAGAAGTTAACATCGGGCCAAAGGCAGAAGCCTGGGAACAGGTAATCAAAAGCCTGATTAATGATGCAAGTTTTCAGAAGGATTTTTAAAAAGAAAAAGTGGAGAGGTTTGGGGTGGAATGCCCAGTGCTTTGGACTTGGAGGCACAGTAGCCAATGGCAAGATGAAGGTCGGGCAAAAGCTGCAGATAATCAAAAAGGGAAATAGACTCTTCCCTTTCACAGCCAGTCTGCACCACTGTGCTGCGTGGAAGACTCCCACATTCTGTTACTTTCTCTCGAGAGATAGAGAACATGCTGTTGAAAGCTACAACTCTCCAAGAAACTACAACCAAGCAAAAGATTGTAGAGATAGAAGTACATTACTGGACAATAACACAATTAAAAAAAGGGGCCCACCAACTACATCAAGGACATCAATGCAGGTTTACAAACATCACTTCACTTCAGTCCTACAGCATGTTCAAGGTGAAGATATTACAACCCATCCACTGTAGTACACAACACAACTGAAAACATAAGTTGCTGGATGTGGAAAGGTTAATGAACAAAAACATAACTGAGTATTCCAAATCAAATCAGACGGAGGTGGCAGTATACAAGAGGTTATAGGAGTTAAGGCAGCACAGAATACAACCCATTCAGTCTATGCTGGCTTGTATTCCACATGAACTTCTGATCACCCCTCTTCATCTCAACCTATAACCAATTCCAGCTTGCCTTTCTCCCACATGGGCTTAACAAGCCACCCTTTAAATACACTTGTACCACAGGGGGCCCCCAATTTATGAACATTGGGCTTACGAAGACTTGCACTTATGAACACAATGCCGAAGAAGGGTGCAAGTTTGAAGGAATGACATATAATCATTTCCTCTACTTACAAAACAGCAATTTTTTATTGTCCTGCATTATTTTCTGACTAGTGTACAATCAAGCTGTGAACAGACCACCTATATCTGCCTCAACCAATCGTGGCTATAGCATGTTATTGGAGAAAGCAATGGGATAAAGCCAACCTTGGGGCAAACAGATGGTCACCCGGGTGACAATAGTGAACATGAACAATCTGGTTTTATATTACACTTTAAAAACTTTGGTTTATCCAACTCTCAAAATGAGCCTACAGTACAGCTAGACCTTGAAAGAGCTAGAGTAAATAAGACTGCTCTCTACTAAAAAGTCCAACAAAGTAATCAGATTTGATATGCAAACAAAGCTCCAGATGATTTAATACTCAGCCTGTTGCTTAGCAACCATGCGTCATTACAAAAGCAGATCAGGCACCTGTAATGGAAGTGATCATCAATGACCGGCTGTCCTTCAAATAAATTAGTACTCTGCAACACAGCAGAAGATTCAAAACTTTGAACAAAATAGGTTACTCACACAGCACATGGTTTGCTGATAAAGGATCCGTCACATATCGACTTACCTGCATTCTCACAGATACTAATGCTCCAGTGTTTCCAGCATCTGTTTAGTACAGACTTGTCCATAGTTCATCAGGGCTCCAGAATGTGGCTTTTACAGACTGGGTAAGAAGCCTGTCAGACCTTGTCTGAGGTAGACAGAGGAACAGGAGAGTAGCCTCTTTGCTGTTGATCATTAAAATCCAACTGGCTTATTTGAGAAAGAACCCCTATGGCACTTACCGGGTCTGGGATTACACATACCGGGCCAATTCCGGGAATGGTGAGACTGACGTATGAAGAGAGATTGAAGAGGTTAAGATGGTTGCTGCTGGAATTCAGACGAAGAGGGGAGATCTCAGAGACTTATAGAATTCGGACAGGGCTAGGTGGGGTAGATGCAGTGAGGATGTTCCTGATGGTGGGTGCGTCCAGAACCAGGGGTCACACTGAGGATTTGGGGTGGACCATTTAGGACGGAGATAAGGAGACATTTCTTCACCCAAACAGTGGCAAGCCTGCGGAATCCATTACCACAGGAAGTCACTGGTGCCAAAAAACTGAATGTATTCAAGAGGTGGCTAGTTATAGCACTTGGGGCGAATGGGACCTAAGGTTATGGGGAGAAAGCAGGACTTGGCTATTGGGTTGGACAATCAGACAATGATTGTGATGAATAGTGGAGCAGGCTCAAAAAGGCCAATGGCCTCCTCCAGCTCCTATGTTTCTATACATCACTTCTGAACTGCTGTTTGATGCAGCTCTAGTAATCAGTTACCGTATCTTTCCTGTGAGAAAAGGTTAGGGCAGTGACATTCAGACAATGTTAAAAAGACAACTAAAAAAAAAGTACATTTGTGGCTACTTGAAGGAGACAATGGATCAGAAAGAATTGCTCTTTAATAATGAGATATGTAAAAATCAATTCACACAGCCAAAGTTTAAAAAAGTTGGTAATTTGTAACCTTAAGATTTATTTTCAGGGGTAAAGAGGATTAAATTACAGAAGCAGGATGCTTAACACAAAGAAATTCCACTGCCACATCAAAATTTGTGTTTTTAAAAGTAAGATCACACAAAATTTTACGTTTCAAAACTGGAGAGAGTCTAGAAAATAAACTGGTGTGCAGGTTTTGGAATTAAATAAGTTTATTAAATATTAAAAAACAATCAAGCAACTTCTAGACCAGTACTTAAAACGCCACAGTATAACAAGCTATGGATTGGTGTAGTTGAGTGTTTGCTGGTCAGCATAGATACGATGGGCCTGTATCTATGCTGTATGATGCTATGGAAAGCCAGGTACAGGTGTCTCTGAAAGTGAAGCCTATTGTTTAGGTATATTTGGGCAGACAGGGGGAGGGTAGATTTTCCAACTTGATCAGAAGTGATCCCAGGACTCTGAATCCACTTGCCGTTACACAAAAGTGGACATCACTTCTTTCCATAGGATACAACGGATTGAATGAATCAGGTCTCTGAAACTATAAGCCAATCCATAAAGTAAAGTCTTGCCCTGGCTCATGAAGGAACATGATACAACTTTAAATGCATTTCTTCACTCCAGACTTCTGGAAATTTCCAGTGTTGCAGCAACGACACAGGGTCTTAATCTGGTGATTTAGAGCAGAGTTTAATCTTGCTTAAAAATAAAAACTGGTTGCAGCAACAGTGAACCATTTTAAAGCATGAACTTATTTATAAAAAAGGAAATAAATATACAGCTGGTGTCTCTCAATTTTGGGCTTCGAAAAGAATAATTATTTTCCAAGATCAACAGCAAATATGTACAAGCATGTCGGATTAGAAACTGCAGATAACCACAGCACTGATTATTGCTTTGACGTTGTCTCTACAATTCTGCACTGGCTGTTATATAAAGCAAATTGCACCACGAGGTCATCACTGTTCCATATGGGTATGAGACAGGTGTAACAATGCTTGCCATAGACAATAACGATCCTAGCCAGCAAGTAACCATTAAGCCAAACTGCTGGAAAAGGCACTCATGGGATGTTATTTTGTTGAGAACAGGATCTAGTTTGATGGCGATGACCTCTCTTCAACACTGTCCATCCCACAGTCAGACAAGCTGCTCAGTCATTCTCTTGTTTTGGACAAGACTGACCACTCTGACAGCTCAGCCTGTGGGATAGGAGCCCAACAATTAACCATAGAACACAAGAGAGAATGAGACAGAGACAGAGGGGGAGACAGAGGGGGAGACAGAGGGGGAGACAGAGGGGGAGACAGAGGGGGAGACAGAGGGGGAGACAGAGGGGGAGACAGAGGGGGAGACAGAGGGGGAGACAGAGGGGGAGACAGAGGGGGAGACAGAGGGGGAGACAGAGGGGGAGACAGAGGGGGAGACAGAGGGGGAGACAGAGGGGGAGACAGAGGGGGAGACAGAGGGGGAGACAGAGGGGGAGACAGAGGGGGAGACAGAGGGGGAAAACTGGTCTTGAATTGTCTATTTTTTCTAATGCTCGAGAGGGAGACAGTGTCATTCAAACAAAGACAGGCAGAATGAGGAGAGACAGAAAATGAAACTAGAGAAAGAAAGTACCAAAATGAAATAGCTGATTTGAAGAATTCTTCAAGAGTGCCATAATTTGAGCACTGGGAATGCAAATTCAAAAGCATAAAAGCTCTTTTTTAAATATATATCGTACATAGGCTTGTAAGAAAATTATACAACTCTCTATACCCACAATTTCTTTATAAAGATCAATTTTTATACAAATTATTATTATTTCCTCATCAAGTTGGCTCAAACCCTTTTAAAACAGGAAACCCAAATCAGGAGTTCTCCACGATACAGCACTGAAATTATCGAAACAGTAAACACACTACAAAACTGGCCACCTTTAAACCACGCTCTGGAAAATTGGGAATGAAGCAGAGTTCGTACCAATCCAAGGGCTCAGCAAAATGTCACTGCCAAACCAAAATCTTCTGCATTTCACACAAAAAAAAACAAGGTTCTACTCCATTGCAGCGACCCAACTGATTTGCATACCTTCTCCAGCAAACGCATTGGAAAGTCGAAATTCTTGCACAGACACCACTCCATCTCTTTGCCGCCGCCCCCAAAAAAAAGGAATTACATTTTATGAAAAATACCAACAAAAATAGAGTAATAGGGAAAATGGTTGCTGTGTTCTGGCTTGTTTTCCCTACTCCCAGCCATAGAGAGTTGTCACAAATCATGTGCACTCTCACATGAGGCAATGCTGTGTTTCAGTAGAACATGGGCTCTCCACACAGAAATCGTGCCCGCAGATTTGGGTTGGGAGACCAACAAGCCACAGTTCACAGTTCTTCTGAACCAGTCGAGAGAGCTTGGTAACATTATCTGCTCTTGGAAAAAGGGGACAGGACTGACTGGACAGGCCACGGGGGAAGATTATACCACTGCATATTGTGCGTATCTGCAAACTGACTGTAGGTAGAGTGGGCACACAAGCAGTTCATATTTACAAGGTAATTCGAGCAGGAGGACAGTCGCATGGGAAAGCAAACCACAATTTAAAGGGAAAATTAGTTCCCCAAGAATCTGCCTAATCAGAGTCAAAGCTGCTTTCCACCAAAACCAGGAATTTGGTTTTCAAGATTCAGGCAGATATACTCCAGTTTGCTACATTATATAAAGATATACCTTTTTGTATGACATATATACAGATCAGTCAGTCACATTACTTTGCTTAACAGTTTTATAACAGGAATTTCCACTTGCTTGCCAATCCATCTGATCTGTTTGGAATTCCTGCGTTAGTTCCTTCTCCCAATGTCCGTGTGGAGATCAGAGTGGGCCTCTTTTCCTTGGTAACAGTCAATCCTAAATTGCACATGTTCATACTGAGGAATCCCGGATTTGCTCCCTTTCAAAGTTGCTTTTCTTCACTCTGGTCACACTTGCCAGCAAACCCGACTCAGTCACTCTTCAAGAAAGCACATATCAATGAGTGAACACACCATCCAACCAGTTTGTTGACCTACCACTAGAAAGGCTTAAGCATGGTTTGCAGATTAACGTTGACATATTGTTTTTAAACACCATACTTTTATTTTCAAAGCAGTATAAATATATAGCTACCTGCAGCTGTTTAAAAACACAAAGTCACTCCGATAATACGAGGCAGCACTGAAAGGAAAGGTCGCAAAGTAGAGTCTGCGCATGGACCAACACCACGCCTCCAGATGATGGGCAGCATGTAAACAGTAGGAGACAAAGGATAGATCTTTGGGCTGCTGGTGACAATGGTGTCGGAAGAGAACTCATGGCAAACTGCAACTTAAGACCATGCTAAGGAGATCCCACAGAGTTCAGGGGAACGGAAGAGAACGGCACCATCAATGGTGTTAAAGCCTGCTGCAGAGAGACATGGAGAGAGAGTGCGTGATGGTGACAGTCACAAAGGACTGTGACTGATAAAAGCAATTTTCAAAACCACTCAAATTCAATTAAAACAGAATTGATAGAAGCTAGGAAATACCTGAAGATATTTTCGGTTTAGTTTGATAGTAATGCAGAAGGGATGATACTGACCAATGTTGCAGCGTCTGGCACCCCCACCACCCCCACCCCCACCACCAATTTACCTCCTGGGAGTCTCTGTGGGTATATATCATAATCAGATACTGTACTGGGACTACCAAGAGGCAATGTGGACCCACAGCTGGCATCATTCACACCAATGGGAACCCCCCTCTTTCAGCTGTGGTATTTGTTGTTTGGTGTGGCACACTCCAAGCTGTGTGTGTTCCTTCAGGCTGGGTATACCCAGGTCAGTTCAGGGATTGAGCTGGAGTGCTCTCTGTTGACAGAGTTGATGCAAGTATTGGTCAAGGCAGCCACAGAGGCAGTAGCAGGGAGTTCATATAAATCACTGAAGCAACAAGCGTAGTGACTTTTGCATTTTAAGCAGAAGATGATCAAATTTGCTGTACCCATCTTTTTAAGATGGAACTTGGATACATGGAGTAGAATTCACTAGTTTTGGACTACCCTTATCCTTCAGAAAAACCACAGGCAAAAACAAAGTGTTCAGTAATCATTTTAAAATAGCGTTTTCTACAACTCTGTAGTTTTCACTGATGCTCATTTGTTTAATATAATACATGCATACACCCAATTAAGTTTTGTAAAATACAGATTAATTTATCAGGACCTCAGTAAGAATGCCAATGTAAAGGGGAATGATATTATTACTCGACAGGAGGGCGTGCAACATGGGAAGCTAGCAGTTTCATGTTGCTACTCCATGGTAGCAACACAACATTTGGTATACTGCATTCAATTCTGGTCTCCCTGCTTTAGGAAGGATGTTGTGAAACTTGAAAGGGTTCAGAAAAGATTTAGGATGTTGCCAGGGTTAGGACAGGCTAAATAGACTGGGACTGTTTTCCCTGGAGGTGAAGGGATGATCTTAGAGAAGTTTATAAAATCATCAGGGTCATGGATAGGGTGAATAGTCAAGGTATTTTCCACTGGGTAGCAAGTTCAAAACTAGAGGGTATACGTTTAGGGCAAGAGGGGAAAGATTTAAAAAGGGACCCAAGGGGCAACTTTTCTTGCAGAGGGTGGTGTGTGTATGGAATGAGCTGCCAGATGAAGTAGTGGAGGCTGTACAATTATAACATTTCAAAGGCATCTGGATGGGCATGTGAATAAGAGTTTAGAGGGAAATGGGCCAAATGCTCACAAATGGGACTAGATTAATTTAGGATATCTGGTCAGCATGGAAGAGTTGGATCGAAAGGTTGGGTTCTGTGCTATACAGCTCATGACTAAGTGGCATTCACCACCACGCCAAAAAGACGTACTGCCTATCACAAATGCGTAATGGGCTCTTGTATTTCACATCTCATGTCAAGCCAGGTACATCCCAAAGACTAGCTGCTTGTACAGGCAAGCTACTTTTCCAATATCCAAACAGGCTGTGCTTAGAAAACTCTAACCACACTGCCCGATATTAGGTAGGATTTGGCAAATGGATAACATTTGCTGAATACACATGAGCACGTTAAATTGGCTGTCAGTGTAACAGTTATGATCGTCAGTCAGGCAGTGTGACATAATAAGAGGCCTGCTCTAGGCAGACAGAGAACATGTACACGCATAGCACCAATCTCAATTGGACAAAATAGGCAACAGCAATTCTCTCGCTCATTCCTTAGAGAAATGACCCAACCGATCATAAGTCAACATGCCTGGTTAAAATTTAAACAAGGTTTGACAGTTAACTGCCAGTTATCATCTACTGATCTAACAGTCCATTTGCCAACCAGTCTGCATCCTCTTACAAGAATGAAAAATGCTGCTCCTTGTTACTTTGATGTTTGTTGCAAACGTCCCGACTAGTCCAAGACAAAAAGCTTCAAAATGTGTGTCTTTTTTCAGCAAAATTCAATTCTGTACTACATGACAAAAACAACTTTTAGCATGTTGTAAAGCAAGATTAAATTTGAAGTGGATACAAGGCATGAGCAAAGTTCAAGGGCTGCACAGTGGCTCAGAGGTTAGTGCTGCTGCCTCACAGAGCCAGGGACCAGAGTTTGATTCCATTCTTGGACGACTGTGTTGAGTTTGCATGTTTTCCCCATGTCTACGTGGGTTTCCTCCAGGTGTTCCAGTTTCCTCCCACAGTCCAAAGATGTGCAGGTTAGGTGAATTGGACATGCTAAATCACCCGATCATGTTCAGGGATGTGTGCATTAGTCAGGGGTTCAGTGTTGAGTCGGGGAATGGGTCTGTGTGGGTTCTTCTTCAGAGGGTCAGTGTGGACTTGTTGGGCCGAAGGGCCTGTTTCCACACCATAGGGATTCTATTAAAAATATATATATATCTCTATGCAAATTATTATGACTCATACATCCTTTCAATAACTTGACATTGTGTACACATTTGAAAATCAGGGAGAGTGCCTTACAATCACATTGCCAAGAAAGATTCTGGGTGATCCAAGATGGAGGACAGGAAAAGTTTTTGGCTGTGAAACGCTGCTCCTTTTCTGAAGTAATTTAAATGCTGGAGGCGATTTCCTTAAATTCCAGGAGCAGCAATTATTGTTTTATATGCTGTTGCAATTGTTTCAGAACTTTGAAATTCAAAAAAGTCAAAACAACAGCACTTTTAAAAGGGAGAAAGATAGACAAAGGCAGTAAGCACATGGTTTGTAAGGGGGAGAGAGAGAGACAAAAAAACCTATACGCTAATTGAGCACAGCAGTGAATCTGTGCAGTTACTGCCTTTGCTGTTTGAATTCATGTATCGATGGACATTGGACTGTGTCTAGAAAACTTAAACAGCGAGATCAACAACTGATCTTGGAAGAACCTGTTTGGGAGGTGCCACAACACAGAAACATAAGTAAATAGTTTTAAGTATAGCCTTGCTGTAAATCTACAATAGTGAGTAGAGTGGGGGGTTTCTTGATTTTATGTTTTTATTGGGATCTGTCTCCTGATCCTGGAGCAGTGTTTTGTAGAGCAATAAGATGGTGCTATTTTCTGGGTCTGTAGATCGGAAGGAGCAAAATGACTTTTAGTAGAGTGATATACTCTTCTTGTCGGATGTAGGAGTTTCGGGAGAGTTTAAAGGTTATTGAGTATTATATCTAATAAATGTCATTGGTTGCAAATCCTATCATTTCGGATGGATCGGTTGGAACGACAGGTAGAGACAGAGACAATGAGGAATTTACAAGAGCTAGGGGGTGTGATGAATGGCAGTTATAGGAAGGGAAAGCAGCCGCAGATACAGTCAGGTAGATGGGTTAACTCCAAGAAAGGTAGGAGGGTATAGGAGTCTTCTGTGGCTATCCCCATTTGAAACGTGTATGCTGTTTTGAAAAATGTAGGGCGTGATGGACTCTCAGGGGAATGTACCATGAACAGCCAGGTTTCTGGTATCAAGACTGGCTCTAATGTAATGAGGGGTACATCAGGTTCCAAGTGATCAATTGTGATAGGGGACTCTACTCCAAGGTACAGACAGACGCTTCTGTGTCCAGCAGCGAAAAAGCAGAATGGTTTGTTGCTTCCCTGGTGCCATGGTCAAGGACGTCTCAAAGAGGGTGCAGGATGTTCTCAAAGGGGAGATGGGTCAGCAGGAGGTCATTGTACACATTGGTACCAATGACATAGGAAGGGAAAAGATGAGATTCTGAAGGGAGAACATTGAAAGTTAGGCAGGAATTTTAAAAGGAGGTCCTCAAGGGGAGTATAATCTGGATTATACCTGGTACTATGAGCTGGTCAGGGTAGAATAGAAGATTGGAGCAGATGAATGTGTGGCTGAACAGCTTGTGTATGGGAAAAGTATTCACATTTTTGAAACATTGAAATCTCTTCTGGGGTAGAAGGATGGATTGCATCTGAATTGGAAGGGGACTAATATACTGGCAGGAAGATTTATTAGAGCTGCTCAGGAGGATTTAAACTAGTAAGGAGGGGAGAGTTGGGACCCAGGGAGGTACAGAGGAAAGATCAATCTGAGACTGGAACAGTTGAGAAAAGAAGCTAGACAAACATCCAGGGCAAGCAGGAACAAAGCAGAGAACAAGGTAGGGCCGATAAATTAAACTACATTTATTTCATTGCAAAAGGGATGACAGATGAACTTAGGGCATGGTTAGGAACATGGGACTGGGATATCATAGCAATTACAGAAACATGGCTCAGGGATGGACAGGACTGGCAGCTTAATGTTCCAGGATACAAATGCTACAGGAAGGATAGAAAGGGAGGCAAAAGAGGAGGGGAAGTGGCATTTTTGATAAGGGATAGCATTACAGCTGTGCTTAGGGAGGATATTCCTGGAAATATATCCAAGGAAGTTATTTGGGTGGAACAGAGAAATAAGAAAGGGATGATCACCTTATTGGGATTGTATTAAAGATCCCCCCCCCTCCTAAAAGTCAGAGGGAAATTGAGAAACAAATTTGTAAGGAGATCTGTTATCTGTAAGGATAATAGGGTGGTTATGGTAAGGGATTTTAACTTTCCAAACATAGACTAGGTCTGCCATACTGTTAAGGGTTTAGATGGAGAGGAATTTGTTCAGAGTGCACAAGAAACTTTGAGTCTGTGTGGATGTACCTACTAGAGAAAATACAAAAACTTGACCTACTCTTGGGAAATAAGGCAGGGCAGGTGACGGAGGTGTCAGTGAGGGAGCACTTTGGGGCCAGCGACCTTAATTCTATTCGTTTTTAAAATAGTGATGAAAAAGGAGAGACCAGATCTAAAAGTTGAAGTTCCAAATTGGAGGAAGGTTAATTTTAATAGTATTAGGCTAGAACTTTCAAAAGTTGAAAAATGTGGCGCTGGAAAAACACAGCAGGCCAGGCAGCATCCAAGGAGCAGGAGAATCGACGTTTCGGGCACAAGCCCGGAAGAATGGCTTATGCCCGAAACGTCGATTCTCCTGCTCCTCGGATGCTGCCTGGTCTATGTTTTTCTAGCACCACATTTTTCAGCTCTGGTCTCCAGCATCTGCAGTCCTCACTTTCTCCTAGAACTTTCAAAAGCTAATTGGGTGCAGATGTTCACAGGTAAAGGAAATGGAAAGCCTTCACAAATGAGATAACGAGAGTCCAGAGACAGTACATTCCTGTGAGGGTGAAAGGAAAGGCTGGTAGGTGTAGGGAACGCTGGATGACTGGAGAAATTGAAGGTTTGGTTAAGAAAAAGAAGGAATGTCAGGTATAGACAGGATAGGTCGAGTGAATCCTTAGAAGAGTATAAAGGCAGTAGGAGTGTACTTAAGAGGGAAATCAGGAGGGCAAAAAGGGGACAAGAGATAGCTTTGGCAAATAGAGTTAAGGAGAATCCAAAGGGTTTTTACAAATACATTAATGATAAAAGGGTAACTAGGGAGTGAATATGTCTGCTCAAAGATCAGGAAGGCAGCCTTTGTGTGGAGCCGCAGGAGATTGGGGGGAAGAAAGAGGAGATACTAAATGAATATCTTGCATTGGTTTACTGTGTTTACTGTGGAGAAGGACATGGAAGATATAGAATGTGGGGAAATAGATGGTGACATCTTGAAAAATGTCCATATTACAGAGGAGGAAGTGCTGGATGTCTTAAAACGCATAAAGGTGGATAAATCCCCAGGGTCTGATCAGGTGTACCCTAGAGCTCTGTGGGAAGCTAGGAAAGTGATTGCTTGGCCCCTTGCTAAGATATTTGTATCATCGATAGTTACAGTTGAGGTGCCAGAAGACTGGAGGTTGGCTAACGTGATACCATTATTTAAGAAAGGTGGTAAGGACAAGCCAGGGAACTATAGACCAGTGAGCCTGACATTAGTGGTGGGCAAGTTGTTGGAGGGAATCCTGAGGGACAGGATGTACATGTATTTGAAAAGGCAAGGACTGGTTCAGGATAGTCAACATGGCTTTGTGCGTGGGAAACCATGTCTCATGAATTGGATTGAGTTTTTTGAAAAAGTAACAGAGGATTGATAAGGGCAGAGCTGTAGATGTGATCTATATGGACTTCAGTAAGGCATTCGACAAGGTTCCCCATGGGAGACTGGTTAGATCTCATGGAATACAGGGAGAACTAGTCATTTTGAGTCAGCTCTGTATCCAAAGGTAGAAGACAGAGGGTAGTAGTGGAGGGTTGTTTTTCAGACTGGAGGCCCATGACCAGTGAAATGCCACAAGGATCGGTGCTGGGTCCTCTACTTTTGGTCATTTATATAAATGATTTGGATGTGAACATAGGAAGTATAGTAAGCAAGTTTGCAGATGACACCAAAATTGGCGGTGTAGTGAACAATGAAGAAGATTACCTCAGATTACAACAGGATCTTGATCACATGGGCCAATGCGCTGAGGAGTGGCAGATGGAATTTAATTCAAATAAATGCAAGGTGCTGCATTTTGGGAAAGCAAATCTTAGCAGGATTTATACATTTAATGGTAAGGTCCTAGGGAGTGTCGCTGAACAAAGACTTTGGAGTACAGGTTCATAGCGCCTTGGAAGTAGAGTCACAGGTAGATAGGATAGTGAAGACAGCCTTTGGTATGCTTTCCTTTATTGGTCAGAGCATTGAGTATAGGAGTTGGGAGGTCATGTGGTGGATGTTCAAGATGTTGGTTAGGCCATTTTTGAATATTGCGTGTAATTCTGGTCTTCTTCCTATCGGAAGGATGTTGTGAAACTTGAAAACATTCAGATAAGATTTAAGGATGTTGCCAGGGTTGGAGGATTTGAGCTATAGGGAGAGGCTGATGAGGCTGGAGTTATTTTCCCTGGAGCATCGGAGGCTGAGGGGTGACCTTATAGAGGTTTATAAAATCATGAGGGGCATGGATAGGGTAAAATAGACAAAATCTTTTCCCTGGGTTGGGGGCATCCAGAACTTGAGGGTATAGATTTAGGGTGAGAGGGGAAAAGATATAAAAGGGACCTCGAGGCAACTTTTTCCATGCAGAGGGTGGTGCGTGTATGGAATGTGCTGCCAGAGGAAGTGGTGGAGACTGGTACAATTGTAAAATTTAAAAGGCATCTGTATGGATATACGAATAGCAAGGGTTTAGAGGGATGTGGAAAGTGAGGTCTGCAGATGCTGGAGATCAAAGTTGAAACTTTATTGCTGGAACAGCACAGCAGGTCAGGCAGCATCCAGGGAACAGGAGATTCGACGTTTCGAGCACAGGCCCTTCTTCAGGAATGAGCAGAGAGTGTTCAGCAGGAGAAGATAAAAGGTAGGGAGGAGGGACTTGGAGGAGGGGAGTTGGAAATGTGATAGGTGGAAAGAGGTCAAGGTGAGGGTGATAGGTCGGAGTAGGATGGAGGCGGAGAGGTCAAGAAGAAGACTGCAGGTCAGGAAGGCGGTGCCGGGCTGGAGGGATTCGGCTGAGACAAGGTGGGGGGAGGGGGGATGAAGAAACTGGTGAAGTCCAAGTTCATCCCCTGTGGTTGGAGGGTTCCCAGTCGGAAGATAAGACGCTCCTCCTCCGACCGTCGCGTTGTTGTGGTTTGGCGGTGGAGGAGTCCAATGACCTGGTTGTGGTTTGGCGGTGGATGTCATTGGTGGCAGGTCATTGGACTCATCCACCGCCAAACCACAACAACGCGACGGTCGGAGGAGGAGCGTCTTATCTTCCGACTGGGAACCCTCCAACCACAGGGGATGAACTTGGACTTCACCAGTTTCTTCATCCCCCCTCCCCC
The DNA here is from genome assembly GCF_037043375.1 of Chiloscyllium plagiosum. Lineage (NCBI taxonomy): Eukaryota > Metazoa > Chordata > Chondrichthyes > Orectolobiformes > Hemiscylliidae > Chiloscyllium > Chiloscyllium plagiosum. The sequence goes on from NW_028270183.1 coordinate 8,557,991, forward strand.
CACCTTGTCTCAGCCGAAACCCTCCAGCCCGGCACCGCCTTCCTGACCTGCAGTCTTCTTCTTGACCTCTCCGCCTCCATCCTACTCCGACCTATCACCCTCACCTTGACCTCTTTCCACCTATTACATTTCCAACGCCCCTCCTCCAAGTCCCTCCTCCCTACCTTTTATCTTCTCCTGCTGAACACTCTCTGCTCATTCCTGAAGAAGGGCCTGTGCCCGAAACGTCGAATCTCCTGTTCCCTGGATGCTGCCTGACCTGCTGTGCTGTTCCAGCAATAAAGTTTCAACTTTAGAGGGATGTGGGCCAAGAGCTGGCAAATGGGACTAAATCAGGTTGGGATATCTAGTCAGCATGGACAAGTTGGTCCAAAGGGTCTGTTTCCGTGCTGTACATCTCTATGACTCTGACTCTAAGTAGGCTATTCAATCAGGAATGTAATATATCTTTGAAAATGTTATCCAACTTCAGCTCACCTCCCTGCTCTTTCTATCTCACCCTGCAAATATTTCCCCTTTAAGCATTTCCCAAATTCAGCAATATCTTTCAGTTTGGAATCTGCTTCCACTACCCTTTCAGGATGTGCACTCCAGAATCTTAGTTTTCTTAAATTTCAGTTCGGATTAACCATTTATCTAAAGGGATGTTAAAATGTGGGCTAAGTGCTGGATGTAGAGAGAAAAAGAAACAGTTCTCATCATGGGTCACTGGAGTATCTTGATTTAAAACTGATTACAGGAATCACACTAATACATAAGACAGCCAGCTTTTGTTTGGGAGAGATGGTCACAGTGATAATGTCACTGAGGTAGCAATCAAGTAGCCCAGGCTAATGCTATGAGGACATGGGTTCAAATCTCACTGTGGCAGCGCATGGAATTTACTTAAATTCAATTAATAAAATCTAGAATGTAAAGCCAATCTCAGAGTCGGTGCAACATTGAGGGCCAAAGGGCCCGTTCTGCGCTGTATTGGTCTATGATCAATAACGTGACCAAAATTATCAATAGTTGCAAAAACCATCTTGTCCCTCAGGGAAGGAAATCTGCTATCCTTTACTTGCCCATCATCTATTTAGTAGGATGAGGTAGTAAGTAGAATAAAGGAGTTTGTAAGAAACTTTCCAAGCAGCATTGACTATGTTGGGAACAGGTTTACCATCTGATCGGTTTGGTCACCAACATCCAATATCTGCCATCCTTCACCTGCTCTGACCTACACAGGACAGTCACAATGTGGTTCACTCTAAACTGGCACAACATGACACTTCTCTCAAGGGCAATTCGAGATAGATAATAAATGCTGACTTTGACAGCAACATCCGATGACAGAATAAATAAAGAATTTGTCCATATGCTATTTGTGTAAAAAGAAATGTTAATTCTTTTGTCCTCCTGAAAGGGTCCACTGGAATGCCCAGCTGTTGCTACTGATGCAGCAAACGATGTTAGATCAGTTGTTACTGAGAATGCGTCCAGTTACTTACACTTCATCCATCGTGACATCCTCCTCATCCTGAGGGAGCTGTAAGTAGGGGTTGTTGGAGGCTGGCCGAAACTTGTACCCAGTCAGCACAAAGAACACCAGTGTTGACGCCTCTACTAGAAACTGGAATGTTGAAAATAAAACAAAGTCAGAAAATAAAGGACAGGACATAAAATGCCAAACGAGGTTAGAGCTCCTGCTTATGTAACCAGTAACATTTGGCTGAAATCTCTGACTGGCACAATAAATTGAAGACATTCAAGATGTCGGGTGGGAATCGAATTTGTCTTCCATGTTCAATAGCAGTAAACTAGAAAAAAAGAGCACAGCAATTGTCCACAGACTGCACTGTTTCAGAAGACTATCAAAACGAAAAACTGGGATTTTTTATTCAATTAAAAAAAAAAGGTACATGGGCAGGTGCACTCAAACATTTAATGTTCTCCAATAAAATGGCTACTGCACAGAAAATGTGTATGGTGTTCAGCATGGTTTTCTGTGGTATGAAATTGGGATTAAACACGCCAATGAGAATGCCTCATGATTAACTATCTCCAGCTGTACTAATAAAACTGAACCAGATTTCCAGTCAAATATCAAAAAAATCATTAACGCAAGGAAGAAAAATAATGACCCTCTATTACGATGCCCACTTGCAGTGGCTCAGAAAAGATATTTACACTAATGAAATGAATTAGAGAAACTTGAACTAATTTCACTTTGGGGAAATGGTGCTATTTCAGAAACTACTTACACCAGTTTGCCAACTATCCCTAGCTTTTAGTGTAGGGCATTTAGGAATCAAACCAATTGTCAAGGTGTTTCAATAAATAAACCGGTGTTTTCCCAACATTGAAGCGGAATGCAAAAGAACATTTGCCCCACAAACGCTCGTCTTTCCAACACCCCAATGCTCGCAAACAACTGCCCTATCTGACAGATTTTATTAAAATGCTTATTCCTTGCACAGAGAGGGGTTGCTCCTAATACCCGATTTAAATGCATTTCTCAGACACATATGTGCTTAATTTCTAGTGCTATAGTCCCACAAATTTTAAAGTGATATTCTGGGTTCAACGTATTTCAGATTTGCGCTTCAGTAAGGCCTTTGATAAGGTTCCACGTGGTTGCTCTTGAAAGTTAGATCGCATAGAATCCAGGATGAGCTGGCAAATTGGAGACAAAACTGGCTTGATGTTCAGAAGCAGAGGGTAATAGTGGAAGGATGCTTGTCAGACTGGAAGCCTGTGACTAGTAAAGTGCCTCAGGGATTGGTGCTGGGCCCATTACTGTTTGTTATCCATATCAAATGATTTGGATGAGAGTGTACAAGACATGATTAGTAAGTTTGCTGATGACACTAAAATAGGCAGTATCATGGATAGTGAGGAAGGTTATCAGAAATTGCAGCAGGACCTTGATCAGGTGGGGAAGTGGGCTGACAAATGGGAGTTTAATATAGATAAGTGTGAGGTCTTGTATTTTGGAAAGTCAAGTCAAGGTGGGAGTTTCATAGTGAATGGTAGAGCCTGGAGTATATTGGAACAAAGATCTTGGAGTTCAGGTTCACAGTTCTCTGAAAGTGGAGTCACAGGTAGACAGGTTTTTTGGCACACTGGCCTTCATCAGTCAGGGCACTAAGTTCTGTTGCAGTTGGACAGAATGTTAGTAAGGCCGCACTTGGGAGTATGGTGTTGAGTTTTGGTCACCTTGTTACGAGAAGTAATTTACAGGGATGTTGCCAGGACTCAATGGTTGGAGTTAAATGGAGAGGTTGGACAAGCTAGGACTTTTTTCTTTACAGTGTAGGATACTGAGGCGTGGGTGGGGGCGTCTTATAGAAGTGTATAAGATCACGAGAGGCATGGATAGGGTGAATGCACTCAGTCTTTATCCCAGGTTTGGGGAAATCGAGGACTAGAAGGCATCAGTTTCAGGTTCGAGGAGCAAGAATAAAAGGGAACCTGAGGGGGCAACTGTTGTACACAGAGGGTGATACACATTTGGAATGAGCTACCAGTGGAAGTGGTTGAATATTTAAAAGGCATTTGGACAAATACAGAGGGGAGGATTAGAAGGACATGGGCCACGTGCTGGGAAGTGGGGTGAGCATGGATGGACATTTTGGTCAGCATGGACCAACTGGGGTCAATGAGCCTGTCTCTATGCTGCAGGACTCTATATTTAAAATACAAGGTCACCCATGAAAACCTCTTCAAATCTTGCTAAGCTTTCTCCTGCCATTTCTAACAAACTCTTTAGTTCTGGGCGGCACGGTGGCTCAGTGGTTAGCACTGCTGCCTCACAGCATCAGGGTCCCAGGTTCGTTTCCAGCCTCGTGTGGAGTTTGCACATTCTCCCAGTGGCTGTGTGGGTTTCCTCCGGGTGCTCCGGTTTCCTCCCACAGTCCAAAGATGTGCACGTTAGGTGAATTGGCCAATTGCCCATAGTCCTAGGTGCATTAGACAGAGGGAAATGGGTCTGGGTGGGTTACTGTTCAGAGGGTCAGTGTGGACTGGTTGGGCCGAAGGGCCTGTTTCCGCACTGTATAGAATCTAATCTATGACACCATAGACCCGTTCCTGACTTTAGCTTTTCATACATCTCTATCAGCAATCGTGGCAACACCCCTTCAGCTAATTGGATCCCAGATTTGCTACTCTTGCTGAACCGGTTTCCTTTCTCCATCTTTTGGACACTCAATATTCAATTCTTCTCAAACCTTCTAAACATCAGTTTCATCCATTCTTTTTGGGATATTTTGCCAAGTTAAAAGGCGCTGGAGTTGCATGCTATTGTTAACCATCTTTTCTCTCTGATGCAAATTTCCAATGTATTTCCTTTGTATTAGAGACATTGTTGATTACCTTAATAAAAAGCCCCAATAAGTGACCACAGCTCTATGTACATTATTCAATAATCAGAAGTATTCAAAAAGTTCAAAAATATCTAAACCTTCTAGTAATTCCCACGTACACCATTATTTTATAACACAATACAAGCACCGCTTACATTTCAGATCTATACTGAAAACATCCATATGGCATTAACTTGTTTTTCAATAGTTGCCAAAATTCGGAACTTTTGATTTTAGCTGTTCCAATCTCCATTAGCTTAAGCCCTTCTCCATCTTCCTTCATCTGTCAGACTAAACAGGCACATCCCATCATTTTGCTGTTACAATTCGCTTATCACAAACCCACAAATCTGTGCTGATCACAACAGTTAGATAATTGGTCCTTACTTACGTTGTACATCCACTGCCACTGAAACGGGACAGTGAATTTAAGAAGAATAGCGATGATTCTGGTGAAATATATATAACAAACAATCTGCGGAAAGACAAATTAGCAATTAGTAGAGACATTTTTATCTTCATCCCAAAATTGTCAACTCCTTGCCCTGGGACTATGATTTCCCCTAGCTCGAGGCTCCTCAGGGAAGGGAAACCTACTCTGTCTGCCTTACCAAGGCCGCTTAAGAATTTTATGGATTCCAGCAAAGCCTTTGACAAATCTCATATGCCATCTCTGATGGAGAAGGTAAACGCACATGGGATTCAGGAAAACTTAGCAAGTTGGAGCCAAAATTAGCATAGTGGCAGAAAACTGTGACTGGGAGCCAGTGTCCAGTGGCATAGTATAGGGATCAGTGGAAGGTCCCTTTTTGATGATTATATATAATGATCTCGACGAAAACATTGCCGGAAGGATTGGATGAGTAATTTTGTGGAAGTTTGTCTGGATGGTTGAGTGGATGAAAAAGCTCTTGGGTTACAGGAGGATATAAATGAATCAGTCAGATCAATGGCAGATGGAATTTAACTCTTAAAAGTGAGACACGATTCACTCAAAGTAACAAGACAGGGAAGTACTCAAATGAATGGCAGGAAATTCAGAGTAACAAAGGGATCTTAGGATACTCGTCTAACGATCCTGATGGTGGCAAGACAAGTTAGTAGAGTAGTTATATATGAGTAGGTATATGGGACACTTACTGTCATCAGTCATGGCATAGATTACAAGATTATAGGGAGGTTATGTTAGAGTTATACAGAACTATGGGTAGGCCACAGCTGCAGTAGCATGTGCAGTTCTGGTCACAACAATATAGGATGAATGTGTGTAGAGGAGATTCACCAGAATGTTACCTGGCATGCAGCATTTTAGATATAAAGGGAACTGGATAAGCTCACGTTACTTTCTTCAGAGCAGAGAAGGTCAAGAGAGAACCTGACTGAGGTGTATAAGATTATGAGGAACATGTACAGGGTGGATAAGAAGGAAATGTTCAACCTAGTCAAAGGGTCACCAATGAGGAGGTATAATCTTAAAGGGAAAAAGGCAGGAAGCTTTGAGGAATGTTGTTTCACTCAGAGGGCTGTGGGAATCTGGAATGCACTGCCTGGGAGGGTGGTTGAGGTGGGAAACCTCACCACCTTTCAAAAGTACTTGGTGAACACTGGAAATGTCATAACATTCAAGGCTATGGGCCAAATATTGGGAAGTGGGACTGGTGTAGATTTAAAGGTACTTTGTCAGTGCAGACACCATGGACCAAAAGGGCCTCTTCTGCACTATATGATTCTAGATTTTTATAAAATTTAAGTTTGTAATAAACATAGCAGGTCTCTGTCCTCCAATGTTACATTCCATTTACTTCGGAAACCATAACAGAAATAGGAAAAGGTGTCGAGAACATGGGCTCTGCTCCAACACTGAACAAAATTATGGTTGATCTTCACTTTTCTGCCAGTTCCATAACCTGACATTTCCTCAGTCCAAAACCTGCCAATTTCACTCGAATACATTCTAATGAAACATACATGGGACCATGGGAAATAGGAGCTTTAGGCCACTTAATCCAATCGAGCCTACTCCACCACTGAACTGGATCATAGTTGATCGCCCACCTCATCACCTAACCTGCACTATCGCCACAATCCCATGATAGCTTTAAAATCCAGGAATCCATAAATCTCGGACTTGAACAACCCAAGAAAGTACAGATTTCGAAGATTCAAAGAATGGAGAATTTTTTCAACTGTCTCAAAATGGTAAACTCCCCATCCTGAAACTGCAAGATTCCTAGTTTCAGGCTCCCTCGTGATGGAACAGAGGCTCTTGGTACCTACCCTGTCAAGCCCTCTTTAGAATTTTATACACTTCACTCGGAACAGCATCCACAAAACAGGAAAAGTCTTGTTCCTAAAGGTTTGGAGGGAAATAGGCCAGGAACAGACAGCTGGGACTAGTTTAGCTTGGAATTATGTTCGGCATAGACGAGTTGGACTGCAGGGTTAATTTCAGTGCTGAATGACTAACTCTATAACCTCTCACTGGTAAGGTAGATCACTCCATCCCTGATGTGGTTAGCCTCACCATTTGTAGCAATCTCAAAATGCACCACAAAACCTGTTTTCCAAAAGGCTGGATTGACGTTTGTGGCAATTCTTGGCCTAACCCTTCACTAACTTTTTATAAAACCAAAGTCTGCCCGTGAGGGATTTGAACACTACTGTCACGCACAGCAATGTTTAGGCAGCTTCCTCACTGATCCAAGCGGGATCCGGGGGGAGAAAAACAAAAGCCACGTGTTAAACAAACATTTACACCTCACACAGTAACAGTGCGCATATACCCACCATGACATAAAAATGCCTGAAGAGTTTCAATTTGGCCAGATTCATTGCAGCTGCAGATAAAAATCAGGAAGAAAGTAGAATTAGTGATGAAAATCAGGAATGAATTTCCAGTTTGATCATTTTCTCATTTGCGCGAAATTCCATATTCTCTCCCTTTCACCAGTTTCTCCCTGCAAGGACAAAGGAACTGCAGTCGGAGTCGTTGTCATGAGTAGTACACAGTGTATATTATGGGTAGTAGCCCAATATTCAAACATTCGGCATCACAAACCACCCCAAAACCAACAAGCTCACACTTTGAATAAGTGATTTTGATTTATTACTACTATCACATATATAGAAGTACAACGGGAAGTGTTGTACTATGTGCTCTACATGCACATCATTAAAGTGCATCAGGGTGACAGAACAGACTGCATGGTAGTGTGACACAGACCGACACACAGACCGACACACAGACCGACACACAGACCGACACACAGACCGACACACAGACCGACACACAGACCGACACACAGACCGACACACAGACCGACACACAGACCGACACACAGACCGACACACAGACCGACACACAGACCGACACACAGACCGACACACAGACCGACACACAGACCGACACACAGACCGACACACAGACCGACACACAGACCGACACACAGACCGACACACAGACCGACACACAGACCGACACACAGACCGACACACAGACCGACACACAGACCGACACACAGACCGACACACAGACCGACACACAGACCGACACACAGACCGACAGCCAACATAATCAAAGATCTGTCTGTGTGCTTTTCCAAGGCAGCAGGTAGTATACTTGGAGTCAATGGATGGCAGGCTGGTTCGGGAGATGGACTGGGCTGTACTCACAACTCTGTAGTTTCTCACTGTCCTGTGAAGAGAAATTGCCACACCATGCTGTGATGCATCAAGATGGTTTCTACAGTGCATCCATGAAAATTCGAGAGCCTTATGAACATGCCAAATTTCATTAGCCTCCTGAGGAAGGAGAGATGTTGCTATCATCTCTTGACTGTTGCACTGATGTGGGTGGACCCGGACAGATTGTTGGTGATTGTCACTCCCAGGAATGTGATGCTCTCGATCATTTCCACCTCAGCACCATCGATACAGTCAAGGGCGTGCCCTCCACTCTGCTTCCTGAAGTCAATGACCAGGTCCTTCATTTTCCTGATGTTGAAGACAACGTTGTCTTTACACCAGTTATGCATTTGATCTCCTTATATGCCGTCTTGCCATTATTGTAGATCGAATCTCAAACAATGGTGTTGTCAGCAAACTTTTAACTGGAGGTGGTGCAGAATTTGGCCAGACAGCAGAGAGTGTAGAAGATGTTTTAGTAGGGGGTTGAGTACGCAGCCCTCCGGGGTACTAATGTCGAGGATCATAATGGAGAAGGTGCTGTTGCCTATCCTTACTGGCTGCAGTCTGGTCAGGAAGTCAAGATCCAGTTGCGCGGGGGGAAAAGAAGAGTCTCAGCTTCTGGAGTTTAGAGATGAGTTTGTTTGGAACATGCTAAGAAATCTCAATCAAGAGCAAGAACACAGGCTGCTTTTTTCCCTGCCCTCTAGCTAGGGTTAGAAATAATTGGACCAAAAATGTCACTATCATGAAGGAGATTGAGAGTAGAAGTAGATAGCAAGAGGTATTTACCCTTGGATGGAGAGTCTAGTACTTGGGGGTCAGCGCCTTTGGACAAAGCGTCAGCCGCTTAAGACCGGTGACATTTTTCTCTTTGGAGAATTATGATCTTAGGTCTGAGTCCAGAGAGATGTGGATGTTCAGCTGTTGCATACATTCATGTCAAACAAACCAGAGACATGGGGATGCAGCAATTGACCAAAATTGATGTAGAAGATCAGCCAGGATTGTAATGAACACCACACACAGCAGGCACAAGGGGCACAATGGCCTACTCCTACAGACAAACTGAAAGTTGCTAACAATACTGCAGCATCTGACAGTTCATGGAGTATACTCCGATTGAGCTTTAAAAACAAATTGAACTGATCAATAATAACTTACTGTCGCCTTCCACGTAGCTGTTAGGCTATCAAACTTACCCTTACCATCTGTGCTTGAAGCCTCCTGCAAGTGCCTAATTGACCTGAAAAATACAAAAGATCGAAATCAAATTGAATTAATGATGTTCCCTCCTATCATTTTAAAATAAGTCAACAATCTGAATCAGTCAAAAACAAAAAAAAATTGTGGATGCTGGAGATGTGAAACAAAAACAAAAATTGTTGGAGAAACTCAGTAGGTCTGGCAGCAACTGTGGAGAGAAAGCACAATCAACATTTAAGGTCCAGTGACCTTTCTTCAGAACTGAAGTAAACAACAGTACACTGTGCGCATGCATCAGATCCACACAACTTAACTTATGGGCCCATCACAAAGTACACTGAGCAACTCCTTGAACACTTCCCAGATGCCCGGTCTGAATTGGAGAGCAGACAGAGAAAATAACAAAATGAAGTTTCTGAAGAAACCAATGAAAATGTATCAGAGAACTGCAGTGTTGCATTATCCATGTTCTACCACCAAGTGGAGCAAGGGGACAAGATAACATTCAACCCTGACTACCCTTCTCATACCACAGAAGAAACAGTTGATTCAGACCAGCCAGCACCAAGACATCCATGTCACTGTTTAACTTCCACCAGAGCCTGCTCCTGGTCATCAGAATGTACTTTGGTTTCGACTTAGAATCTAAGGGGAAACCTATTCACTCTTCACCAAGTCATATTCTCACAACTCTCTGTAAAGAAGTTTCCCTGACCTTCTTTATGAATTTACCTTGCAGCTGCTAGTTTTGCACTCTCCCCACAAACGAATACAGCTTCTCCAACATCTACCAACAAACAAACTTTTCTCAATCTTGAGGACATCCAGGAGGTTGCACCTCGGTCTCTTGCAAGAGACAAACCTTCACTGATATTTAATTGCACCTAATTTTGGTTAAGTTCAAAGCTTATAAACTTGAAGCTCTGAGTCCACAAGTGTAGTGTAAGCATGATGGGAAAATCAAAGTCAACTTCAGCTGCACGAATGATCTGTTTTGTAATGTTTCATCCAGACCAGGACTTCACCCAGTCTGGGCGATAACATTTCCTGAAGTGCTTTTATATTACAAATAATGAGTGGGAATTTTAATTGGCAGGTGCGTCTCGTGGCTAGAAAAGAGAAGGCTAAGGAATTCTTGTCAAAGTTTAAGATATTCGCAGTAATTAAAACAAGGTCAGCAAGGTGAATGTCACAGAATAGGAGTTCTCTGATTGGAGCTGTTAAATCTGGCCCAATCAGGGAGCCCAGGTTGACAGATAGCAAACAGGACGCCTGACACTCCTGTTTTGAGAGCTACCTCTGACTGAGCTGGATCAGTGTCAAGGACTGTAAAGAAAGGGTGACTCAGTAACAGGATACCAGCCTCTAGAGTTATTGCAATATTAAAAAGGATCTGATAGGAAAGATTGAGAGAAATTATTTTTGCTGGTTGGGGAGTCTAGCAGTAAAATGACATAACCGATAAGGTGAAGGCAGATCTTTCAGAACTGAAAGTAGGAAACACTTCAACATGCAAAGAGCAAAGGATGGCAATACATGAAAATAGAAACATAAGGGAGAAGACATTTTTCGTACATGCATTTCATAGCTTTGCAAAGAATACTTACCAAACAACAGGAAACAGAATCGCTCCACAGCAAATAAGATCCACTAGGAACAGAATCTCCTTCCACAAAGCGTACTCACTCGTCCCCTCTTCAGTCGATTCAATGATGATAAAGGCTGTATTTGCTAACACCTTAAGAGACAACAGAAAAAGGAATTTAACTTTTCTGCCCCCAACAGTATTTTTAATTTAACAAAAAAAGAGAATTGATAGTTGCACAGCACTTTGTCTGAAATAGGCTTTACACAGTCAGTCGGCTTTCCTGTTACCTCATCCTATTACTGTAGAAACGCAGTCAAAGCACTGCTGAATTGAGCTACCCCCGCTATCTGCTGGCCCAGTTACTCAGGAATTAAATCCTTCCCAGATAATTGCAATTTTTCTTCAATTGCCCAACTTCCTTTGCCATCATCAGCAAATATGGTGCTCTGCCATATGTAGTCTGCAAAGCCAGGATTCTAACATATTATACTGTCCAAGAAAAATTCCATTTCCTGCAGGCCTTATGTAATGTTTAAAATCTCTAAAATAAAACAAACAATTTGTGGATGCTGGTGATGTACAACAACGAAAAACAGAAATTGCTGGAGAAACTCTGTAGGTCTGGTAGCATCTGCAGACAAATTGAGTTAATGCTTGAGTTCAACGATCCTTCTGCCTGATGTGCCAAGTTTCTCCAGCAATTTGTTCGCTTCTTTTTTGTTAATCAAATGCTTTCAACCCACTTTTACATTTACCTCAAGTCTGGTCTGCCATTGACGAGGCAGTGTGGAAACCAATGTGAAAATGTTTGATTTTGGCAATATATTGCTGTCACGTATGGTTACTATGGAGGCAAGCTAGACAATCATTCTGAACCAGAGGACACCTGTCACAATATTGTTCAGGACACAAAAATACATCCAATTTCTTTGGTGCGGTCATATCATAGGGTTCTCAAAGTTCACCTGAAAGGTTAAGCAACTCTGGGTTCAACACCACTCCCTGGAGATAGTCAGGACTGGTAGTCAGATTCACACAGCATGGAAACAACCCTTTAGTTCAACCACTTCATGCCGAGCAGAATCCCAAACTAAACTAGTCCCACCTGCCCGTGCTTGGCCCATATCCTCCCCGAACACTTATTCATGTACTTACTTAAATGTCTTTGAAATGTTGGAACTGTAGCCCCATATCCACCAGTTGCTCTGGAAGTTCATTCTACACACCACCCACTAAAAAACTTGTCCCTCATGTCTTTTTAAAATCTTCCTCCTCATCTTAAAAATCTGCCCCCTAGTCTTGAAATCCCCCATCCGAGGGAAAGACACCTGCCAACCTATACTCATTATTTTATAAACCTCTAATGTCACCCCTCAACCTCTGATACTCCAGTGAAAAACATCCCAGCCGATTCAACCTCTCCTTTAACTCAGACCCTCCATTCTGGTAACATCCTGAAAAACCTTTGCTGAATCCTTTCCAGCTCAATAATATCCTTCCTCTAACGCAGTGACCAGACTAGAGGCAGTACTCCAGAAGAGGCCTCAAAAAGAGTACACTTTCTGAAACATGTCAAAAACTTCTCAAAACTGGCAAACATGTTATTTGAGGAAAATTGCTAACCACTCTGAAAGTAGAGCAACCCTCATCCTGCCTGTCTATTTTAATACATTCCTCTCAACTCTGGGAGACATTTTCAATTATCTAACATTCCACCATGAATATTAGCCATGCTTGTTATGAGTCTAACTTTAGATTTGAACTGTATAAGGAGGGGAGAGTATCTGGTTATGAAGGACTGCCCACAAATTGGTCATGTCCACAATCTTGTCTTCCCACGCACCACTGCCTCCAAAGTACAAACTGTCCAACTGATGAGCACTAGCAGACAATATTGTTGCTGCATAGTCAACAGGCCAGCGTGTCATATACTGCACAGCGTCAAAATTATAACTTTACAGTACAGAAGGAGGCCAATCAACCCATAGTGTCTGTACCAGCTCCCAAAAGAGCCACCCAGCTAGTTGCACTCTCCATCCCTATCTCTGTGGCCCTCTAACTTCATCCCTTTCAAATATATATCCAGCTCTCTTTTAAGCCCTCTTATGGAATCCATTTTCACCACCTCCCAGGCTGCTCATTCCAAATCCTAACAACTGAGTAAAGAAGTTTCTCTTCATCCCACTCCTAGTTCTCTCACTGAATCTTGAAATGGTGACCCCTATTTACTGACACACCAACCAATGGGGATAGAATATGCTGCCCTACCCTGTCAAAATTGTTCATAATTTTGAGCACATCAGTAAGGTCACCACTTAGTCTTCTCTGCTCCAAGGAGAACAAGCCCAATCTCTCTATAGTCTTGTATTATATCTAAAATCCCTCACTCCTGGTATCATTCTAGTAAATCTCCTTTGAATTCTCCAGGACTTTAATATCCTTTCCTTAAATAAGTGCCCAGAACTGAACACAATGCACCAAATGTAGTCTGACCAATGATCTGTAGAGGTGTAGCATTACTTCCTTGCTTTTGTATTCTATGCCTCTATTTTTAAACCCAAGGATCCAACAAGTCTTCTTAACTGTTTCAACTTGCCTGGCCATCTTCAGAAAATCATATGTGAAACCCAAGGTCCCTTTGCTCTGTACTCCCCTCAAAGTTGTACCATTGAGTCTGTTTTGGCTCTCCATGTTTCTTCTACCAAGATGCATTGCCTCACATTTCACGGCTTGGAATTTCATTTGCCAGGTGTCTGCTTGTTTGGCCAACTTGTCGATGCCCCTCTGAATTTGCTCAGCATCACCCTCAGTATCATCTGCAAATTTAGAAATCTTGCCCTCAACTCCTATCTCCAAATCACTTGTATACATGAGAAAAGGCAAGGGTTCCAACAACAGTCCCAGGGGAACACCATTTTCAAGTAGTCTCCAGTTTGAGAATTTCCCATCTATACCTACCCTGTGTTTCCTAACCCACGCTGCCTAGGACCAATCCTAAACATTTCCAATTTGCTCACCAACCTGGTACATGGTACTGTATCAAATGCTTTCTGCAAGTCCAAATATACAACATCCACAGCACTACTCTCACCTACTCCGAGTCATCTTGTCAAAGAACTGAAAAGTCCAAATAATTATATTTTAACACTGTTGGCTGCTCCTTGATTTCCATAGTCCTAGGCCTCTGCTGTGGGTCTTCATGTTTTACATAAACATATTAAATTGATTAATTAAAGTATTTTACAACTATACTTGGAACAAGAGAGGGATCAAGGGGCTTTGCAACATTTTTAGTCCTGGACACCAGTGGATTGTTCTCCTGAAATGGCTTTAGTGATACGTAACTTGCGTAATTTGTTCAAACCACTATCAAGTTTAATAGTTGACATTAAAAAGGTGAAGTGCACCTTGAGATAATGGGACACAGTGTTACAGAGCAGCAATGCCTCAGCTCAATTCCATGTAATGAATTACTAGATTCAGGAAGAGTAATGGTTTAAAGACGCTGAGGAAATTTTTCTGACTTCTTGGCAGGTTAAGAGATGAGAAGCAGAAGTACTGTGCGGTGGGGAAAAATAAGGCACCCTAAACTCTTGCAGCTGCTGTCTAACCCATGAGCCCCTCTGAAAAAAGATGACTGGACAAGATTGGTATCATCTTGGATGACTTCACCCTCCTCCGCACAGGGAGATGTCCTACTGATACTTTGTTGGAACTTAAGCAAAAGGCCAAATTGACAACTTCCAAGATAGCCCAGTGACTGTGGAATCAGGAGAATGGAAATAAGGGGAAGAAAAGAAGTGTTGGAACAGAAAAGTCACAATGGAACTGGAAGCCAGTTTCTTTGTGAACTGTAAAAACTAAAGCATCAAAATATTTGCTGACATAATTACTTTTAAAATCATCTACTTAGTACTGCAAAACTCCCTGCAGTTCTCAAATCCTTACACATTAAACAGATGAATTCCAGTCCAGAGTATTTGAAATCTTCTTTACCTGAAGAGGAATCACGATCATAAAGATTTTTTTGTCTTTATCTGACAGGATATATTTTATAAAAGCCCATCCTGTGCCGATCAAAGCCAAAGTAATAAACAGCAAGGCACCTTTCAATCTGCAGAATAAGGTGGGACATGAAGTTCAAATTGTTACCATCACTTGAAAAGAAGCATCCTTGCCAAAAATATTTTGCACATGGCTTTTAAACTTGATTCAAAGAAAATATTTCCATTTGTACATTACATCTTCCACAATCTCGTGAGCTCTCAAGCCACTCTCTACCCTGTTGCAATGTTAAGGAACACTGCAGAATTTCTGCACACAAGTGAGCTCGCACAGCAACGATCAGGTAATGCATTTCGGTCATATACTTTAGATGGTAAATACTGGTAAAGGCAACAATTCCTCTGCCCTTCACCAAACAGTGCCTTGGGATTTTTGAAGTCTACCCACCTGTGCGGACAGGGCTTTGGTTTAATATCTCTTTAAAAAGACTGCACTTCCAACAGTGTGGCACTCCCTTAGGACCTACACTTGTGACTTGCTGACTCAGAGGAGAATGCAACTCAAAGAGCCACAACAAACACCAAGACTATGGTAGGAACAGAGACCAAAAGGAGTTAGTGTTCAATGGTCAGCTGAAGCTTGGAGTGGGAGCCCAGAAGTCCTCTGCAGTTCAAACCACACCCTCTCCTTTAAACATCCAAGTACTTACAGATGAGTAATGTAGTACATGACAGCCCAACCTTCAATCGCTGATCCTTTAACAGCAATGAAATAGTAGTTTATCTGGAAAAGAATAAATGAATAAGAATTGGAAATAGAACTGGAACATTAGACAAACATTAATTCAAACAGTTACAGCCAGTGTACATCATGGCATAATGATAATGTCACTGGATCAGTAACTCAGTCCAAGGAAGTTGCTCTGGGGACAAAGACAGAATTTGCTGAGAAACCTATGTCTGGCAGCATCTAGAGTCAATGAGCTGTACAGCATGTAAACAGACCCCTCAGTCCAAATAGTCCACGCCGACCAGATATCCTAATCTAATCTAGTCCCAAATGCCATCATTTCACCCATATCCCTCTAAACCCTTCCTATTCATATACCCATCCAGATGCCTTCTAAATGTGGTAATTGTGCCAGCCTCCACCACTTCCTCTGACAGCTCATTCCATACACACACCACCCTCTGCGTGGAAAAGTTGCCCCTTAGGTTTCTTTTAAATCTTCCCCCTCTTACCTTAAACCTATGCCTCCTAGATTTGGGCTCCCCCATCGTAGGGAAGAGACTTTGTCTATTCATCCTATCTGTGTCCATCACAATTTTATAAATCTCTAAGGTCACCCCTCAGCCTCTGACACTCTAGGGAAATATCAGCAGCCTATTCAGCCTCTCCCTGTAGATCAAACCCTCCAAGCTCAGTAACATCCTTGTACATCTTTCTGCACCCTTTCAAGTTTCACAACATCTTCCCCGCAGCAAGGAGATGAGAACTGAATGCTGTTTTCCAAAAGTTGCCTAATCAGTGGCCTGTGCAGCTGCATCATGACCTCCCAACTCCATTCTCAATGGCCATCTGTGGAGAGAAAGCCCGAAACATGAATTCTGTTTTGTCTCTCCACAGATGCTGCTGCGTTTCTCCAGCAATTTCTCATTTTTTTTGGATTTCCAGTGTCCACAGTTCTTTGTTTTATTGGCCTGAAGACATGGTTCAAATCCCACCAAAGCAGCCAGAAGTTAAATTCGGTTAATAAATCCAGAATGTAAGAAGCTAGTTTCAGTAACAGTGACCCTGAAATTATGTCAAAATAAAAGACATCTGGTTCACTAATACCTTTTAGGGAGGAAATCTGCCAAGGTTTCCTGGTCTGACCTACTGCCCTCATAGCTGAGCAGGTTACTCATTTAAAGGGTAATCAGCAATGGACAATAAATACTGGGTTTTCCAACCATGAAAGAATTTTTGAAAAGGCTGGATACTGCCCAGAGTAGTCTAGTGCATTATTTTGGAACACAGTTATTTTTATTCTGCTCTTATTGCATCCCTTTTTTTAAAAAAAAGGTGGGACTGGGAGCAGTAGGAAACTTTAAAGACCAGCTTTGTCTTTAAAGTGGGAACTGAAAGCAAGTTGCTGATTTTGAAGATTTGCCACTAGTTGCAGTGGTTGAATAATACTTACAGCGTGGAACAGTATGGAGATGGATTTGGTGAATGCCAATGCAGCCATCAACCAATGGATTTTAAACACACTGCTCCTGGGAGAAACAAGTACGATTAGGGTGTGGTAGGAACTGATAACAAAATCAAATAAACACGGAAATGGAGGTCAGATAGCATTGGCACAAAGAAACACTTTCTTATTGTCTAGCAGAGCGGAATACCGCCCTCATTTCCTTACACCAGCCTGTTTAGTGTCTGCTACAATCTTCAGAAAACTTACTTTTGATAAGTGTGTGCAGTTTCAGTTTTCCTTTCTTATTTGGAGTGCAGTAATAAATAAAATCCATTCCCATCCTCATTAATCTGCATCTCATTACACTGAAACACTGAGGATTGATCTTGATGAGTGAACTTTCTTCATTGGGGCAGCACAGTGGCTAGCACTGCTGCCTCAGTGCCAGGTACCCAGGTTCAACTGCAGTCTTGGGTGACTGTGCAGGGTTTGCACATTCTTCCAGTATCTGCATGGGTTTTTCTCAGGGTGCTTCGGTTTCCTTGCACAGCCCAAAGAGGTCCAGGTTAGGTAGTTTGCCCATGCCAAATTGCCCCATTATAAACAAGAACATGCAAGCTAGGTGGATGAGCCAATGCTAAATATAAGGTGATGGGAATAAGCTGAATCTGGACAGGATGCCCTTCAGAGGGACAATTCATTGGGCCAAGTGGCCTCTTTCTGCAATCAGGTGAAAGTGAGGACTGCAGATGCTGGAGACCAGAGTTGAAAAATGTGGTGCTGGAAAAACACAGCAGGCCAGGCAGCATCCGAGGAGCAGGAAAATCAATGTTTCTGAAGAAGGGCTTATGCCCGAAACGTCGATTCTCCTGCTCCTCTGATGCTACCTGGCCTGCTGCGTTTTTCCAGCACCACATTTTTCAACTCTTTCTGCAATCATACAAATCTGGGGACGACATGGTGGCTCAGTGGTTAGCATTGCTGCCTCAGAACACCAGGGACCCGGATTCAATTCCGGCCTCGGGCAACCGTCTGTGTGGAGTTTTACGTTCTCCCTGTGTCTGTACGGGTTTTCTCCAGGGTTCTGGTTCCTTCCCATCGTCCAAAGATAGGCAGGTGAGGTGGATTGGCCATGCTAAATTGCCCTCTCGTGCTCAGGGATATGCTGGCTAGGTGGATTAGCCACGGGAAATGTATGTATGGTTACAGGGAGAGAGTTCTTTTTTTTGGGGGGGGGGGGGGGGGGGGGTGTGAGATGCTTTGTGGAGGAATGGTATAGAATCTATGGGCTGAATGGCCTGCTTTCACACTATAGGGATTCTTGGATTCTAACAGCAGACCACACCTAACAGCTCAACGCCACCCGTTCCAAACTATTCACACCACCCCTTCCTTTCAGTTTTGGTTAGTGCAGTGACAACAGGATAAACGGAAAATATTTCAAATGTAATTGGTAAAGACAGAAAGAAGCTAGAATGCGATTATTAAAACATGCAAATTAATTATTCTAAAATATACAAAGTGTTTGAGAGGACTAAAACAGCAGACACTGGCTAGATTAAGGGTAACTCAAATTTCCCTAATCCTACGTTTTTGTTGGTTCACAGCTTAGGCAGCTTAAAGGTCAAATCTTTGAAAGGAATAAAACTAAAATTGTTTGTCACCATAAGATAGATTACCCAGCTCACCCTCATCAACATAGAACAGTTGTTAAACAGCTCACTGGTACTCTACAAAGTATCGAGTCACTCACATACTTCATAATGAAAAAATAGCTTGAAGAGTGGACAGTGAAGGAGCATTACCTGTGTTTTAGGAGCAGGGAAACCCAGAATAAGGCTGCCACAAAGAAAAAACCAGACATCACTAGATACAGCAGAGGCAGGGGGAACTCGCCAGCCGAAAGGTAGGTCCTCGGATTTCTCGCCGTTATGTCAATCTGTGAAGGAAAGTCTGAAGTGCTAAAGTACAGACTGTAGACGTTAAGAAAAAAAAAAGGAATGACAATAGCAAATAATAAGAACTATCTGAGCTCCACTTATGTGCTGCCCAGTGTGTACCCAATATAGTAGGTTTGAGCTTTTCAGGAAGTTACTTTGATTAGCATGCCAACTGGACTTTGACACACTATCCTCACAACAGTACTTCATCTCATCTCAACTCACTAGTTTTTCAGCCCCAATACCTCCGATGTATTTCTGTTACAACTACAAATAACAAGTTATGTTCAAACAAGATTATATAGGTCATTCAGAGTTAGAGTGTAGTTTCATTACAGATCACCCAGGGAGTCAGAGTTGTTGTATTTGACATGTATTATGTAGCCTGGGGTATGGAGAGATCTAAAAATGTTCCTTTATCTCACCCCCCACCCCCGCCCCCAGAACGTGGATAACCAGGAATCTCTCTGGTCTTACCACCTGCTGTTGGTGAGTTGGAGGAATTTGCAGATTGATACTCAACATGTTCGGCACGTTATATGTGGCCCATCCTTGGCTGGGCTGGGACTTGAGCTCCAAAAGGTTCAAGCTCAAGGGCACTACCCACTTATCCACACAACCTTGCGTAGCTGGCACCAATAATTAAGAGTCAACCTTCGGAAAACTAAGATTACCCGATGTTGGCACCCGTCGCAGTGAGAAGCCAATTAAGCGTGTTTTATTTAACATGCACATTCCAATTTGCATGAACTGCAAAGACACTAACTAGGAATTGAGCAAAAGGTTTTATGGAACACAGGAAGCGATGGTGGGATCATAGGTACAGATGGCAGCTGTTCAATCCCCCTTGAGCTTGCTCCTGCATTCAACCTGACCAGAACTGATCCGTATTTTAATTCTATCTACCTTCATTAGTTTGTTGGAAAGCTAGAAACTTAAAGGCAATTGAGGAGAAATCAATCTCCTGTTTCCCCCTCCCAGTGTCCTTCAACAAACATACTTACTGTCATGTCAAATGCAACAGCATGTTTTTTCTCTGAAGGGATCTTATGACAGTTGTGGAAGCTGAGTGTATAAAGACCTTCCTCTGCTGGGCTTAGAACCTTCACAAAGAACTGTGTGGAAGAATTACAAAATGGTACTAAGATCGATACATATCACAGGAAGCAATTAGATTTTGTGAAGAAAAGATTCTTACATTGAAGGTGTAGCTTGCATTTGTGTAGAGCAATTCAAAAACTTCCTCGTTCTTTTCAGCTTTGCTCTGCAGAAGAAACAAATTTGATATAAGATACTGCAAAACACTTAGCCAAGCAGAGAAACTGACAGAACCACCATCATAACTTTGTTACTGAAGCACATAATCAGGGAGCAAATGGGTGCCTGCACTATGGACAACTGCCACACACCCAACTTGAACCTAGCCAAGCCCTTCGAACAGAAAGGTCACCCACTTCACCAGCTTTAGAGACTAACATTCAATATGCATCAACAAGAAAACTGATGATCTACTGTTTACCTCAGCGCTGCCTTTGGGATCTTGCCTTATGCCTTATGAAGCAATTGCATTTCAAGACATACAGTATTTTATTGAACTATAGTAAACTTCATAGATTTCAAAAAAGTCTGACGTTAAGAAAGAGGGGAGTTTGTTTCTACAGCTCAGGATCCCCCAGGTTCATTAATTAAAAGGAGTTATGCATTACGCCTACACCACACCAATAAAGCTCAACCTGGTATTAATAAAAAAAAACTGCACTGACAATTTCAATCTGTACTCCCTATTAGAATGCTAATTAGGCTCCACTGCTGCTCCCTTCAAAGCTTTCTTGTTCTGCTCTGGCTCCAGCTCTCCACATCCTGAGAGAGGATGAGATTGTAAAGGAGAGAGCAAGGGAGCACTTTCACAAACCAGATGAATGCATACATACTCAACTCAATTATTGTCACTTTGTGGGTCAAAAGGCCTCCTCCAGTGCCGTACATTTTTATAACTAGAGGACCTAGTAACAGCTATGCCTGTGCAAATGAATCTGATCCGCTCACTTCCTTCAGCTTGGAGCTACTCATCCACAGAGACAATTCCCAGCTCCGCTGCCAGACTAGGAGACGTACCAACCAAAAACATTTCCAAGTCTGGAGGCAGTAAAACGAGACTAGTGATTCCACACAGTGTCTCTGTGACTCCCCTCTCCTGCTTTTCTCTGACACATCAGAACAACCCTGCTCCCCCATCCTCACCCACCACCATATTTTCCTCAAATGGTAACTTTAAATATCTGGTCAGTGCCACCATTCCCAGGCAGCCCCTTCCAATTACAGCACCCATCTATAATCTGCAGACAACCATCAAATTTGACCAAGGACCTCATGGAAACATTGATTTGACTTACTCAGTCACAAAATCCAGAACCCCAAGAACTTTTTTATACATTACAACAGGACAGAGCAGTAGATTCTCAGACACAATGAACAGTTGGTTAAGAAAAGCTATCTCCCTAATCTGGCAGGTGTCAGTGTCACTAGTTGGGAGTCCAGCTGCATTCTCTGGTTAGATAGAAGGTAACCATGCCAATGCTGATACTCAGAGCAACCATTTTCTCTGAAGTGGAATTTGAACCTAAACATTTGATGGAATTATAACACTACAGAGACCAACCTCTTTAATCGGCTGCACTTTTCCTTTTGACGCTTCTTTGGTCTTGCTTTGATCGGTTTCTCTTTTCCGTCTTGTCTTTGAACCTAGTGAAACACAATTTCAGCATGATGCCATACCTCAAACATGAGCAAGTTGACAAGGAGAATAGCTAGGCCAGGCCTAACCAGCAACTTTAAAACTGGACGCTAGCAAGTGATAGAAAAGATAACCAGCAAACTCCTCCAGCTTCTTCGGTCGCCAAGTACACAGAGACAGCATGGAAACAGACCTTGGCTCCAACTTGCCCATGCCAAACAAATATCCTACATTAATCTCGCCCCATTTACCAGCATTTGATGAGAACTCGTTGACTGAGGTAAGAAACAGGAAAATAAAGGTCCCCTTGTTGGGAGTTTTCTATAGGCCTCTGAACAGTTCCAGAAATGGAGAGGAGAGGATTCTGGTTAAGAATAAAAGAAACAGGGTAGCTGTTACAGAAGACCAACTTTCCAAATATGGACTGGAAATGCTACCGTTAAAGTACTTTAGATGGGTCAGTTTTTGTCCAAGGTGTGCAGGAGGGTTTCCTGACTCAGTATGTAGACAAGCCAAAAATAGGTGTAGCCACATTACCCAGTACCAAATCCAACGAACCAGGCCAGGTGTTAGATTTGGTTGTAGGTGAGCACTTTGGTGATAGTCACTACAATTCAGTTATGTTTACTTTAGTGATGGAAAGGGATAGGTACATAACGCAGGGAAAGATAATTATGTTCAAATTAGGCAAGATTTGGGATGCATAAGATGGGGAAGGAAACCCAGGGGATGGGCACAAAAGAAATGCGGAGCTTGTTCAAGGAACAGCTACTGCGTGTCCTTGATAAGTCAGACAGAGAGGAAGAGGCCGAGCGAGTGAGCTGTGGTTTACTAAAGAAGTTGAATCTCTTGTCAGGAGGAAGGAGGCGGCTTATGTAAAGAGGCGTGAAGGCTCAGCTAGGCCACTTGAAAGATACAGGTTAGCCAGGAAAAGGAGAGAGTGCTAAGAGGAGCCAGACGGGGACATGAGAAATCTTTGGCAGGTAAGATCATGGAAAATCCTAAAGCTTTGAATAGGTATGTCAGGAATAAAAGAATGACTAGATTAAGATTAGGGCCAGTCAAGGACAGCAGTGGGAAGTTGTGCTTGGAGTCCTTAGAGATAGGAGAGGCGGTAAATGAATATTTTTTGCCGTATTCACACAGGAAAAAGACAATGATGCCGAGGAGAATACTGAGATACAGGCTACTAGATTAGACAGAATTGAGGCTCATAAGGAGGTGGTGTTAGCAATTCTGGAGAGTATGAAACTAGATCAGTCCCCTAGGATTTATCAAAAGATTTTTTGGGAAGCTGGGGAGGAGATTGCAGAGTCTTTGGCTTTGATCTTTATGTTGTGGTTGACTACAGGAATGGTACCAGATGACTGCAGAATAGCAAATGTTGTCCCTTGTTTAAGAAGGGGAGTAGAGACAACCCTGGTAATTATAGACCAGTGAACCTTACTTCGGTTGTGGGTAAAATGTTGGAAAGGATTATGAGAGAGGGGATTTATCATCATCTAGAAAGGAATAAGTTGACTAGGGATAGTCAACATGCTTTTGTGAAGGGTAGATCTTGCCTCAAGTTCTTTTAGATGGTGACCAAACAGGTGGATGAGGATAAAGTGGTTGATGTGGTGTATATGGATTTCAGTAAGGCGTTTGACAAGGTTCTCCATAGTAGGATATTGCAAAAAATACAGAGTCATGGGATTGAGGATAATTTCGCAGTTAAGATCATAAATTGGCTAGCTGAAAGAATACAGAGGGTAGTAGTTGATAGGAAATGTTCACCCTGGAGTTCAGTTACTCATTGTGTACTGCAAGGACCTGTTTTGGGGCCACTGCTATTTGTCATGTTTATAAATGACCTAGAGGAGGACTTAGATAGGTTAGTACGTTGCAGATGACAAAATTGGTGCAGTGGTGGACAATGCGGAAGGACGTTACAGGTTACAGAGAAACATAGATAAGCTGCACAGCTGGGCTGAGAGGTGGCAAATGGAGTTTAATGCCAAAAAGGGAGGTGTTTCTCTTTGGAAGTAGTAACAGGAATAAAGAATCCTAGGCTAATGATAGGATTCTTGGTAGTGTGGATGAGCAGAGAGATCTGTGTCCATGTGCATAGATGCCTGAAAGGTGCCAATCTGGTTGATAAGATTGTTAAGAAAGCGTACAGTGTGTTAGCTTTTATTGGTAGAGGGATTAAGTTTCAGGGCCATGAGGTCATGTTGCAGTTGTACAAAACTCTGGTACGGCCGCACTTGGAGTATCGCATACAGTTCTGGTCGCCTCATTATAGGAAGGATGCGGAAACATTGGTAAGGGTGCAGAGGATATTTACCAGGATGTTGCCTGGTATGGAGGGAAGATCTTGAGGAAAGGCTGAGGAACTGGAGGTGACTTAATTGAGACACAGAAAGTGATCAGAGGATTAGATCAGGTGGACAGTAAGTGCCTTTTTCCTTGGATGGTGATGGCTATCACGAGGGGACATAGCTTTAAATGGAGGGCTGATAGAGAAAGGACAGATGGCAGAGGTAGGTTCTTCAGAGAGTAGTAAGGGCAGGGAATCTCCGGTCTGTAACAACTTTGGGAATTGACATTTCAAGCATAAGCTCTTCATCAGGAATTCCTCATTCCTGATGAAGAGCTGATGCTTGAAACAGATTCTCCTCCTCCTTGAGCAGCTGGGCTTTTCCATCACCACACACTCGACTGATCTGCAGTCCTCACTTTCTCCCTCACCAAATTTAAGGGCATTTAAATGGTCATTGGATAAACATATAGATGATAATGGAACAATGTAGGTTTGATGGGCTTCAGATTGGTTCCACAGTTGACAACATTGAGGGCTGATGGGCCTGTATTGCACTGTAATGTTCCGTGTTCTATTTGGCCGATATCCCTCTCAACCCTTCCTGTCCATGTACCCATCCAGATGCCTTTTAAATGTTGTAATTGTATCCACCACTTCCTCTGGCAGCTCATTCCATACACACACCACCATCTGTAGGAGTAGGCTGGCCATTAAGTCCCTTTTAACTCTTTCTCCTCTCACTTTAAAACTTGTCCCTCTAGTTTTGGATTCCCCAGCCTTGCAAAAACAACCTTGACTATTCACCTTATCCATGCCCCTCATGATTTTATATACCTCTATAGAGGTCATCCCTGGCCTCCAGTACTTCAGGTTAGGTGTTAGCTAGGTTCAGGTATCAATCTGTGTGTTCAGAATTACTAAAATTACTAAAAGAGTGGAAACAGGCCAGTCGGTCCATCCTGTCCATACCTAGAACCACTCCCTTCCCTTCTCTCCATAGCCATGTGTACTGTGTTCTTTCGGATAAAACAATTCCTTTGGAGTCGAGACCCCTATTTCTTAGTACAAGTTAAGTCCTGGTCCCCGATCGCTGCTGGGTGCCAGTCTTGATTTTAAAATTCTCAACCTCGCTTTCAAATCCCTGTGTGGTTTTGTGCCTCCCTAATCTCCTCCAGCACCATAACCTTCCACGACATAATCATTCCTCTAAATCAGAGGTGTTGTGCATCCCTGAATGTAAATCGTTCCACCATTGGTGGTCATGTCATCTGATTAGACTCCAAGCCCTGGAATTCCCTTCCTTCGCGTCTCCATCCCCACCTTATTTGCCTCCTTTTAAACATTCCTCAAAAAACTGCTTACTCAAGCTTTATCTCCTAACAAGGTTTGTTTTACAATGCTCCTGTGAGCACCTTCAGACCTATCGGTATGTTAAATTTGCTATATAGGTTCTTGCAGCCACGGTAAATGCCTCAGTAGAGTCTTGTGGGACACAGTCTGGATACCATCTTCTACAAAACATTCAAAAGCGGTCCACCTATGGGGGAACATGAGAGAATTCACGCTCTGTTCAAGGAGGACAAGGGACAGTCTCTCGATATCTTGGCAAAATATTAGCCAACACTACCAAAATGAATTAGGTGGTCACTGATTCACCTTGCTATAGGCAGGAACTTCCAGTGTACAATTTGGCCACTATGTCCCTGCAGTCGCACATGTCAAAAGTATCATACTGCCTATGAAAATATCGAGACATCCTGAGAACATGAAAGGCATGAATAAAGATGCAAATTATCTTTTCCCTTTTGCACTTATTATGAAATAAATGTTATCCAGTGAACTATTGTTGAAGGACAACAGCAATGACAGTATTTTCTGCTCATAAATTAGGATCAGCCATTCACATTAACACAGTTGCATGACTGCAGTAACTGCTAGACATTCTTTATAATATTGACAAAAATAGTGGATTACTGGTAGTGAATCTGGGTCATGGCAAAAGACTACCACAGTCAAAGGAGAGTTAGCACCTCTCTGAATTTAATGTCTTGCGGAATTCCCCAGCACTTCTTTGCTTGATTACAGCACTGGAGCAGGATGCAGAAACCACGCTACACCTCATGCATTGGGGGAGATTGCAGTATCTGAAACTTACAATACTGCATGCTATTCCTCACTGTCGATAGAGAGACTGCCAGAATCCAAGAGGCAACTGGTGGTGGTTTTCACACAAGGTCATTGTATTTCTTTTTTAAAATGTTCGATTTAATTGCAATGCAGCCATGATTTAGAAACTCCACCCCCAGATCAAAGCTAAGTAAACATTTCAAGTTTCCTCCAAATATATCAATACTGCTTCAGACAAACCGCTGCATACATCAGCAACTGAGAGAGGGGAATAAAAAAATTACAGCCTGTCTGTATACTTTCTTTCTTGGAAAATCCAAGTCATAAGTCTGATGACCAGATTTACCATTCTTGTCTTTTTGGTCTGTTCCTTTTGTCTCCTGGCTCTTTGCCTGTTTATCATCTTTCTTCGCATCCGGTGTATTTTTCGTTTCAGAGTTCTGTTGATAATCCGGTCCCACTATCCACAGCTTTTTCTGTCCACCTTGTTTCTTCATGAAAACTCTGTTGACATAGGATTTCAATATTTGACTTTCAGCATTATTAATACCAACTCTGACACAACACTTTCTGACTTTCAATGTTTTTTCGCCATGGGGATAAGACTCAGGGAGATGGTGATCCAGTTGTGATGTCAATGGAAGTGAGAATCCAGAAATCCAGAGACCCAGCTAATGCTCTGAAAATAGGGTTTAAAACCAATTAAAGCAACTGGCAGAATTTAAGTTCAATTAATAAATTTGGAATGTAAAGATGCGGGGGGGGGGGGGGGGGGGGGGGGAGAAAAACAATAGTTTAAGGATGGGGGTGGGGGGGGGGAAACCTGTTAAGACTAAGATGAGGAAAAATCTCTTCATCCAGAATGGTGAGCCTGAGGAATTCAGTACCACACAGACTAGTCGAGGCCAAAATATTTTGTTTTTTTAAGAATAAGGTAGATATAGCTCTTGTGGCTAAAGGGATTAGGGGTACTGGGCTTGGACATATTAATTGGTGGAGCAGGTTCATGGGGTTAATGGCCTATTCCTGCTCCTATTTTCTATGTCTCCATATTATAACTAAAGTATGGCGTGACTGAGATGAAAATATAATGCTGGCAAAGTCTAGATCATGGAGAGAATGAGGTGTGGTTGCCAGAGAGGTTGCTGGAATAGTTTAAAGATGAAAGAACTATTTTGCCCTTGTTTATTCTCCACGGCTTGAGCACTTCACTGGCTAGTCCAGCATCAATTGCCCATCCTTAACTTTATTTATTCACCTGCAGACTTTGGTGTCGCTGGCTCAGCCAACGTTTAGTGAGCATCTCTGTTGCCCCTGAGAAGGTGGTGGTGAGCTGCCTTCTTGAACCACGGCAGTCTATGTGCTGTAGGTAGACCCACAATGCCATTAGGGAAGGATGGCCAGGATTTTGAACCAGCCACGCTGAAGGAATGGTTATATATTTTCAAGTTGGGATGGTAAGCTGCTTGGGAGACAAACCTGCAGGGGGTGGTGTTCCCATGTATCTGCTGCCCTTATCCTTCGAAAACGGTCATTGTTGTAGGTGTGGAAGGAGCTGCATGGTGAATTACTCTGGACAAGCTGCTAGAGGAGCAGGTTTTTGGGAGGGTGGTGATGTTTCCAGAATTTTGATCATGTGACCATGAAAAATGGTGACGTTGTACCAAGTTAGCATGGCACGTGGCTTGGCAGAAAACTTGAGGGGTGGTTGTGCTCTTATGTATCTGCTGCCCCTATGGCGCAGGGAGACATCATGGATTCAGCAGTGCTTGAGTGAGCAGTGATGTGTTGCAGCAGTGCATCTTGTAGCTAGCACACATTGCTGTCACGGTGTGTCAGTGATAAAAGGAGTGAACGGTAAAAGTGTAAGGAGTGATGCCAATCAAGCAGGCTGCTTTGGTTTTCTAGTATGGCTAACAGACTTATTTGTTGCCCCAAGGTTTTAAAAGATGGAATCAGAGAACAGGCCTTCTTTCCACAAGAAGTCAAATGTAGCACCACATCAAGTCAAAATACTTACAAGACATGACTAAAGTGTCCAGAGTATAGAATATACAGAGGAACCTCAATTATCCGAACGACACGGGCAGGGAGTGTTATGTTTGGATAACCGATCGTTCGGATAACAGTTTAGCCAAGCATCGGGACCTTGTGCGGATAATTTGAATGCCGGATAATCAAGGTTCCTCTGTAATCCCTTCCACATGGAATACAGAATTTTCGCAGGAGGCAAAACTTACTTTTTCTGTGTTAGATCAAACTTGAAGAGGGTGAGGGAATCCCCTGAAGAACTGTTGTATTTCTCGAGCAAACATGCATCAGACTCATCTACCTGTATCAGAAACATAACCTTGTTATTTAAGGCAGACATGTTAGAAAAGTATTTGAAATTGCCATCAGGCCTGCAAAGCATTTTTTCATTGTCGGAAAGGAAGGTTACTGTTGGAGGTGGGACTGTCGGTCCGGAGAGTCCACCTGAAACAACTGCAGCCCATGCAGTGGACGAAGTGGCAGAAGCAACAAATGACGTTGTACAGCACTCTGTAAACCCTCACTGCCCTTTAGGAGACAGTCGCATCAATTTTAACGAAGGCTTGTTTTAGTGAAGCAATGCCAACAATTTAGAGAGCGCCAGCTGTCGTTCAGTGGGTAGCTCCCACTTAAAGTCAGAAGCCTACGAACTCAAGTTGCACTCAGAGGTTGGAACACAACCCACCGCCCTAAGTCACAAAGAATGTGGTGTATAAGAACTTCCTTTAACAATACTCACTGTATAGGCAGCCACACCATCAGTCTTCGTTTTTGAAAGGCTAAACCCCATCTGGTGTATGAAAGGAGTCAGAAAACAATCAGCAAGATAATTTTTTTTTTAAAAATCAAAAACAGATACGAGATCATCTCGCTAGTGGTCGAGAAATCATATTTAGCACAAAGGTCCTGCTGCATTTTCCACATGAACCAAAGCAGACCCAGCCTCCCCAAACTATGAATTTGCATCATGTAATAATATTACTCGAGGCAGGACGCAGAGAGACAAGAGCTGTGGGGCTACGGTCTAACCTTGCAATTTACCAACTTAAACAACAGAAGGGTGGGAAGCTCAAGGAAGGAGTGGGAGTCACCTGGTGGGCAGGGATAGAGAAACCCTGAGAAGCAGTATGCAGAGGTGTGATGAAAGGGAGTAAAATTATGCAAGTTTGTCTCCAGGACGGTCAAGACAGACCTGATAGGTCAAGTGGTTTTGTATTCTGCTGTGCAATTTTATAACCGAGCTGTTGCTGATCTTTCCTTCATGATTCTCTCACTTGCATTACCTTTGAATGTTTGCCCTTCCATTCGGACTGGCCTACCTCTGTCTTTCTAACATGGATCTTTTTAGTTTTGTGCCTCACCATTTGCATCCCCAACCATCTCCTACTGCTCCATCATAATGACTTGTTGACTTTCGAGTACTAAAACACACTTTTGTAACAACAATTTCTGAAACATCTGCTACCAGGTCACGACCAGACTGACACAATCTCTTCTCCTTCTGGGGCAGTTTGTTACACATTCACATAAACTCTGCTTCCCAACCAACTACCTGCCAGGTTGAAGTCTAGTGAAAGATCATGCGATGATCTGACCTCTTTCTTCCCAGGTTGGATGGCTGTGGGACCAAGTCCCATGCTTGACACTGATCAAAAACGAAAAGGCTGACACCTCAGCATAGTGCTGATGAGTGTGCTGCTTCTCCAGAGGAGATACTATATAGAGGCCACATCCCACTCAGATGATGAATGTTGACGATCCCATGGCGAGTGGTTGCACAGCCACCCGGAGGGTTTGCATTTTGAAATGGTACTATTTCTAAAAGCCTACATTTAAATAGGGATTTTCATGTTCACCGGATATCTCAAAGGTTTTTATAGACAAGGAGTTACTCTGAAACCTCACTGTAGTTATGTTGGAAATGACTAAGATGTACAAGCAGAAGGTGGTCATTTGGCCCCGTCTCAACATTGCTTTCTTAGCTTTTCGCCATAATCAGTCATGGAATTGATGGTTAAAAAAAAAATCTCTCAGCCTTGAAGAAACCGAACAGCCCAATCTCTCCGATAAAGAAATCCCTGAAGTGTTGCCACAGCTGTAACGTAGGAAACAGCATGCAATTTACACAGAGCAAACGTCCACAATGGGCTAAGGACGAGGAGCGAGCAATTCAAAGAAAATTAAGCAAATTCTCCTTGGTGCCTTGGCAAAGTCATCTCTGAATCAAGATGACCAAAAACAGAATCTCTAGTTATTTTCACATTGTTGTTTGTGGGAGTTTGCTGTGCACAAAATAGATGCTGCACTTCCTATGGCACCTTTTGGAAGGGAATCACTTGAATTAGTTAAGATCTTTGAACATTTTTGAAAGTTGCTATATTACAAAAATGCAAATTTTCCTTTGTTCCAACTACTCACTTCCAGACTACATTTCAGATTTGACACATTTCCAAGCTTCCTTCTACCATTTGCTATTATAGCCTTTGGTCAACTTTATCCCCATACCTGCACTCACCACTTGGAGGCAGGGCACTCTATAGCATCCTGTATCCATACAGCTCAGATGGACCAACAGGTAAGCTTGCATGCACACAAACGTTGGGGATTGCATTTAAACTGAAGTAACAAAGTACACATTCTCCAAACAAAGTGGAACTGGAGAACTAGCAACAAGCAATTCTATTTTCTGTCTGAATAAACCACCCAACAGAATGGTGGCCAAAGTCTTCCCTGAGCACATATTGAACCCACAATTACTGGCCAGCTTGCCTGCAGGGCAGCAGGGAAACATGCTTTCAGTATACAAGGGGTGCATGTCAAATTTATGAACATTTGACTTATGGACACTTGTACTTACAAATTCAACCCCTTGTAAGAGGTGCAATTTCAAAGACCCTACATCCGAACATTTCCTGTACTTATAAACAGCTGTCTTTCATTATCCTGCATTATGTCCCAACAACTTGGGTACAAGTACTCTTGCAAACAGAGTCCAGGATGGAGCCCATTCGCAAGCCAGGGATTGCCTATACGCTTTTCTCACACAGCACGAGCTTCCAGTGGCTTGAGGGAGTATGGATTAGATAGAAAAGATTGCTTTATTTTTATACAACCCTCCGTGCTCATTTTCAATTGCAACTCTGGCACATGGGGCTCTAGGGATACAACTAGGTAACATTGCAAGACCAAATTAAAGTTTGATTGCTTCCAGTACCAACCACAGAAACCAGTTGGAACCAATGTCTCAGCCAGGGCCTGAATTGGGATGACCAACCACTCCAATCCGTGGTAATGTTTGACTCAATACATCAAGAAGTGAGAACAGCAGATGCTGGAGATCAGAGTGGAGAGTGTGGTGCTGGAGAAGGACAGCAGGTCGGGCAGCACCTGAGGAGTAGGAGAATCAATGTTTCGG
Organism: Chiloscyllium plagiosum; assembly: GCF_037043375.1. Lineage (NCBI taxonomy): Eukaryota > Metazoa > Chordata > Chondrichthyes > Orectolobiformes > Hemiscylliidae > Chiloscyllium > Chiloscyllium plagiosum. Next base: position 8,589,542 of record NW_028270183.1, read on the forward strand.
GCATAAGCCCTTTGTCAGGAATTCCTGACGAAGGGCTTTTGCCCGAAACGTCGATTCTCCTGCTCCTCGGATGCTGCCTGACCTGCTGTGCTTCTCCAGCACCACACTCTCGACTTCCTCAACAAGTCGGCTTTGCAAGCTTAAAATAGGGAATCAACTCTTGGTTACACCCGAGTACAGTGATCAGAAATGGACTACATTTAGCTCCAAGTCTGCTATGAACTCCTCCAGCGTCTAACAACTAATGGGGAAATATTAAATGACACTTCTCCTTGCCAACCCAACTGTTTAGGGACTTCCATGCACACTTTTACATATCATGTTGTATGAGAACAGTGTGGGGAAATCCAATATTTCAAATTACTTTTATGGCTATAAATTCAAAATGGTTAGTTTAGGCAAAGTACAGGCGCATAACATTCTTCTCCTGAACAGGATGAACCAAGTCAGGCATTTTATTTTTTAATTCTTTGAGGGTACAGCATCAGCAGTTGTTGCCTAATCCCCATTAACCCTGGAGAAGATGATTGTTAGCCATTTACAGGACTGCCCAGCAGCAGAGGAAAACTTGGGCAGGGGCACGGAGGTCATTTCAAACTAAGCTTTGAACATTCGAGTAAGTCAGGACATTATTATTGTGGCACAGTGTTGAGATGGATTTCTAAACTACATTGCATTTCACCAAAACAACTCACTATGATCTTCCTCAAGTCAAGAGCTGTCTTTAATCGAAGATTCGTGAGGTTGACCTCCAAAGTCCCATTGGTGTTGAAGCCAAAGGTGTTCAAATGAACTTTCGATCTGGTGTCATCCTGAAACAAGCAAAAATGAGATTAGCCCAGGGAGACATACTATAGCCTTGAATTGCATGATATTTCGAGTCTGTTGGCCAAATGCCGAGAAGTGGAATTGGTGAAATTCAGTCAAATGGCTGAAACATCTCTTCTGTGCTGTATGACTCTGTAGATCATAGCATTTTAACCTGGATTTCATTGCCTATAAGGGTCAGACAGTCACAGAATCGAGAAACTCAATTCCACTTCCAAGAGGGATCGGCTGAGAAAGCTAGTCAGGAGAAAGCCACTTTTTTTTTTAATTTTAACTGATAAATAACATTGAACAATCTCTCTGGTTCCTTAAAAATTCATGTTATGACTCAGAACAAAAAAAATTGATCTGGAAAATTTCAGTTTCCCTCTACCTCTGTGGTTCCTTTTAAGTGCACCATTTTCAATCAGATTTATTTTTCATTCCTTTGTGCTACCTCGTTAGGATTCCGCATGTCTCAGTGAGGATTGTCAAATCAGATGGAGTCTCGTACCTTGCTATTCCTTGTCACGTTCAGTCACCCTTCAAGGTCACCACACTGGATCAGGTGCCAGATCTGTCTAATTTTGAAGGATCTCAAGTTTGCAGACAGTAAATCCACTGACAACTTTAAAGGAACACACAAAAACAAATTGCTGGAGAAATCCAGCCGGTCTGGCAGGCTCTGTGCTGAGAAAACAGTTAGCATTTCCAAGCCCGGTGACCCTTCAAAATGTTGACTGATTTTTCTCCACAAATGCTGCCAAACCTGCTGAAACTCTCCAGCAATCGCAGTTCTTTGCTTTACTTTAGATAAATTTAAGGAGCGTCTTGAAAGAGAGAGAAAGGTAGAGTAGTGGCAAGGTTAGGAGAGAATTCCAGAACATCAGGTCTAAGCTGCTGAAGGCACTGGTCGAGAAATTAAAATTGGACGTGTACAAGAAATGACAGGTTGAAGAGAGGGAGGGAAGAAGGTCAAGGCTTCCAAACCGAAATGAGAATTTTAAAATTGAAGAGGCATCAGATCAGGAGCTAATGGAAATCAACAGTGACAGATGTAACAAGTGAACTGGACTCGATCACAGTCAGGATACTAGCAGGTGAGATACGGATGAGATCAAGTTTACATGGGGAAGTCAGAACAGAGAGAGAGAGAATGGTATTTGGTAGAAATGTTTCACTCACCCCCCCAGAACAGGCTAGTCTAAGGGATTTCCACTGCTGCTGTTGGTTTGCATTCAGATCTTAAGGAAGAGCAGGACTCGACTTGGTGACAAGATCCCCAGACTCGTACTCTGCTGTCACATCATCTAGGTTTAGGAATGGCCTTGTGGCGTTACCACAATAAAATTCCTGTAAACATGCATCACCATGAAAAGCACCCAAGTCCACTTCCACAACATCACCCAACACCAACACTGCCGCAGCTCAACTGTTGCTACAAATCTTATGTCATCTTGCTGTTTGAAGACCTGACTGTTCCTAGACACTCACATCGATTAGTTTGACTCTTTACAAACTTAAGGTTTTCAAAATTACACAATCATGTCAAAATGTGCTGTAAACCCTGCTTCATATGCTACATTAGCAGCTGGTTCAGAAAAGGCTCGATTTCAAACAAAGAGCAGAACACTGCAATTAGTGGAAATGTAACATAAAAGACAGAAAAAACTGAGCAGGTCAGTGCATACAAACTCAGTTAATGTTTAGCATTGACCTTTTATGAGGTGCGATATAGGAGAGAGATTCAAACAAAATACTGAGGGGGTGGGTTCAGTTAAGTTGCGGTGTGCTCAGCAGAGGTCATTAAAGTTCCCAGGAAAAGCTATAGGACAGAGAAGACGGAAAGGGTCACGAAACTTAACTTTAAGCACAGCAGATAAGGGGATAATTATGAGGAGAGGCGCAGTCAACACAGGATCGAGGGCCTTGTACAGGGTGACACACGTATCCACAGAATCATTTTCCACGGTTTCAGTTACCCCCAGTTTACCACCGCCAGAAACATATTGTCGGCAACGTTCTGGAACCAGCAACCAGGAGGCTACTGGGAAGGTCAGTTTCCCATTTAATTGAATGGGTCCGCTCCGGAGGTAGGTCCTGGAACGTATCCCCCATGGGTACAGGGGGACTACTGAACTTAATTGCATATAATATGCAAAACAAGTTAAATGGGTTTGTAGCGCCGATGGAAATTGGCAGGTATGATGTTGTGGGCATCACAGAGACATGGCTGCAAGGGGATCAAGGCTGGTGACTAAATATCCAAGAATCTTCTCAAAAGGACAAGCAGATGGGCAGATGTATCTGTGTTGCCTTATCAGTAAGAACAGAAACTAAATCAATAGCAAGAAATGGTATAGAGTTGGAAGGTAAAGAAGCTGCATGGGTAGAGTTGAGGAACAGTAAAGGGAAAAAGACCCTGATGGGAGTTGTGTACAGCACGAGTCAGGATGTGAGGAAGAAAATAAATCAGGAAATAGAAAAGAATGTAAGACAGCATGAATAGAATAATCACACGGACCTCAATATGCACACAGACTGGGAAAATCAGGTTGAGTGTGGATCTCAAGAACGGGAACGTATGGAATGTCTACAAGTTTTTCTTGGAGCAGTTTGTGGGGTACACTTAATGGTAAGGTCCAAGGGAGTGCTGCTGAACAAAGATGTTGGTGTGCAAGTTCATAGTTCCTTGAATGAAGAGTCGCAGGTAGATCGGATAGTGAAGGCAGCGTTTGGTGCGCTTGCCTTTATTGGTCAGATCATCAGTATAGCAGTTGGGATGTCATATTGTGGCTGTACAGGACATTGGTTAGGCCTCTTTTGGAATATTGCGTGCAATTCTGGTCTCCCTGCTATATGAAGGATGTTGTGAAACTTGAAAGGGTTCAGAAAAGATTTACAAGGATGTTGCTGGGGTTGGAGGGCGTGAGCTATAGGGAGAGGGGCCAGGCTGTTTTCCCTGGAACGTCGGAGACTGAGGGAAGATGTTGTAGAGGTTTAGAAAATCATGAGTGGCATGGATCAGTAAATAGCCAAGGTCTTTCCCCTAGGGTGGAGGAATCAGGAACTAGAGGCATAGGCTTAGGATGAGAGGGGAAAGATATAAAAGGGAGCTAAGAGGCAATGTGTTCACACAGAGGGTAGTGAGTGTATGGAATGAGTTGCCAGAGGAAGTGGTGGAGGCTGGTACATTTACAGCATTTCAAAGGCATCTGCATGGATATACAACTAGGAAGGGTTTAGAGGAATATGGGGGTCGAGAGTGTGGTGCTGGAAAAGCACAGCAGTCACACAGCATCTGAGGAGCAGGAGAATCGACATTTCGGGCACAAGCTCTTCATCTGCTGTGTTTTTCCAGCACCACACTCCCGATTCTGATCTCCAGCATCTGCAGTCCTCACTTTCTCCTTTAGAGGGGTATGGGCCAAGTGCTCGCAATGGAACTAGATAGGATACCTGGTTGGCATGGACAAGTTGGACCAAAGGGTCTGATTCCATGCTGTACATCTCTATCACTTGGACAGGCTAGGAGAGTGGACAAAGAAGTGGGAGATCGAATACAATGTGGGAAAGTGTGACATAATGCTTTGGTAGGAAGGAGGGAGGCATAGACGATTTTCTAAATGGGAAAGGCTTTGAAAATCTGAAGAACAAATGAACTCTGGAGTCCTAGTTTAGGATTCTCTAAGGTTAAGATGCAGGTCCAACCAGCAGTTAGGAAGGCAAATACAATGTTAGCATTAATTTCAAGAGGGTTAGAATATGAGAGCAAAGATGTATTGCTGAGGCTGTATAAGGCTATGGTCAGACTGCATTTGAAATGTTAAGGGAGGTTTTGGGCCTTGTATCGAAGGAAGAATATGTGGCATTGGAGGGGGGGGGTCCAGAGGAGGTTTACAAGAATGGTCCCAAGGATGAAGAAGCAGTTGAGGACCCTGTCTGTACTCGATAGAGTTTTAAAGGATGATGGGAACCAGTTTGAAGATTCCAGAATATTGAGGGGGCTGGATAGAGGTGAATGTGAGATGCTGCTTCCGTCAGTCAGAGACTTTAGGACCTGACAGCACAGCCTCAGAGTGAAGAGATGACCCTTGGGAACTGAGGTCAGGAATTTCTTCAACCTAAGGGAGATTCATCTGTGCAATTCATTGCTACAGAAGGCTGTCGAGTCCAAGTCATTGGGTATCTTTAAGACATAGATAGATAGGCTCTTGATTAATAAGACGATCAAGTGTTACTCGGCGACAGCAGGAAAATGGGGTTGAGAAACGCTTTCCTCATTCCTGAAGAAGGGCTTATGCCTGAAACGTCGATTCTCCTGTTCCTTGGATGCTGCCTGACCTGCTGCGCTTTTCCAGCAACACATTTTCAGCTCTGATCTCCAGCATCTGCAGCCCTCACTTTCTCCTTGAGAAACATATTAGCCAAGATTGAACAGCGAAGCAGATTCAATGGGTCAAATGGCTTTATGATTTTCCACTTCATCAAATGGTAAAACTATCATGTAATCAAACTGATTAAATGTAATCAGCCGAAATGCAAAGCCTGTTTCTCTCTCCACAGGTATTGCCTAACCTGTGGAGTAATTCCTGCATTGATTTTAAAATTCTCTTCCTTGTTTCAAACCCTCCATGGCACTACTCTGCAGTCTCCTCCAGCCCCATGATTGCCAAGATGTTGCACTCATTCAGTTCTGCCACCCTTCCTTCCCTTTTCTAACTACTGCATCACTGGCAACTGTGCCCTGAGCCCGAAACTCAAATTCCTTTCTTGAACCTCTTGCCTTACTTTACTTCCTCAGAATCCACTTTTTTGACCAAGTTTTTGTTCACCTTCCTTAAATCATTCCTTCTGCGGCTCAGCATGAAAGTATGTTTTATAATCTCACCCATCAAGTGCTTAGGGATGTTGAAATAATGTTATACAGACTATTTAAAAGCAAGCCATATAGTATTAGCTGGAATGAACAGAACACTACAGGTGCTGCAGCACTAGTTGCTCAGCAAGAAACACAAAAACAGTCAACGCTGAATTACAATCTGTGTGCCCACTTATACTGCTTTGATTAATATCATCAAGCGATCACAAATTTAAGAACAATAGTTATTGGATGGGGTTTAAACACAGACATAAAGAGAAACAGATATTCAAACACAAACTGTGAAAGTGGTTCTACAGCATCTCACAGAGAAAGGACATGAGCAACTAAGCACTTTAGTAGGGGGAGGGAAGAAAGATCATTAGCCCACAAGACTATAAGATAAAGGAGTGGAAGAGTGCAATTTGGCCCATTGAGTTTGCTCTGTCACATTAGGAGACAATTGCCTTGTGGTACCATCACTTGACTATTAATCTAAAGACCAAGGTAATGTACTGAGAACCCAGGTTCACATCCCACGATGGCAGAAGGTGGAAATTGAATTCAATAAATAAGAAATCTGGAATCAGAGTTTAATGATGACGAAACCATGGTTGACTGTCCTAATCTGGTTCACTAATACCCTTTTGGGAAGTAAATCTGACCTCCCTACCCTGTCTGTCCTACATGTGATTCCAAATCCACAGCAATGTTGGTTGACACTCAACTGTCCTTTGGGTAATTAGGGATGGGCAATAAATTCTGGCAAGCCAGTGACATCCATGTCCTGTCAATGAATTTTTTAAAATGACGCACTTCTGATCCTACATCGTACGGTCTAACAATCTTTCCTTCTTCACTATCCTAAGAGGAAATGAGTATCAACGAGAACAGGCAATAAGGTTGAATCAGCCATATACAGTACTAAGACTTTACTGAAATAGGCAAAAGGATTATTAGAACATGTAGACCAGGAAGGAAAAAGAAAACAATGATGCTGAAATTCAAAATGAGAGGCTCCCGTGAGCAACTCGCAGATCGAGTGAAAGGTTCATAAGATATAAAGGCAGAATTAGACCATTCAGCCCATCGAGTCTGCTCCATCATTCGATCATGGCTGATATGCTCCTCATCCCCGTTTTCCTGCCTTCTTCCCAAAACCCTTCACCCCATTACCAAAGAGAAAATCTTTCTAACTCATCAAATTTGCTCACTGTCCAGCCTCCATTGCAGTTTGGGGTTGCAAATTCCACAGATTCACAATCCTTTGTGAAAAGTATTTTCTCGTCAAATTTAAAACAGTTGAGGAGAAACTACTTTTCCCAAAGGGCTGTGAATCTGTGTAATTTGCTACCCCCTTATCCTAATACGATGACCTCTTGTCCTAGAATGCCCCACAAGAGGAAGCATCCACTCCACGTCTATTTTATATCATCCTGAATACCTCAATTTGATCTCCCTTCATTCTTCTAAATTCCAGAGAGTATAGGCCTGAAGATGAGCAAAGGACCTTCTTTTGCCAGAACTGCTACAGTCTGCAAAATGCTGGTTAGAATGACAACATTGGTCATCACACATAGGTAAAAGTCACCAACGTCACAGGGAACAACACTCTCATTAAAGAGAGTGGCCATTGTGTCAGGTGAGGGGAAGAGACTGAAAAGGAGGGATCTTCATGCATCACTGGTCTGACAATCAATTGGGACAGCATGGTGGCTCAGTGGTTCACACTGTCACCTCAAAGCACCAGGGACCCAGGTTCAATTCCAGCCTCAGGTGACTGTCTGAGGGAGTTTGCACATTCTCCTGCACGTCTGCCTGCATTTCCACAAGGTGTACCGGTTTCCTCCCACAAACCAAAGATGTGTACGTCAGGTGAATTAGTCACAACATCTTCAGGTTCTGGAGGCCTCCTCTTTTCCCTTTGGCCTCGGAGGTGCTCGCCTCATCCCCATCTTCAACTCCCCAGTGAAAATACCCCCTGAGCTGTCTTCATTGATGGAGGGTGTGTGTGTGTGTGTGTGTGTGTGTGTGTGTGTGTGTGTGTGTGTGTGGAGGAGTCTGTTCAGGGACACGTAGGTGAGGTGCATTAGTCAGGACCTGAGGCACTGCCTCAGAGTGAAGAGATGACCCTTCAGAACTGAGATTAGGAATTTCTTCAGCCAAAGGGAGGTTTACCTGTGGAGCTCATTGTTGCAGATGGCTGTTGAGTCTAAGTCATTGGGTGTCTAAGACAGAGATAGATAGGTTCTTGATTATTAAGAAAATCAATAGTTACTGGGGGACAGCAGGAAAATGGGGTTGAGAAACATATTAGCCAACATTGAACAGCGAAGCAGATTCGATGGACCGAATGGCCTTACGATTTTCCACTTCATCAAATGGCTTTGTCCTGAGGCTCACTGAAGACGTTACCTAGTATGGCTACAAAATGTCTGGAAATGAACCTTCCAGCTCAGCGGGCAAACCTACATCCAGAACCTCTACCCGAGCTACAAATCTTCTCAAAACTCTCGGGTAAGTGTAGTGTAGGGGGAAACGGGTCTGGGTGGGCTACTCTTCGGAGGGTCGGTGTGGACTTGTAGGGCCGAAGGGCCTGCTTCCACACTGTAGGGATTGTGTGACGTGAGTATGGCAAAGATGTTGGCATCATAGAGATGTACAGCATGGAACGAGACCCTTCGGTCCAACCCATCCATGCCGACCAAATATCCCAACCCAATCTAGTCCCACCTGCCAGCACCCGGCCCAAATCCCTCCAAACCCTTCCCTACTTATATACCCATCCAGATGCCTCTTAAAATGTTACAATTGTACCAGCCTCCTCCACTGCCCCTGGCAGCTCATTCCATACCCATACCACCCTGTGTGAAAAAAGGTTGCCCTCATGACCAGGGTCCTTCCTGCAGCCTGGCCATACTGCCAGGTCAACAACAACAGTAACACACACCCACCCACATCCCTCCACACAAACACACAGACAGACAGACAGACAACCCTCCACCACTGAAGACAGGGGGTCATTTTCACCAGGGAACTGGGGCCGGGGGCGGGGATAAGGTGAACACCTCAGAGGACCAAGGGAGGAGAGGAGGCCTCCAGGTGTCATGGGGAGGGGGAGGGGGGGGGAGGAGGAGAGAGACAGGGGAGTTTTCCAACCGCACTGACAACCCGGCCACCCGCGACGAGCACCTCTCCCTTACCCGGAGGGTGAGGTGGTGGATCCGCGCGGTCGCCCCGGCGAGGAACAAGACGAACAGCGGCACGGCCCGAGGACCTCTCCCTGCCATCATCACACAACCGGAAGCAGTGGTGAGGGGGGGAGGCGGGTCCGCCATCAGACAAGCACCGCCCACACTCTCCGCGCAAAACTGATGGCTGGACGGGCCAATCAGCAGCTTCACTTCCCCTCACGATCAACCCACCACCTCACGCGTTTCATGATTGACGGTTCGATGCACCAATAGGCGGCGGGCCGTCTTCTTTATTGACGGACGTCGACCAGCCGCAGGACACGGCTTTTGATAGGCAGCGGGGCGCACCAATGGAGGATGCCACATCCCTTGATTAAAAGGGCAAACAACCAACCGCAGATTCGGCTCTATGATAGACAGCTGTGCGCACCAATGGGCGATACCCTAGTGCCATAATGATAGTCGGATCGACCAACCGCAGATCAGACACTGTGATTAAAAGCCCCTTTTTGTCACTGATGTTCCGCCTTTCCTTGACGGACTGACCAACCGTGGCTTGACACTTTGTACACAATCGACGGCAGCAACCAACCGAAAGGCTGCATTTCAGTCTGGACCGGCCCTAAAAGGGTGGGACCTGTGGTCGAGTCGTCCTTGAAGAAAAAATAAACGGTTTAAGAAGATAGTAAATAAATAAGCAAAAGTTAATTTTATTATATTTTACAACACAAATATAAAGACAAAGATATTAACTTGCGAAATCCAATTTACAGTGGAGTAAATAACATTAAATTGAGATAAACTACAATTCCCAGACATCTTTGCTCGCCAATTCCGCAAGAAGCTTTTTAAAATTCCAATTACACAATCAAACCAGTTTCAGTTACAAAAGATGACCTTTCAGCAAAGTACTTCTTAACATTCTGATTTTTATCTCCGATTAAACACTGATAAACTACAACTCCCAGCGTGCAGCATGTAACAAGGTGTTTTCTATATTTGTGACTTTTAATAAATTCAGTAGATTACTAAAAGGAGCGAATGAGGAGAAAAAAAGGAATCTAAACTTGAAAGAGGCAAAAGTCCGTTTTTTTTAAACCGGTTGCCCTGGGAAACGGAAGCAGTGCTGGCGGAGACTTCCGGTGGAGATGGCGGGGGGTCTATGGAGTGAGAGAAGGTGAAGATGGTAAAGGTGGCGGCAGGCAGGGGGACGGGGCAAAGGTGGTGGGAGGCAGCTCTGTGTCGGGTCAATCTCCTTCTTTCTTATGACCGCCGTCTCACTTCTCCCCCCCACCACCACCACCACCCCCCCCACACACACACCCCTCCCCCCCCCCACACACCCCTCCCCCCCACCACCACCACCCCCCACACACACACCCCTCCCCCCCACCACCACCACCCCCCACACGCACACCCCTCCCCCCCCCCACACACACACACCCCTCCCCCCCCCCACACACACACCCCTCCCCCCCACCACCACCCCCCACACACACCCCTCCCCCCCCCACACAGACACACACCCCTCCCCCCCCACACACACACACACACCCCTCCCCCCCCCCACACACACACACACCCCTCCCCCCACACACCCCTCCCCCCACCCACACACACGCACCCCTCCCCCCCTTAACACACCCCTCCCCCCCCCCCACACACACACACCTCCCCCACACACACCCCCCCTCACACACACACACACCCCCCTCACACACACACACCTCCCCCCACACACACACCCCTCCCCCCACACACACCCCTCCCCCCCACACACACACACACACCCCTCCCCCCCACCACCACCCCACCACACCCCTCCCCCCCCACACACACACACCCCTCCCCCCCCCACCACCACCCCCCACACACACACCCCTCCCCACCCCCACACACACACCCCCCCCCCACACACACACACACACACCCCTCCCCCCCACTCACCCCTCCCCCCCACCCACACACACACCCCTCCCCCCCCACCCACACACACACCCCTCCCCCCACACACCCCCTCCCCCTTAACACACCCCTCCCCCCCACACACACACACACACACCTCCCCCCACACACACCCCCCCTCACACACACACACACCCCCCTCACACACACACACCTCCCCCCCACACACACACACCCCTCCCCCCACACACACCCCTCCCCCCCACACACACACCCCTCCCCCCACACACACACACACCCTCACACACACACACCCCCCCCCACACACACACACCCCCCTCACACACACACACCTCCCCCCCACACACACACACCCCTCCCCGCCACACACACACACCCCTCACACACACACACCTCCCCCCCACACACACACACACCTCCCCCCCACACACACACCTCCCCCCCTCAACACACCCCCCCCTCAACACACCCCCCCCCACACACACACACACCCCTCCCCCCCCCACACACACCCCTCCCCCCCACCACCACCACCCCCCACACACACACCCCTCCCCCCCACCACCACCTCCCCCCACACACCCCTCCCCCCTCAACACACCCCCCCCCTCAACTCACCCCCCACACACACACACACACACCCCTCCCCCCCCACACACACCCCTCCCCCCCCACACACACCCCTCCCCCCCCACACACACCCCTCCCCCCACACACACACCTCCCCCCCCCACACACACACCTCCCCCCCCACACACACCCCCCTCACACACACACACCCCTCACACACACACACACCCCTCCCCACCCACACACCACACCACCCCACCCACACACACACCCCCACCACACACACACCCCTCCCCCTCACACACACACCCCACCCCCCCACACACACCCCACCCCCCCACACACACACCCCTCCCCCCACACACAAACACCCCTCCCCCCACCACACAACACACCCCCCACACACACCCCTCCCCCCCACACACACACCCCCCATACACCCCTCCCCCCCCCACACACCCCTCCCCCCCACACACTCCTCCCCCCACACACACTCCTCCCCCCCACACACCCCTCCCTCCCCACACACCCCTCCCCCCCACACCACACCCCTCCCCCCCACACACCCCTCCCCCCCCACACTCACCCCTCCCCCCACACACCCCCCCCACACAACCCCCCCCACACAACCCTCCCCACACACCCCTCCCCCCCACACACACCCCTCCCCCCCCACACACACCCCTCCCCCCCCCCACACACACCCCTCCCCCCACCACACACACACCCCCCCTCCCCCCACACACACACACCCCTCCCCCCACACACACACACCCCTCCCCCCACACACACACACCCCTCCCCCCACACACACACACCCCTCCCCCCACACACACACACCCCTCCCCCCACACACACACACCCTTCCCCCCTCACACACACACACCCTTCCCCCCCCACACACACACCCTTCCCCCCCACACACACACACACCCCTCCACCCCACCACACACACACCCCTCCACCCCACCACACACACACCCCACCCCGCCGACCACACACACGCACCCCTCCCCCCCACACACACACACACACCCTTCCCCCCCCACCACACACACACCCCTCCACCCCACCACACACACACCCCTCCACCCCACCCACACACACACCCCTCCCCCCCCCACACACACACACCCTTCTCCCCCCCCCACACACACACACACAACCCTCCACCCCACCACACACACACACACCCCACCCCCCCCACCACACACACCCCTCCCCCCCACACCCCCCCTCCCCCCCCACACCCCCCCTCCCCCCCCCACACCCCCCCTCCCCCCCCACACACACACACTCCCTCCCCCCCACACACACACACTCCCTCCCCCCCCACACACAACTCCCTCCCCCCCCACACACACATACCCCCCTCCCCCACACACACACACCCATCCCCCACCCCCACCACACATCCCATCCCCCTCCCCCCACCACACACACACCCCTCCCCCCCACACCCCACCCCCACACACACACACACCCCTCCCACACCCCCCCCACACACACACACCCCTCCCCCACACACACGCACCCCTCCCCCCGACACACACTCGCCTCCCCCCCACACACACACCTCCCCCCCCACACACACCTCCCCCCCACACACACCTCCACCCCCCACACACACACCCCTCCCCCCCACACACCCCTCCCCCCCACACACACCCCTCCCCCCCCCACACACACCCCTCCCCCCCACACACACACCCCTCCCCCCCACACACACACCCCTCCCCCCCACACACACCCTTCCCCCCCCACACACACACCCCTCCCCCCCACACACACACCCCTCCCCCCCCACACACACACCCCTCCCCCCCCGCACACACACCCCTCCCCCCCCACACACACACCCCTCCCCCCCCACACACACCCCTCCCCCCCACACACACACCCCTCCCCCCCCACACACACACCCCTCCCCCCCCACACACACACCCCTCCCCCCCACACACACACCCCTCCCCCCCACACACACACCCCTCCCCCACACACACACCCCTCCCCCCACACACACACACCCTTCCCCCCCCACACACACACACACCCTTCCCCCCCCCCCACACACACACACCCTTCCCCCCCACACACACACACACCCCTCCACCCCACCACACACACACCCCTCCACCCCACCACACACACACCCCACCCGCCGACCACACACACCCCTCCCCCCCACACACACCCCTCCCCCCCACATACACACACCCCCCCACACACAAACACACACCCCGCCCACACCCACACACACCCCACCCCCCCTCCCACACACACACCCCTCCCTGGCCCCCCACACACAGCCCACCCCATCCCACACGCATACCCCTCCCCCCCACACACGCACACCCCTCCCCCCCCACGCACACCCCTCCCCCCCACACGCACACCCCTCCCCCCACACGCACACCCCTCCCCCCCCCACACGCGCACCCCTGCCCCCCCACACCACACCCCTCCCCCCCCACACACGCGCACCCCTCCCCCCCACACCGCACCCCTCCCCCCACACGCGCACCCCTCCCCCCCACACGCGCACCTTCCCCCCCACACCCTTCCCCCCCACACGCGCACCCTTCCCCCCCACACGCGCACCTTCCCCCCACACGCGCACCCG